>NC_061098.1:32306311-32375167 GCF_015104395.2 Macrobrachium nipponense | reverse complement strand
TTGTCAGGTTGTTGTTGTTCGCAGTTGGCCCAAGATAGAAAAATCCTTGCTGTCAATATATGTTTTACATGTTTTTGAGAGATTCCGTATATCTTGGATTGTTCTGGATTAGATAACCTACTACCTGTTCTATGGCTTATGCGCCTGTGGTTCTATATATATATATATATATATAATATATATATATATATATATATATATATATATATATATATATATATATATATATATATATAACCAGGTCGACCCAAATCTCGCACAGGTTAGAAATTATTTTCCGTAGCTTAGAATCTCTGCAATCTTATAACAGTTTGAATAACAAATAATGGCTCTAGATAAAGTCAATTTACTTTCAGCATTTTCTCCCTCCAAGTCTTGCAACGAGATAATACCATTTTTATTGCAATAATAAACAAGAGATCAAAACCTATCTCTCTCTCTCTCGCTCTCTCTCTCTCTCTCTCTCTCTCTCTCTCTCTTTCTCTCTATCTCTTATATTTTGGCTCGATTTGCCATAAAAAACGTCTTCTCTAGTTTTTAGGGAAATTAACTAAATCGTTTTCATTTCTATAATTTTTTGAAGAATTCGATATTCATCGATTGCCTTTTCACAGCCACTCTAAGTTAACTTGATAGATTTTATTGTATAAATCCCTGAGTTCAAGATCTGTTCAGTGTTAGACCTAAATTCATATCTCTCAAATATACGAAACAACTTGAGGTTACGAAAGAAAGAAAATCTGTGAAAATAATAATAATAGAAAAGTCAATCTTTCTGTCTGCAAAAGTTTCGACACGAATATTTACTCACAATATTTCAAGCTCCTGGTTACTTTGACGCAAAGAATTGCCTTAACAGTGGAATATCAACAATTACTACAACGCGAAACGAATACATTCACTTTCCTCTCAAAACCCTCGTTTCCCAGCTTTTGTTTGCAATCTTCTATTATGAACGACGTTTCCCCCCATTGCAAGAAGAAGTTTTCATAAATTTACGGAAACCAAAAATATTTTATACCTACGTTCAAAAATGATTCATTAGGGAAAGAACCATTGGCAGTGATAATTCTCTTGACTGCCAAAACTTGAATGCAAAATCATGTTTTGTTTAGTTCAAGGAAAAGTGTTATACTTTAGTTTATCTCTGAAGGCAGGTTATATATTATTATTATTATTAATATTATTATTATTATTATTATTATTATTATTATTATTATTATTATTATTATTATTATTATTATTTCAGTAGCTAGAACCTATTCACATGGAACAACCACACCAAAGTGGCCACTCACTTGAAATTCAAGCTTCCAAAGAATGTTGGTTTTGAACCTCCCACTGTTAAAGACCGCTCCCCCCCCACACACACACTGCACCAGTAACTGCCCATGATACAGATCCTGTGGTTTTTCCATCGCTCTGGAGGAGACGTGAACCCGTGACATCTGAGTAGCATGCCACGACACTAACCACTATACTAGCGGTTACATAAAGACAATATGATTGCACCATATAACATACACATGTTTTTAAACATAATTTCTCCAGGACAACATAAATCAAAATATAATTCAGAATAATGGAAATAAAAAATCCTACTGCTGCCTTGTCTAATTTTCATTCTGACCTCAAAACTATCATTATTTAGCAAGTTCTCCATCTGCAGTTAATACATCAATATTGATCATAAATTGCAGATGAGATGAGAGAACTCCCGAACGCAGATTAAATATATAAAAAATGCCCACAAAGACCTCTGGGGACTTACATGAGATGACATGGAGTGACCTCTGAAATAAAGACTTAACTCTATATTGAATCGTCTATAAATGTGAACACCAATGACACACGTAGCTAGAGTCTTGAGCACACAAATGTAACTTGTGTCTAAGTGAAAAAGAAAAATAAAATAATAATGGCCTGCTACCCATCACAAGAAAGAACAAGAACTACAAAAAAAACTAATCAGCTACACCAGACCTATAATAGAAGATGGCTTGATTGACAATTGAGGTCAGTCTCTCTCTCTCTCTCTCTCTCTCTCTCTCTCTCTCTCTCTCTCTCTCTCTCTTCATGTATGTATTTGTAATTTTGCTTTGTAGAATACACATTGTATATTGTAAATAAAGATGATGATTATTACTATCTCTCTCTCTCTCTCTCTCTCTCTCTCTCTCTCTCTCTCTCTCTCTGTCAGTCTATGAAGGACCGAGGTATATCTGGGTTGTAATATGCCTGACTTGACGTCATCATCATTCAATCCAGAAATAAACAACTAAACGTGCAAATCTAAAAGTTAATATTTACTTCATTATACTCAGCAAACTAAAGTGGTCTAAATCATTTCGGCGGCACCGATCAATGCAACTGTGAGGCGAGAGAAGCCTACAGGAGGAGCAAGGAGAAGACACTGGTCGGATCTTGCATAATGCATCAGTTTCTGTTGCTAATGCAATCGTCTCTTGCCAAGATTGCGCATAAGATTAACTCAGATTAGCCCCGAGGACATCATCGGGCCGGGGTTGTTTGGCGTTGGTCGCTGCTCCCCGTCAGTTGCACGATTCGGAATTGGAATTCAACTCCTCCTCCTTCAGCTGCTGATGAAATCTGAATTCCTCCCTCACTCGGTTAATGACCCTTGTATTGGAATTCCCCAACGTGTTAATGGAATTCGATCCTTTTGAAGTGATGATGATGATGATGATAACCGAATTGGTTTGACCGTGATATAGCTTCGCGGATGTTTCGATACAAGTTTTTTTTCGCAGATCTTTGCGAAAGTGAAAATTTGATGGGATTAGTTTCTTTACGTAAGATGAAGTACCATACTGGCTTCATCCGATTCCAAATGTTCACTCTTTTGTCTTCACCTATGGCCACTGCCAAAAAAAAAAAGGGACTATAGTTTTCTCTCATTCTTTAAAACTATAGTGTGGACAACTGAGGTCAGTTCATCGAAAGGATCCTACATTCACTCTGCCTTTATCTAGAGCCAGCCAAAAAAAAAAAAAAAACTATAGATTTCTCTCATTCTTTAAAACTATAAATGCTGACTGATCAGAAATCCTCGTCGATACCTTGCTACTGACTGATTGTCAGGAAAGACAGACAAAGAAACAGGCGTCTACTCAAAATACAGACAAACTCCAACAGGTAAGGAGGCAACAACCACAACAAGAGAACGCGCGACAAACTATTGTCCCAGAAAGACTGCTATTTCTTACACTAGGCAAAAGTTTGCTTTTTGGTCATAGTTTCCCTGATATGAGGAATATCATTCTGGGATAACCACCCATTGGTTTGCAGAATATTCATCCATAGTCACTGTAGAAGCTCATGTATAGTATTATTAGCATTCTAAATCATAATTATCTTATGCAAATGCGATGTAAAATACGAATAAACATTTACACAAGTGGTTCATTAGCATAATTCAATTTATAGGCGTAGGACGATGCTTTGATTTCGTAATTACTATTTGCATCGACATTTGAGAGAATAAATACGAACAGTTGTATACCTAAGGCGATAAGTATGGAAGAGTAATTAACGTTAAAGGGAGAGTTCTAGAATCTTTCACTTTGATGAAAGGGACGTCTGGATTAACGCAGACTATCAGATGGAACTTATATTGCAAATACAAAAACAACACGAGAAGCAATCTGCAGGTTTCATAGCTAATCACGAATCTCTCTCATTTTATGAATTAAATTAAAAACTTTTTTTTACAGATACCCGACGATGAGGACAGATAGCCCTTGAAAACTTGTAACTTTCTCCGTTAGATACTATCCTGTTTCAATGACGCCATGTTATTAACATTTAATATATATATGTATATATATATATATATATATATATATATATATATATATATATATATATATATATATATATATAAGTGTGTGGTGTGTGTATGTATGTATGTATGCATGTATATATATATATATATTATATATATACATTATATATATACTTTTAATCTATTTGTTTTCCTTTCTGATGCTTAATATTCTAAATGAAAAAAAAGACAAATATAAAGTTCTTTTACTTGTATCAAATTATCAACATACATTTTTGGAGAGCAAATGCTATCAATAAAGAGCAAAGCCATTCAAGTTTATAAGCATCGTCATAATTGATGACAGTATTCCACTTACGTCACAATCAAGTGCGTAATCAAGTAAGAGTCATGACTAAAGACGTACGCTTAAGCATATCTGTAGACAAAAATGGTCTACCAGCATCGTTATATTTATGCATATAATTTACATGTAAGCACAAACCCGTGTACGTAACAGATATAAAATTCTGTATATTCTCAAATGAACAGTTTTTCGTTTTTATAACTGTTTACAGATAAAATACGGCTGTGTGAAAATCTACCTTTGTGGAACCCACAAATAAATAAACCGCCCCCCCCTCTCTCTCTCTCTCTCTCTCTCTCTCTCTCTCTCTCTCTCTCTCTCTCTCTCTCTCTCTCTCTCTCAAAAGAAATTCAAGAGAGGGAAGCTCTTCATAACTCAGAATTATCTAAACAACGAACAACAATATCAATTCCAGGCTAGGTGTTTGTTCATAATTAACATCTATCCTTGTCACCGTCTGCCTCCCATAAATCACCAGTGGATTAATCGCGCCTCAAAACTGTTCTGTATCAGGGGTTAGTTACTGATCAAATTGCTATATGACAACCGAGTAAACAATTTCCATGGTATCAATAAAACAACAATGAATGGATGCATGAAAGAACGATATGAAACGATCAATTAAGTGATTATTGCTATTATTATCTAAGAATAAGTATTGAAATTGGCTATTGTACCAAAGAGGGAGTCATTAGTTCAAGCATCAACGAAAATGCAATAATAATGCAAGATATATTCACAATCAGTCATATCACATCATTTTTCCAACTCCTGTAAAACAAAATACACTCACAACATAATATATTATAACCTCCTCTGTTATTTACGTCAGTGAAAAGAAAATATAATAAAATGGAGAAGAGGCAAAATACTGTCATCATTTTGAATGTCATACCCAGCGGAAAAGTGACGGAAGTTTTATAGAAACTAGAAAATACGGTATAGATAAATATTTCCTCTTTCACGGAACGGATGAAAAATTCATAAACAGAAATGATATTCCACTATTTGCCTCACAGTATTATCAAGTATTTAAAATTGAATATTGGGGTAAAACAAAAAGCATTCGTCTTTTAATTCGAGAGAGTTACAAGGATTAGAATGTCTGTAAGACTTGTCCGTCCATCCGAGGAGACATCGCGTGCTCACTTATCTCTATTTCTACTGTTAATTCGAATTTATTATCATTTGTCTCATCCTCACTGCTTGATCCCAAATACACTCCTATGGCTCTTAACTTCACTCTATTTGCATCTCCGTTCTAAAAAGGAATGCAACAATTCGTTAATATTAATTAAAAAAAACATTTGCCAATCTTGTGCATGGCTACTGTTTGTAAATACAATTCCCCAGATCCCAGTCACGTCAATCAACAGTCAAGAGTCATCCCTTAAAGTATATTAAGCTTTAAAGTTTTATTTAAAGAGCGTTTCTTTAGTAGAGGGTTCGCCAGCGCGGGACCTCTTCCCTGCTCTTATCCTTTTGGGTTAATTATTCTCTTGACGTCACCTATTCCCGTCTTCCCCTAAATATTCAAAAGCATTTTTAAAGCCGAGAATGATCCCTTGAACAATGGACGTTTAAACTCTGCTAAATATATCAGATTATATCAAAAGCACCAGGCATTTCGTCTCTTCATCACAGACGTTTCTGTTGAATATCAAGAGGGTCTCGATATTATTCATGAGCTTTCGGGAAATGAGCGTTTAAATCTATCGGGTCTGTTTTGGCGACGCTTTCGAGAGCGGGCAACTCGGCGACCACGTCGCGAACTCTTATGTGATAAAGAGGATTATATGCAGGGAACACAATTAAATTGCCAATGAACGTACAAAGAAGTGAGTCTTTTTAGTTTTATTTCTATTTCGTAATTCAGTGTTGCATCATCGTCTAGCGCACAGATACAGGCGTATAAATTTCGCTTACGTGACTGTGGAAATACGTCTGCAAGCCTTTGCGTACATCTACATATAATCATACACTAATATAACATCTGTCTGCCCTTGTTTCAAAAAACATTATTACACTATTCCATCATTTCCCCTTTTTCTTGAACGGTACAATGTTCACGTATTGTAAAGTTCCACTTACTCGAAACCACTCTGTAAACTTATGTAAAAACTGCCTCAACACCCACCTCTTTATTTATTTATTTTTTCTAAGTTACTTAAGGAACCATTGAGTAAACGTTGTTCTTCTCACAGTAAACAGTAAGAACCAGAAAATACATAATTCTAGCTAATAAGGATATTCAAATGTCGAAAAATTAACACTTGAATAATGTAAACTGAGCGCATAATCACCTTTACTTCAACTAACGCAGAAATGGCTGTAAATCAAACTAACGCAATAATCATAATTTACTAAATTAATCAAAAAACAGTTTTTCTTACACTAAAATCCTTTCTGAAGAAGTGTACCGAGAAAAATCTTGTAGTTTGTCTCTTATTCTTGTCTAGAGAAATGATTTTATTCGTAATTCACTTCAAGAAGTTTGGCGCTAGATTAAGAATTTTATTCGAGCTTTTAAACGTTATTTCAAATAACACCGAATAACCAGCTCCTATAACCTCTACCCCTACAGAGACATAAAGACATCAGAGTTCCGCTTATTCAAAGTAAAGTCAGGAACCTGACCAAGAGGGTAGGAAAATTAGGAAACCAGCCTTGACACCTTGAGAACAGGCCCACCCTCTCTCTCTCTCTCTAAAACAAGGACCTGTAAAGCCTGGTCAACCCCTGACCTTCCGGCAGTGAAGCGTGGTCCAACAACATTGTATAAAGAACAGAACTCACCCTGTCGTATCGTGCAAGCAATGCTTCCCAGACATCACTTGTTTATTTTGACCTTCCCCCACAAAACCACCACCCACCCCGAACCCCACCCCCCCGAAACCCCCTCCTTTTTTGGCCCTTCGAGTTAAATGGACCCATTTCCCCTCACTTGACCCTGCGAGTGCATTTCCCCTCTCGTAAAACGGAACCCAGTCCATCGGGTTACGAAATGGTGTTGCAGAGTTCATGCAATTTTGATGTGTCCTTTCAGTGAAGATTTAAGCTTTTAGTAGACTTCAGCAGAGGGTTGTTCTGACAGTGACGAGCGAATGATTAGGTGAGACGAATGTAAGCCACAGAGAATATATAATTTTTTTTGAGAGTTAAATAACAGTAATTTCGATAATGAGGGCATAAGGGTATTCGGAAAACGCAAATCTCCAACGAAGGCTGATCAATTTACCTATAAAACCGGCTCTCTCTCCAAACAAGGTAGGTTGCTATCTTTGAAATCGAGTCACTTACTGTCAGTTAAAATATAAATAATCAATAATAAATAAATAAATAAATAAATAGATATGGGTGTGTTAAGACTTACATTCATTGACATACTCTCATAAATTAGTTTTTATATATAAAATGTTCTGTTCCGACGGAATGCCATCTAATAATCACTTACAACCAGTTAAGATATTTATATATAAATAAATAAATAAATACATATGCGTGTGTGTTAGACTTAAGTTCATTGACATAAACTTATAAATTAGTATTTTATACATAAAATGTTCTGTTACGACAGAGTTCCATCTAATAAAAGGATCCCATAAAAACGTCAAAATATAGAAAGTGAGTATACTATATTTCCCAGACTGCTGCTGTTTCTCTCTTCAGGTAGGTAATGAAGAGGGAGAGAGACAGCAGTCTCTGAAATACAGTGCTTAATTTCTATATTTTGGAGTTTTTATGGGCCCATATATATATATATATATATATATATATAATATATATATAAATATATATATATATATATATATATATATGCAGTCCCACACAATGGCCTTGAAATTTAATATCAAGCCTTTTAGAAATGTAAGGTATAGAAACCTACGTTAAATACGTTAGTATTTTACCAGAAACTGGGAAAAGATTACCTTACCACATAATGAATTTAGACATCTGCTCGACTAGGCTTTCACCATTTTTTCCGGCTATGCAGACTACTACCTTAGGCCTAGTTATAGCGCTCGGATTATGCTTTTTTTTTTTTTTGGGGGGGGGGGGGAGGGGGGGGGGGGGGGGGGGGGGGGGGGGGGGGGGGGGGGGGGGGGGGGGGGGGTGGGGGGGGGGGATGGAAATGAATATTCTGGTTTCGCGTTGCAGATAAACGTGTATACTTCCCTCCGGGGCCAAAATGACCACGAAGGTATGTATCTCTTAAAACTAATGGAAATTGTAAGTTCTTACGGTTTCTTAAGAGCCTTTATACTAACTAAAATCAAAAGTATTATCACTAATGTCATTTCAAAGCTATCATTGCCAGATTTTCCTGTCCTATTTGGAAAACATATCGTTAAGATTAATACTGACGCTTATTTTATTCCTGGTTATAAACAAGAGTACTTTATGTCTAATTTCCATTACGTCATTCTGACCATTTGTAAAGAAAACTATTAAAAGTTAAATCAAAGGAGGAAGGCAGTCAGCTTGCTTTCAGTCCAGCAGTACTCTCTCTCTCTCTCTCTCTCTCTCTCTCTCTCTCTCTCTCTCTCTCTCTCTCCTGCAATGTGAGCAGAAAACTAAATTAAGGTCCCCTTCTCCAACGAGCGGCCTTTTGCGATGCAGGGGCACCAGATGGCAGTAAGAGGAATGTATTCAACACTTACAAAAAAATGGTGTTCGGCTCAGAATGGGTGTTGTTGTTTCGTTATGTTGGTTTGGCTTTGTTTCACATATGTTCATTTACTCTCTCTCTCTCTCTCTCTCTCTCTCTCTCTCTCTCTCTCTCTCTCTCTCTTTCTCTTGGAATGCTGATATGCATTACTGCATTATAATGGATTGTCATATATATATATATATATATATATATATATATATATATATATATATATATATATATATATATATCACATACATACATATGTGCATCCTTAAATCCACAGTAGAATGTAAGAGGAAACTGGGAACTTGGAACAACTACATTCGTACTTGAGAATCGTAGAAATAAACTACGAAAGTACTTGTTCTAAGTCCCGGTTTCACTCACCTTTCTGCCGTGGATTTAAGGATACTCTCAAGCACGTGTTCCTTCGTGCTACATTGGATACATATATATGCATATATAATATAGGGGGTGGGTTAGGTATGGGAACGGGAGGGTATGGGAAACATCCACATTCCTCCTGCAAACCTGTTTGTCCGTCCCGGAGAGACAGTCGGTCAACTGCGCTGGGAGTACACCTGTTAAGTGATTGCCAACCAGGTGGGATAGGACAGGAATCTCTAGAACAAAACACCGTCTATTGAAAAATCTAAGGAAAATCAACAGACGGAAATAGACTGGATAAAATTATTGGATCTTCTATCGAACAAGGCAGCACTTTTTTTTTTTATAGCATCCTGGAATACTTCTATGAGGTAAAGAAGAGAATATAAAAAAAGAGAAAGAATTACTACAAGTTACTTTTTTTTTTTTAGAGGATTGAAGGATTTTGTGGGGTACTTTATCTTGATAGCTGTTATCTTGGATAAAGAGGATTCAGAGAAGACGAAAATAGACGATTGACGATTTATTTCTATATACCTTGACAAAGGGGGGGATAGGAGGGGAGGGGAGGGGGATTTCTATAGAAATACGACAAATTGCTGGTAATTGGTTGGCTTATTGGATACAATGAGACCTGGAAGGTTATTGAACTCTACGAGAGAGAGGAGAGAGAGAGAGAGAGAGAGAGAGAGAGAGAGAAGATTCTCTACGGATTTTTTTAAATAAATTTTATACTTACACAGATAAAATGTGGCTTATCGGAGAGAGAGAGAGAGAGAGAGAAGAGAGGAGAGAGAAGAGAGAGAGAGAGAATGTGAAGAGTTTCTCTACGGATTTTTTATATAATTCATGCCTACATGGATTAAAATGTGGCTATCGTGTGTGTGTGTGTGTGTGTGTGTGATGAGAGAGAGAGAGAGAGAGAGAGAGAGAGAGAGAGAGAGAGAGAGAGAGAGAGGAAAAAATTTATACCTTAAAATGTGGCTATCATTCAGTAATTACTTCATGACTAAAGTGTAGAAAATGACTTTCGTGAATATATAATCACATACGATGATTTATATATGAACTGATTTCATGGCCATAAAAGTCTACAATAACCTCTCCGTCAATTTTCAAAATAACCGGAATTCATTTAAAATATTATAAGTCAACAGCGACTCCATTTTGCATGGCAACTGCTAGATATATATCTTTTGTTTTGTGTCGAATGTTCAATATAGAATGTTAAAGGACTAATATTTATTTCGTCAGTGATTTTCGCGGAATTTGGTTATGGAGAATATTATAGTTTATATGATCATGAATAATTGGCAAGAAATATTAGGTATTTTGTCTGCATAAAAATACGTATTTATTTTAGGTTTCATTAATGGTATGATCTCTCTCTCTCTCTCTCTCTCTCTCTCTCTCTCTCTCTCTCTCTCTCTCTCTCTCTCATTATTATTATTATTATTATTATTATTATTATTAAGAGAACTATTATGCTTTCATATTATCCTGAATTATAAAAATTTACGGTATTTCGTTAACAGAATACGTATGTTTCAATTGACATATCGTCTCTCTTCTCCCTCTCTCTCTCTCTCTCTCTCTCTTCTCTCTCTCTCTATCTCTCTCTCCGTTATTAGAAGTATGTTTTTTATAAAGTCATGAATGAATAATTGGAAAAATAAGTATTTTGCTTACCAAATATACACACACACACACACCACACACACAAACACACACAAACAAACACACGCACACACACATACATATATATAATATATATATATATATATACATATATATATATATATATATATATATATATATATATATAGATATATGCACACATTCATTTTCTATGTATTTGTTGACCGTATGTTTACATTCTCTCTCTCTCTCTCTCTCTCTCTCTCTCTCTCTCTCTCTCTCTCTCTCTCTCTCTCTCCGTTATCAGAATTATCACATTTTTAAAATAAAATCATGAATAAATAATTGGACAAATAAGTACGTTGCCTAAAAAAATAATCATTTCTAAGCATCCAGGTATTGTTGACCTTATGTTTTTCACTCTCTCTCTCTTACTCTCCCTTAATGTCTTTTTATGTTGTTAGTGTACATCTCTCCGTTCCGTTTATATTTCGTTCTCACATATTTCAAGGAGATTTACCTCCAATATACAAAACTCGACGACGAGGATCGCTCCCTCATCACAATGAGAAATGAGGAAAAGGAATCGAATTCGATTGGAAATGAAAGGGAAAAGAAAAAAAAAAAAAAGCTCGATTAACCCTTTCGTAAAAGTGCCAACACCCTTCCGAACTGAAGGGGGAGACCCTGGAGAGAGAGAGAGAGAGAGAGAGAGAGAGAGAGAGAGAGAGAGACCACACTTTCGAAAAAATTGATGAAAAATTAATCCTGGAGTGAGAGAGTCTTTTCCTGATGAACCTTCTAAAGTGCGAAGGAGATTGCCCTTTGTTTTACGGTGGATAAAAAAGTCTCTTTATTTTATAAAAAATAAAAGTTAAAAAAATCCCTTGGAAAAAATACACTTGGAAGGTTTGTCGTTTGCTTCTGTCACATAAAATATGGGTGTTTGACAATTGAAGATTACTGATGAAAATAGTTTTTTATTTCTTGGTGATATAAAGACTAGTTGGGAAATTTTTTTTTAAAGAAAGACTGGTTGGGTAAAGTTTTTTTTTTTTTTTCAAGACTCGGTGGGAAAATAGATTTGGAACGTTTGTTGTTGTTTTCGTTACGCAAAATAGGATGTTGCAGAATTGAACAATAGGAGACAATTCATATTGCATATGCAGGCGATGAAAGACGAGTTCAACAGTGGTCAAGAAAATTATTATTATTATTATTATTTTTTTTTTTTTTTTTTTTTTTTTTTTGATTCTATCACAGTCCTCCAATTCGACTGGGTGGTATTTATAGTGTGGGGTTCCGGGTTTGCATCCTGCCTCCTTAGGAGTCCATCACTCTTCTTATTACTATGTGTGCCGTTTCTAGGATCACACTCTTCTGCATGAGGCCCGGAGCTACTTCAGCCTCTAGTTTTCTAGATTCCTTTTCAGGGATCTTGGGATCGTGCCTAGTGCTCCTATGATTATGGGTACGATTTCCCACTGGCATATCCCATATTCCTTCTTATTTCTATTTTCAGATCTGATACTTATCCAAGTTTTTCCCCTCTTTCTCTTTCTTCTCTGGTGTCCCCATGGTATTGCGACATCAATGATGATACTTTCTTCTTGACCTTGTCAATCAACGTCACGTCTGGTCTGTTTGCACGTATCACCCTATCCGTTCTGATACCATAGTCCCAGAGGATCTTTGCGTGATCGTTTTCTATCACTCCTTCAGGTTGGTGCTCGTACCACTTATTACTGCAAGGTAGCTGATGTTTCTTGCACAGGCTCCAGTGGAGGGCTTTTGCTACTGAATCATGCCTCTTTTTGTACTGGTTCTGTGCAAGTGCCGGGCATTCACTTGCTATGTGGTTTATGGTTTCACTTTTCGTATTGCACTTCCTACATATGGAGAGATGTTATTTCCGTCTATCGTACTTTGAACATATCTGGTTCTTAGGGCCTGATCTTGTGCCGCTGTTATCATTCCTTCAGTTCCTTCTTTAGCTCTCCCCTCTGTAGCCATTGCCAATTGTCATCGCTGGCTAGTTCTTTTAGTCTGTCTCATGTATTGTCCGTGCATTGGTTTGTTGTGCCAGTCCTCTGTTCTTTCTGTCTCTCCTGTCTCTGTATATTTCTGGGGGTCTTCGTCTGCTTTTATTAGTCCTTCTTCCCATGCACTCTTTTAGCCACTCGTCTTCACTGGTTTTCAGATATTGCCCCCAGTGCTCTGTTTTCGATGTTGACGCAGTCCTCTATACTGAGTAGTCTCCTCCGCTCCCCCTCCCTCCTTCCTTTTCGTGTTATGTATAGTCTGTCCGGTATTTTGCTCTTGGGGTGTAGTGCTTTGTGTATTGTCATATGTTTCCTGGTTTTCTGATCTATGCTGCGGAGTTCTACCTTCGTCCATTCCACTATTCCTGCGCTGTATCTGATTATTATTATTATTATTATTATTATTATTATTATTATTATTATTATTATTATTATTATTTTTGGGTTCGACGCAGCAGGGGGTCTGCTTCATGCTGATCTCCTATTGGCTGGTGGCCGTAGTCTTTTCGTTTGTTTTCATTGGTGGCTTGAGCCAGGTCTCAAGCCACTTTTCTCCGAGGTGATGGTTGCGAACTTGCGATGCTGTAGGTTCTGCAGCCGTCTAGAGCTCCTGAGCGGCGTGGTTACGTTGATGGGCGTCTCGCTACGCTGTGGGACGTCACGGCTAATTTGATTTTCGTTGGCTGCATAAGTATCTCGTTCGGGGGCGTTGTCTTCCGTGGAGTTGTCGTGATCGGTGGTGTCATTGTTGGCGGCAGGTCTTCTCATACTCGTAGGGGGGAGAGATTCTTCCTGCGTCGTATTTAGTGTTGGTTTTACTTGCTGGACGAGAAGCGCCTCCAGCAGGCGTAACCGACGGGCATCAGGTGCCTTCCCGATGATCTTCGTGTTTTGGATAATGACATCCCGGGAGATGGCCTTTTGATGTCTGGTGCGGGCGTGATTCTTGATAGCCCCCTCTTGGGCGTGGCATGAAAGTCTCTTCGACAGGCGCATGGTAGTCATACCAACGTAGGAGCCGCTGCAACCGCGGACTGGGCATGTATTCTGGTACACCACATGCGTCTGCTTCAGGGGGTCTCGTACCTGTGGAGGGGGGTTATTTTTCATAATAAGGTCACGCGTCCTCCGATTCTGGTAGTAAATGACCAGGTCAATATTCTTGGTGTAGTCGGTCGGGATACATTTTCGGAAATAATTCTCTTCAGGGAGTCCTCTTCTTCACGGTAATGGGAACTCATGAAGGCTTTGTAATACAGCTTGATATTATCCTGGGGGCGGGGTTGCGGGCTCTCATTACCGCACCATTTCTCCAGGGCTGTACGGACTTCTCTGCATATTAATTTATTTGAATACCCGTTATTTACGAGTACTTGGGAGGCGCGGTCGAGTTGCTGATGAGTGTCCTGCCAGGTCGAGCAGTGGGAGAGGGTTCTCCTGACGAAGGCATATTTACACACACACATATATATAATATATATACACAATCTTTTCTTACAACATGGCAAGAATTTAATTCGACATATTATCAAATAAAAAAAAAATTAGCAAAACATTATTTAGCGAACAGCGAACTGAATGAAATGACACTTAACTTTAGAGAACTGTTGTACGCCATTTAAATTCGAATAATAAGAAATAATAAATAACGAAAGCAGGAAATAGCGACTGTAAATTATATTGTCCCTTCTCCGCCAATTCTCGCGTTTCTAACCACCCCATAATTAGATTATATAATCTTTCTTTGTTTCGTTTATTCCAGTTTCCCTTTCACCTTCGATCGTCCCATTCGTTCTTCGGTTTCCTTGTTCCTTGTTTGCTCTCTTTTATTCAGCTCTTTTGGCAAGACTTTCTCTTTGAAGGTCTGTGAACAAGTCTGTGGAGCGTCTTGTTGCAAAAGCTCGATGGAATTATTGACAAGATGCTACCTCATTCCCGATTCCGTTTTCGTTGTTCCTTCATCTATTATCGTTGTTCCTTTATCTATTATCGTTTTTGCTTCGTCTCTCTTCGTTACGTCGCGTCCGTATGCGTCGCTCTCAAATCTAAAATACAACTGAAGGGGAAAGACTTCTTAACCTGGCATCTTAACTGAATATAAAAATCTCTGCGCCATATTTTTCATATTTACCAAAAGAGGTAAATACAATACTGTTTCCAGGAACTACAGAAATCACATCATTAAAAAAAAAAAAGTTGCCAAAATGATCAAAACTGAAATGGCAAGTAATTATTTGACCCACACATCCAACATTTCTAAATCATCTGATAACTGCACATTGTTTTAGGTTAGATATTTTACGTTTCCCTGTAACGGGACTCATTTTTTGAAATAAGAAACTGCATGTCGCACGGTAATAGCCTAGAATATTCTACGAAAAAAATTGGCTACTTAATATCCACGGGAAATATTTCTTTCTTTGGAATAATAAATCACCCAATCGGCATCAATATTGAAACGTTTGAACAGAAGAGCAGGATATTATTCTAAAATGCTATCACGTGGTCACTGAAGTATTTGCCACGAGGATTGTATTCGTTTGTTATTTTAGGTTTGTATGATAAGAGTATTTGCGTGTTTTATATATGGTGTAAAATATTTTCAAAATAAGCTACGGCGGTTGGAGGGAGCGAAATATTAGTTTGCCAAAATAGGTTTTTGTGTTGTCGGGTGAGTATGCTCGTGATATATTTTCAAAGCATGGGGATTCGTAGAACAAGTAAACGCATTACAATCTTATAGTATTTTTCATTGTCTCCTTTGCACTGTTTAAATTCACACATGAACACACACACAGATATATATATATATATATTATATATATATATATATATATATATATTATATATATATATATATATATATATATATATGTATATATATATTAAAGGGGCCCATAAAAACACCAAAATATAGAGATAAAACTATATTTCAGAGACTGCTGTCTCCCTCTTCAGGTAGATGAATGAGAAAAGTTTACAGAAAAGGTGGTATTTATACCAAGAGGTCCATCGACAGGCAAGCAATTTAGGTCACTCCCATTTATAATCTTCATTTAATCTTCTTAAGCGTTGGTTGAATGAAAATCTTGTCGATCGTATCTGAAAACCCATGCTCCTTTTTGAGATGTTCATTACCTGCCTCTCTTTTATTAAGGCCGATTCCATCATGTGACCTCTTGTACCAGCAGTTGCTGCTATAAATTATACGTGAACTTCAAGTTAATTCTGTTATACACTTATTCATCGGGCACTATTACTCACTTCAGACTGGCAACTTTTCCACAACGAAATTACCTTCCTCTACAAATATTTTAATGATAACTGTTTCCCTACCAAGATAATTACCAAGGTCATACATAAATTACTCAGCGAAAAGTTCTCTAACAACCCTTTGTATTTTAACGTTCCAAAGAAAAAATTCTACGCATCCTTTCCATACATAAAATCTGACAACTTCCGTACATGCTTTACAAAAATAATCAATGAACATTTTAAAGACCGACTCTGCCCTTTGATGACGTCTAATGTGGTATAATAACTCACTTGTCCCAGATGTGACAATGGGAAATTATGTGGGATCCACATAATTTCCCATACGATTACGCATAAGTGGAGGTCAGTCACAGAACGGGAGGTCGCCTGTCCAACCCAGACGCATCTAATATAAGAAAATCATTCTTACGTAGTAAAACAAACATAGAATACAAAGATTTCTCTATAATTGGACAGGTCAACAACCTAAAGAACTATTTATTTTAGAGGACGTTGAAAATAAAAACAACTTGTCGGTTTTAAATACCCAGTCTTCAGCTGTTCAACTTTTTTTTATCTGACTTTTTTGTGTTCTTAACCCTGTTATTGTTTTACTTCTTCGTTTCTGCTTTTAGTTTTACTCTTGACTTTACTACTGGTAGGTTAGCTCCACTCTTCCGTTAGTTATTATTTATTATTATTATATTTTCTATTTTTTTAAAATAAACCCTTGCATATTAATGTTAATTTTCATAGTTGTTTTCAATTTTTTTTAAATTTATGTATCTTGTGTTTTGACTTAACTTATTGTGTTTATTTAAATATGGTCTCCTATTGAATTGACCTATAGATAACTATTTGTTTTTAATTTTAAAAATTTTTTTAAAAAGTTTTTAAAATTATTCTATTTACATCCATTGTAGAATACCTTGAGGATGCAATAATGTATTGCGAAACGTCGGAATAAATGCCATAATGTCAAAATCCTGTGTGTTCCTGCCTGCCTTCATCTACTTAGTATATATATATATATATATATATATATATATATATATATATATATATATATATATATATATATATATATATATATGAACATATATATATATACATATGATATATTATTATATATATATATATATATATATATATATATACACACACACACATATATATATATATATATATATATATATATATATATATATATATATATATATATATATATACACGCACATGATATTTTCATGCTCCCTGTCCTATTCAGATTCTCTTAATTATTCCCCCCTCTCTTCCATATTTTCGTAAGCCTTCCCAAGTCCCGTTTCATCCAGATTTACTCTTTCTGTGACTACAAGTATATCGTCTGTGAACACAAAATCAAGTCGTCTTAATCTCTGGTATCTCGATACAGGAAAATTAATATCGGTTTTCAATACGTATACATACAGAAGGGCGAATACTTTTTTTTTAAATTCTCTCCATTCAATGAAAGAAAACCCCCTTTCTCTCTCGTTCTTTGAAAGATTTCTTCAGCATTTAGTGAACCTTCGGCTTCTTGTCTCCCCGCCCCCCTCGATTGGATTAACGTCAAAAGGCAATTTTCCTGATCTATGTCTGGTCCTGCTCTCGTGTCATCTCTCTCAATCCCCCTTTCTATGGGTCTCGAGTGTCTTGATGTTTATTTAGGGTCTACTTCGGTGGGTCGTCCCTCAGACTCCGATGGGAGATTTATATCTCATCCGGTGGACTTGGATAAGAGACTTGTTGGGCAGTTCTTCTTCTTCTTCTTCTTCTTCTTCTTCTTCTTCTTCTTCTTCTTCTTCTTCTTCTCCCAAAGTAAATAACTGAAATATTAGATTCCTCGGGCTTCGCAGTCCACTGGTTGTTGCTTCCCTTTTATTGTGGATTGTTTTAAGTTCATTTTTTCTGCCTCTGTTAATTGACTAAAGACTACAATCTTGTCGTCCTTAAAATGAAAGGTTTTCTACTTCCTTCTTGGCTGGTCACACTCGTTCCACCTGCCGCATTGTACTATTATCTATTAAATTATTTTTAAGCACGTTTTGGCTATAACCACGCCCCTCTTTAATTATGAGACCTTCTTTTAGATTTACTGTTAGTTCTCTTTCTCAGAAAAAATCCTTCTCCTTCCTACAGAGTAATGTTAGCTCTCATATTTCTCACAGTCACATCTAACACTTTTATTGTTCGATTATTTTTTATTCTTTCTTCCCCGTGGAACTTTTCCATCACCCAGACATACATTACTCACGCTGTTCGACTTCCCACACTTTCTCTCGCCCACATTTCAGCGTTTCATTCGGAATTCCATTAGCTGCTGGATTTTTTTTCCTTTCAGCGGAACAGTAATTGGCCAATTCTCTTTCCAAGAGTATGCTATATATGTATATATACACACACACACACACACACACACACACATATATATATTATATATATACATATATATATATAAATAAATAATACATTATATAGTATATATATATATATATATATATATATATACATATATATAAATAATACATGTATGTATATATATAAATATATATAGTATGTATATAATATATATATAAATATATATATATATATATATATATACATTATTATAAATAAATACAATGATGCATATATATAAATATCTATATGTATGCATATATATATATATATATGTATATATATATATATATATATATATATATATATATATATAATATAGACACATATAATTACATACAACATACATACATACATATATATATATATATATATATATATATATATATATATATATATATATGTAATATACATGTGTGTGTGTGTTTATACATATAAAATATTTATATATATATATATATATATATATATATATATATATATATATATATATATAAATATAATAATGATAATTTCTGCAATAACTACATTGACGTCAGCATTGTAATCTTTGTAATTAGAACACAAGATAATTAAATACTTCATTCCCCGTGTAAATTCCGCTGAATTAATCAAGGGAACAGCCGTGTTAATAACAACGCATTAATTGTGACAAGGCCTTTACAGACAAACATCAGCTACGCGAAGTTTCCGTAAATGGAATGTTTTTTTTTATTTTTTTATTAAAAGGAAATATTTTCCGTTGCTTTGACGATATCGCCGATGTTGAAACTTATAAATACATTTCTCAGTATTACCTCTTTGATCACGGAAAATATTGTTTTGTCGATTTTATTTTTTTTCTTTATCGTAAGAGGTCATGGAGTGATTGGTGACGCAGTAACGAAGGTCTTTTAGTGGAGTTAGCTAGGGTAGTCTATGTTCTCGCGGAATTGATTGTTGAGGACGTCAGGACGGCGGTAATTAAGACGTGGAAGAGTGAAAACGACGCCATCTATTGATATTGCAAGTGACACAATTGAGGTAAAATGATGGTTAATGCGATGGAGTGGTTGCCCGAGGTATTGCAACTTGCGTCTTAGGTGGGAGAATGGTTGGGCCTCTCCAGTACTTAAAATACCCACATCTCGACCCGTGTGAATGGGTCAATCTCACTCATTTCCCAACCCCCTCCCCCCAAGTAGTTTATGCTCTTATTTCTTAATCCATTGCTCCCACCACCCCAAACCCCTACCTCCCCTCCCCCACAACAACCTACAACCCTTCAGATATGATTTAACTCACATGCTTTATAAAGGCTTTCTCCCCGACATCCAAATTTCCACCCCACACCTAGTTTATGCTCGTATTTCATAATCCTTTGCTTCCACCAACTTAACAACCCCCACTCCCCCAACCCCCAACCCCCAACAACAACCTACAACCCTTCATATGTGATTTAACTCGCCATCCAAAGCGGTTAAATAACTTCAGACACGAACGCCTCGTGTCCTGACCCGCCAAGTACGTAAACTTCGCTAATTCGCATCACACCTTTGGCTAAGACTCGCAAGCACTGCTTGAAAGCATCTGTTGCAGAGCTCAAGTTACGGAGGCGTGAACGAAGCTAAAGCAAGCTTGAAATTTTAATTAAATCTCTGGCGAGCTGGTTGGAGTCAGTCGAATTTGTTAGGAGTCTTCGTTGAGTTTTGGCTACAATTCGACGCAATGTGTTATGGTAGCACTGTTTGAATAATAATAATAATAATAATAATAATAATAATAATAATAATAATAATAATAATAATAATAATAATATCCTTTATGTCAGCTCAGGGAACGTAAAGATACAACACACACAATCTCGAGACGTGAGATATCATGATACAATCATGTATTTTAATGAGAATGATATCACAACCTGGGAAGGAGACAGTCATTGGTGGAAACAGAATAACTATTGGTTGTTAAGACAAAAGCCATCTACTGCCTAACACTTCGTAACTCTCTCTCTCTCTCTCTCTCTCTCTCTCTCTCCTTCTTGATGTCGGTTATCTTCGTAGAGTCAATAATAGTTCAATCTCGATGTAAAATGATTTGTAGGTGGTATAATAGCCAATCTCTCTCTCTCTCTCTCTCTCTCTCTCTCTCTCTCTCTCTCTCTCTCCCTCTCTTTCTCTCTCTCTCTCTCTCTCTCTCTCTCTCTCTCTCTCTCTCTCTCTCTCTCGTCTTCTTCCTTTTCTCTTTTAAACCCAAATATTCTTTACAGACAGGTCTGTGTCCCTTGTATTTGTTCTCTCTCTCTCTCTTTCATCCAGCAGTAGAACCCTGTAATTCCTATCACAATGCGAAAACCTGTGGACACTGCATCACTCCCCCATTTCCAACGCCCCCACAGTGAAACCAGACTTCCAAAATGACGCCGGCGAAAAGTATTTAAATTCCTCCACGTCGCGTCCTCGAGGGAATAATCACCTGCAAAGCAATTGATCACAATCCGCGCTGGTCCTAACCAACGCCTGCTTGTATACATGCGAGAGGTCTACTATTACTACTACTACTACTACTACTACTATAGCAGCACCTCCAGCTGATCAGTTTGACAGAAGGTGTAATTATAGATGTTGAGGAGGTCGGGTAAGTCGAGGGTTCATTTCGAAATCGTCAAGAGCTCTTGACGATGTCGAACGTTTAATCATCATGCTACGAAAGTAAGAGAAAATGGTAAGAGGAAAGAGGAGAGGCCGCTTTTGACCCGCAAGGATGGCCATTCAAACGGAACTCATGAAGCGTCCGAAATGGGGTTTCTTTGTAGACAAAGTCCTTTTACCATCGGATGTTCAAGTCTTACTAGCTCGCCTCTCTCCTTGCTGGAGCTTCGACGGATCTGAAGATCTATTGGGCGGAATGCGAGTTGTTGTGTAACATGTATACGAGTTTATCCTCGAATACAGAGAAAGGAAGGCTGTCTGGGAGGGATGCAGTTGTTTTACCATTTACAAAATATCTTTGAATACGGAGAAAGAAAAAGCTGTCGTTAGCTAAGACGATTTCGAACGCAAAAGGAGAAATATATCGTAACTATTATTGCCGCTTCGTTGTTTATCGAACTTTTTTTTTTCTTAAGCTGATAAGTAAGATGGGTGAAAGAGGAATGATGACTAACAGTTAGCTAGCTAACCATGGTAGGGAATAGTTTAGAAAGTTAATTAATTAGTAAACGATTAATGTAGAAAGTGGGGTTTTATCCACAATTTTTCCAACTAATATTAACATAATACAATAATGATTTTACATTACATTAACATGGTAGTACATATAACATATTTTTGAATTTTATTTCTTAATAGTATCATCATATTTTTAAAAAGTTCCAATCAATGGCGCAATGACAATCACGAAATTCGCAGCTTTCGGTCCTAGGTGGCCAGTTCCTTCGTCCTGCAATGGGAATCAAGGATAAATCCTTTTCAATTGCATTTGCGTCATAAAGGTATTTGCATTTAGTGGACATTTGATTCTTAATGTTCAGTTGCTGATCTCTCGTAATGTATTCCATCATACAATTAAGCCAGATTATCATATCGCGTGTAATCGCTATCAGTTGGCAGGAAGCGAATATCGTTTCATTGATACGAACGCTATCATTTAATCAGTCCCCTCCCAAAACTGCCCTCTCTCTCTCTCTCTCTCCTCTCTCTCTCTCTCTCTCTCTCTCTCTCTCTCTCCACCCGACACTTACACGTTCAACCCTCTGAGGCTTATCCCAGCCACTATGATATTAGTTCGTCATTTAACTTCTACCTTAGGTTACGTTGGCTGACGGTGAACGCGCATTGATCAATACGCATCGTTTAATTGGCCAACGCTGTCTGTCTGTCTGTCTGTCTGTCCCAATTCGGACTTTCTCATTTGCATATGACGTCACATTGATTATTTGTCTATTCTGTGTTTTTTCACTTCAGGTTAATGTGGCCTCCCTCTTTCCCTAGCAACTGTTCAGCATCTGGCTACTGTCGGCAATCGCTGCAAACAATATATATATATATATATATATATATAGATATATATATATATATATATATATATATATATATATATATATATATATATATATGATATGTATATATATTTTATATTATATATGTATATATATATATTTATATTTAATATAATATATATATATATATATATATATATATATATATATATTATATATATATATATATATGAATAAAACATAGATACTTCTTGTTTACGAGAAATAATACACACTTTTTAATTCAAGACATTTCATTTCCACTTTCGTACATCATTTCTCCGCATTTCTACGTTGACATTTTTGGCTCCGTGATTACATTCTCAGTTTCATAATTCATTTCACAACCATTTTTTCACTTCTCTCCCATTACCCGAGAAATCCTTTTAATTTTCGCGCTAGTTTTAATTTCGCGATGCCGCGCGGAAATAATAATATGTCTCTCTGGAAGCGATCCTAGAGTTTCATGTTCAGCAAATTCTGTTACGAGCCGCGAGATATTGCAGCCTTGTTTTTTCGAAGTAAAGAGAAATTTTGAGTGAAACTCTTATCCGAGAATTTTTCATTGTAGAAAAAATAAATAAAATAAAAAAAGCGTTAAAAGTAACGGGTGCGGGGGTGGGGGAGGGGCGCTTCTTTTTTCTTACCTTGGTAGAAGCAGTGAAATATTTTAAGCTCCAGGAAGCTTTCAAATGTAGAAGGTTTTATGTTGTTTATTTATGAATAATTGCTGCGAGAATTTGATCAATAATTAGTAAACAACTATACGCTGAAGGTGATTTTATATTGTTCATAAAAAATTGCCGAGAGAAAGTCCTATAAATATTCATTGAATAATTTCCACCAGTGGTGGCCAGGACAACCTCATCAGTGCAACCTGAAATTTGAATTATGATTTAATAATACATTTTGAACTGACAGCCGACAGCTCACGTGTCATTTTTGCTTCACCATTCTGCACTATTGGATCAAATAACAACAACCAAGTAACAACCAGGTCCGTTATCCATTCCTCTTATCAACTGATTACTAGAGCAACATTCATTTTGTAACAGCAATCTATAGCAATAATATCGAAAAAGCACAATACGCAGCTCATTATGGATGAAATCGTGTAATTGAATCTCCCCAATTTATTGGAAAATTGTCAAGTTGCGATCTGCTTTAGTATACATTAGTTGCGTTTGATCATAATTAGTCTATTAAAGTCATCATGCTATGCTTTCTCTCTCTCTCTCTCTCTCTCAATATGGCTTTTAATGATTCCACGCTGCTTGTGAAGGTGAAATTAGCCTTATATATTATCTCTGGTATAGGTATATATATATATAAATATATATATAATATTATATATATATATATATATATATATATATATATATATATATATATATTATTATATAATATATATATATATATATATATATATATATATATATTATATATATATATATATATAATATACATATGTATACAAATTGTATATAAAGTACATAATATATATTGTATATAAAATATTATATATGTGTGTATTCATGTAGTTTCCATATTCATATCCACAAACATTATTCCGCAAATATCCTATGACATCTCCTCCATTGTCCCTGGTCCTCCATAAGGATTCAAAGATTCCCAGTTTTGATAACGCCTGGAATGATTAATTGTCACCGTCATATATATTCCATAGAACTCTCTATTTTACGCTACATAGGACAGCCCTGTCAGAATGGAGCCTTATAATCATCACCTCACAGACTGACGCGCCCTGTGGAAAAAAAAATTTAAGCTATCACCATTTATTCTGAAAAAAAAAGGTCCTGTTATTCTATAGAGCAAAAAGCAATGGAGATACATGAACATAGGTTCGCTTCAATGAAAATGCTTTCTATACGAAGACTCTTGTACTCGAGAATATTAAATTAAATTCTAAACATACAATATGTCCTAGGCAAAGGAATTCGATTTAGGGCTCAAAGGTTAGAGCGGTATATTCTCATCTCATTACGGGGCATTAAAAAGTATGATAAAATTGAACACATGTGTGTTACCAACATTACGGGCAATAGGGACACGAGAAAGTTTAATACGTGCCCCTTGGTTTACCATTCCAGTTAAATAGGTTTTTGCCTAATATTTAACATGATAAAATGAAGACCACTTTCCCTACCTAGAGTTAATGGCTGTAACGGATAGTTTCTGACAGTTGAAATAGGTTTTGCCTATTATTAACTATGATAAAATGAAGACCACTTTGCTTACTTAGAGTAAATGACTGTATGGCATACATTTTTGGAAGTTAAAATAGGTTTTGCCTATTATTAACCATGATAAAAAGAAGGAAAACTACGATTGCCAAGTGTTAATGACTGTATGGGATAGATTTTGAACATTTGTATGTAAGAAAACTGCCGCCCACGTGGCCATTGTTCCTTTTGAATGACTGAAGAAGGTTTATCTCTGGTTTCATTCATCATCATAAAATGAAGACCACTCTGTTTACCAAGCGTAAATGACAGTAAGAGATAAATTAACTACTCTTTTAATTCTCCCATCATTTACCTGCGTGGTGTCACCATTAATTCCAGTTTTGATGACACGTTGATTACGTGTTGCGTCGGTCACTTTGTATTCAATTGAGCCTAATGGCCAATTAATTCGGTTGCATATAGCGTAGTCATTATTTGGCGCCATACCGACGATGAAGATTAGGCAGCTGGATTTTAAAAATAACCAGGGTCATCATTTACAAGCAAATTGCTGCAGCAGCAGCAGCAGCTTGGGATGTCATGATTATGGATAAAACCAGATGTTGAGGCTAATGGATTTCATTGTATGTTTATTATACTACTATTTACTAGGTATGGAATCGTAAGGCTCTTCCAGAGTATGGACACCGAAATAGTGTTTCTCTTCAAGCTTTGAGTCCTGTTTCTTAGTAGTGTTTCTTTTCAAGAAATTTTTATCAGCAAAAATTTAAGTCCTGTTTCTTAATAGCTAGGAGCCTTTCAAGCAATCAAATACACTGGCACATAGAAATGAAATCTCCTCTAAAGTATTTGATTTTTAGTTTTTTAAATACAGTCTATAAGGAAGATTTAATTGAGAACCGTATTCATGGTTTATGACGTATTTGTGCGTGTAAATATGTATGTGTATATATGTATGTGTGTGTGCATAAAGAGAGAGAGGGGGATGAATTTATGTATGTATGCATGTATGCATATGCCGCACAATTTGCCTATGCTTTCAGCGCTCAACTGCGCATACGGGCATACACATTATCAATACTACATAATAAAATTGTACCGTGGATTCGCTAGCTTCATATTCGCCTCAGTTTTTCAAATCTAAAATCTGCACGAGTTAGCCATTCTCATTTTGGCAGTCCCCCGATAATGGGCCGGCTGTTTCAGTGTGGGAAGTATTATGGAGTCTGATATTCGATGCGGGCGCGCAGGAGCGCAGGAAGCCCGCCCTTTGCTTTTGAGTTATGACTGCGTGCTTTCCGTCTGATTGTAGGTGCCTCTCTTTCGCATGATGTAAATGGTCTTTCGCGTGTAAATTGTCGTTTACTCGGGGAGTAAGCTTACAAACTATTTTGTTGTTGTTAATGCTGTTGTTGTTCTTGTTAGGGAGGTCGAAAAAGCCTGAAAAGGCTGTTTCGTGTTGAGTTCAAGACACAGGAATTTGAGGATGGGATACTTATGATTTATTATTTATATGTGGATACTTATGATTTATTTACCAGAATGAAAATGTAAAACATAAATAACGTACATCTTAAACAGTACATGACAATTAATTCTAATAAATACAGCGTATTTATTTTAATTTTCCCTGGTGAAAAAACAACGCTATTTGGCCGTAGATTTGAGCACGCAGCACGAATAAGCTGGAGGTCTGATCACATCTTGTTCCATCCTCTTTCGTAACCTCTTTTTGAAAAGGCTGGTGTCTCTTGGGGGGGGTTGGTGTTAGTAGGTCATCTACATACAAATTGACATTTGTTCTTTGTCGACAGTAGCCTATTTCCATCTACGATCAAATAAGACGTCTGTCTCTTCACAACTTTGATATGATATTTTTAGTAACTAAAATAACTATTAATAAAATAAAGCACTCGAAATTAGCCATTTCTATGGTTAATTTCGAGCGACCACAATAAATATGACATCATATGAATGAAAGAACAATATCATTGCGTATCGATTACCTAACATTTCAAACCATCCAACATTTAATGACTCGAATATTAATAACTCCCTGTAACGGAAATGATTGTTTAATACATTATCATGACTGTAATTTCGATACAGTTAATTCCTGCTGTAATACACGTTGGCGAGTCTTTCACTGAATGCAAAGCCTCATCGTGATATTAAAGAGGCTGAGAATAATACATCATAAGCTGTAATTCATCATAAACTGTTCATAAACTGTGATAACTCTTACTGAAAGACATTCCTTAACTAGCGTGAAACTCTAGCACATTGAGGCTTCCTATTTGAATAACTATTAATTTTTCATGACCAAAACCAGCAAAATAACAATAAGAATTTCAACGTAAACAGAATAATATAAAAAGGAGTCTCTTTTATTTCTGGTGAAAAATAGTTTGCCAAATTTCCTGAGTAATGTATAGCCACAAGCCCCTTTTCAATCCTAACTCCACATTTAACCGCGCAAACAATTCGTCGTTAATAGGTCCACCTGCTCATCTCTCATTTGCAAATATCCACAACATTTTCCTTCCAAAGGGAGAACTGTCTCAACGGGCACTTGATACGTTCCGACTTCGCCTTCCCAAGATACCCATTTCTGTTCCAGGTCCTTTGCAAACATCTCGTTATCAGGACTTCTTTGCTAAGCCCCTCCTCTAATTCAGTTAACTTCTGTTACATCAACTCCAAAAGACATCTATATTAATACCCTTTGTTCAACCATTTCACTCACAAATTTATTTTCCCCTTTAACTTCTTGCAAACACTTGCAAACTCTTATCAATAGCATTTGCAGTTTCTCCTCATTGCATAGCATCTGTCAACATCAGTCATTCCACTCTCCAATCACGACCCTTGTCTTCTGGGAGAACTTTGTAGTTGCATCTCTTGTCCTTTGTCTAACGTCTCAACTGATTTCATCCACTAAGATAATTCGTCGAGTTGAATGTCTGGTAGTCTGCAACTCTAAAAATGAGTCTACTTGTAATATCAGTAGTTGTACTTTCATTAGCAGAAATTCTTTGGAGTTAAGAAGGATCCGTAAATGATAAGAATGATATATTATTATTATTATTATATTATATTATTATTATTATTATTATTATTATTATTATTATTATTATTATTATTATTATTATTATTATTATTATGAAATTTTCAAGAAAACAGTGTAATGCAAAATGATTTCAGGAGAATAACAAACTTTTAAGTACTTTTGACAAACATGAACGTCAAATTCCGAATAGTCTGAAGCGTAATTATTATTATCATTATTACTATTATTATTATTATAAATGACTTTATCAATGTTGCCTTATAACGTCAGATATACAAGAACAATCCTGTTACTAAATGCATGAAAGTATAGCTGAAAAACAAATCAAGCAGCTAAAAAAATAAACCTATCCTAGACTGAATAACAAATCCCTCAGGGATCCTAGAAAAGGATGTGGGGTCTAGCGCCGCCACCCAACCCCCAAGTTCTTGTCAGTAATAATTCTATTCATAACCAATGGTCGTCTCTCGCCTGTCATTATTGCTAACCCAAGGTCAGCCCAACTTGAATTTGGCGCGAGGCACTTCACACTGCGTCTCATTCTGATTCGTAAAGAAAGTGTCGGACAAAAATCATAATGAAGGCTGCCTTTTGCGACTGAGGTCTCGTCTTTCAACTTCCACTCAACGAGGGGAAACAAACTTGTAATGTTAAATTTGTGAGGAAGCTGTAAAACACACCGTTCTATAAGAGATTCGTCATTGCGAAAATACGCGGCAGAGTGGACTACAAGGACAATGTGATGGACACTATTTGTCAGGATTTTATCGCCATGGATATTAAAGAGGTATTTTTCCAATGCGTTTTTATTTTCCCTTGCAAACAATCTCTCTCTCTCTCCTCTCCTCTCTCTCTGCTCTCTCATCTCTCAACCAAAAATAATCTATTCTAGGCATAATTGCTTGCGTGGCTTGGGCGTTCGTTTGCTCAAGCACAACAGGGGTCACAAAGGCACAGGATTTTCATTGAGGAGAGGTCAAAAACAACAAAGGATAAAGCAGAAGGTGAATTGACGATCACCAGCAATCCGACTGTCAGGAAACTGAATTGACATACCTCCCACCGTCAGCTGCGATGGACAAACGAAAGCCAAAAAATAAAAAACCCGCAATAATTTAAAGAAAAAGGAGAGAGAGAGAGAGAGAGAGAGGGGGAGAGACCAGATAGAGAGAGACAGAGAGAGAGAGAGAGAGTCATTTTTGTTTTCTAGAGACGGACAGTGGTATATCCCGCAATAAATTAAAATGATTTATATTTTCCACAAATGAGAGAGAGAGAGAGAGAGAGAGAGAGAGAGAGTCATTTTTTGTTTCTAGAGACGGACAAATGTATATCCCGCAAAAATTAAATGAATTATATTTTCCACACAAATGATAGAGAAGAGAGGAGAAGAAGAGGAAGAGGAGAGAGAGAGAGAGAGAGAGAGAGAGAGAGGTTATTTTTTTTTCTAGAAACGGACGAATAATATATGATGTTAATAAAATAAAATGAATTAATATTTTTCAACAAATGGAAGAGAGAGAGAAAGAGAGAGAGCGAGAGGTCATTTTTGTTTCTGGAGAAAGACGAATGTATATCACGTATTTAAAATAAGTTAGAATTAATTATATTTTCAACAAATGATAGAGAGAGAGAGAGAGAGAGAGAGAGAGAGAGAGAGAGAGAGAGAGAGAGAGAGGAATATATAACACGCAATTAATAACATCAATATCAATCATATTTTCTACAGAAACCATTCATTCAAACAACCATCTCCAGATACAGAAGTCTCCATTCATTCAATAAATGCCATCACCTTAACGAAGAATTGCAGATGAATGATTAATTAAAAAAAAAAAAAAAAAAAAAAAAAACAAAAACCTTGCCATCGTTAAGAAAGAGTTCACATTGAAAACTCTTGTCACAGTGGACTCAATGAAGAACCTCGCTTGAACATTTCAAGCCAAAATGTTATCGAAAACTGCCCCACTCTGGAACCTTCTTTGCGAAAGGCATCTGAGAGTAACAGCCAGGAAGCACAACAACGGCAAAAGTACCAAAATGCGCTTGAAAATGGTTCCAGCTCCGAAAATTGAAGTCCTATATGACACTCGCATTTGCCAAAGACGAGGGACTTTATAAACGGCTTCTAATTTAGCCCAGTGGCCATTTTTCCAAAGGCTATCGTAGCTGGACCGAGAGTTTATTAATGAACCTTCCCATTGCTGAGTGACTTTGGGTCTAACCTTGATAGTGACCACGTACGGGGGTAGTGCCGTCAGTGGACCTCATGCGGTGCACCGTAAGCATTACACTTAAAGTTCTTTGCAGTGTTCCTTCGGCCCCTATAGTAGATTCACCTCAACCGTGCATCTGATGTCTAGGCCAGTCCCATACGACGCTCTTGATTGGCTGTGAATAAGTCAATCACAGGGCTGGAAACTCTGTCTCTCGAGAGAGTTCACATAGGTAGGATGCATGTTTCACCTCTCCTGAGGGATACTCTTATCAACAGCCAATCGGGAGCGTCGTAAGGGACGGGCCTGGACCTCAGATGCACGGTTGAAGTGAATCTACTATAGCTGCAAGAGATACAGTGACCAGCGCCATATAAGTATTTCATTACTTTCAATAATTTTGAAGTTACAAATTGGGTCGCAAAATTCAGTTGCGAAAATCATTAAATAAAATGTTCGACCTTTGATTTGGAAGCAAGTGGTCTTATACCAAAATCAGATTGTATTCATTTAAACGAATGCCAGTGTTGGAAGATCACCATTAGTTGAAGTTACGAATTTAGTTCGGAAAACCATTAAAGAAAATGTTCGACCTCTGATTTAGAAGCAAGTGGTCTTTTACCGAAATAAAATAATATTTGTTTAACAGACAGCCAGCGATGGAAGAACTTGATTCAAATTTTCTATAACTGATATCATTCAGAAAGGAAGGAAGTGGCAGACTCCCTTTAACTCGCTTCAGCTACATTGCCAGAATAACTCTCGAGTTTGGATTTCCCTCAAATTTCTCTGCAATGGAGGGATTCCAGAGATAATACTCCTAAATCCACTTTTAAGCCTGACATGGAACCCTTTCCTGATATATTCCTAGTACTCGTGTGTATCGCACGCAACAGAATTATTATTTTAAAACGTTAAAACATTTGGTCGTAAAGAATTTAAAAGGTGAATATAAATTCAGATTGCAATGCTGACTTTGTCCAGACCCCGGTATTTTATTCCCAAAAGGAATCAGGAATTATGAGTCATAAATATTAGAATGGATATACAACGATTAAGGTATTTACTTCGCCACAAAGTATGAACCTGATATTAATACAGTGTAGTTTATTAAGTAAGAATAAAGAGATAAAGGCTTGTTTTCAATCGTGAAACTTCGTACAATGATAACTGAGCCTCGAAACGAACGCTTCAAAAATTCTTCAAAATTTTGTGAATATAATATCCTTTTCAGTGCTTGATGGTCTCACAGGTCCCTGCACTTGGCCTTTGGATTAAATTCTATATCCAAATCCATTTATAGCTGCAAGGAAATATAACCTCCAACTTTGCAAAACAGAAAGAAACCTCCCAAGCCGAAGTTATATCCCGAGTGGTTGAATATTTCCAAAGTTATAAAGGGCTAAAATTCGTGGAGGGAGGTTGATATCTTTACAAATTCGTTTATTGTGGCCATGTTCATAGGGTGAGGTAGGGAAGACTTGCAGTACACTGGACTGATACCACTATTATGTATTGACTCGATTTACTTGAATTGAAATGTGATTTAAATCAAGTCTGGCTACTCTCCATATGCCTTCTGTAACCTTTCCCTTAAAAAAAAAAATACCCAGAATCCTCTTTGACGAAGGTCGTCTGTAATGGCAAAATCTCTGCCAGAATATGGAAGGGATTTAGTTCTCCCCTGGAGGAAACACCAACCATTTTTAGGGGATTATCCAACATACTTCGATGAAATGTGGGTCTTCTATGTTCGATAAAAGTTCACGAAACCTTATGGAAACAGAATTTAAAAACATGACAATTTTAACAATGTTTCAACTCTGAATGGCCGTGGTATTTTGAGCAAAACCTTTCAAGTTGTGTGAAAAACATTATACCCGAAGTTTTTAATTCGTGTTTTTTTTTAACCAAACACATGAGGAAATAAGACAAATTTACATTCTAGAAATTTTAAGAAAATATAATTTACAAGGTTTTCAAGTTGAAAAAAAATTAAACCTGGAGAGTTTCATTTTTTAAAGTTTCTTTTTAATGACCAAATACATCGGGAAATAGGACAAATATAAGTTTTAGAAATCCTAAGAAAAAAAATAATAAAAAAGTAAGAAACGAATCCTAATTACTGTAATATCAATTCCGTAAGAAATCAGAACATCGAACGGTGAATCAATTTACCTTGACCTAATTTTCATTCTTAACATTCATTAAGATTCTGGAAGCACAGAACTTAAACAATGAATGTACAGAATGTCCTTAAAACTTGGCATGATATAATTACGACGAAAGAACTTACTGTTACAGCAACACTTTCTACTGTAATTGCCATTGTTCCCTTGCGTTACCTCACCCAAGTCTTACTATTAAACCAACCCAACCACCCCCCATCCCCTACCCCTCAGCCATATAGTTATTATATATCTCCCACTACCGCCATGTTTTTTCATAATAATCCATTTCAGTCGGTTTCTCGTTTCGCTGGATTTCCCGCGAGGATATTTCCGGCTCTAATGAGCGACAGGTTTTTCCTTCCTGTTGTGAGAAAAGTATTCTAGGAAGTTGATGCAGCTGTGGTTTCTATGATGTTAATTTATCTCATATCCTACAGATACTGTGTGGCCATCATTAGTATAATTCCGTAAAACAATTCAGCAATGGTCATTGCTGAATTGTTTTACGGAATTATACTAATGATGGTCACACAGTATCTGTAGGATATGAGGTAAATTAACATCATAGAAACCACAGCTGCATCAACTTCCTAGAATACTTTTCTCACAACAGGAAGGAAAAACCTGTCGCTCATTAGAGCCGGAATATCCTCGCGGGAAATCCAGCGAAACGAGAAACCGACTGAAATGGATTATTATGAATCCATTATGACATTTCTCTCTCTCTTTAGGACGTACGACAGTCTAGTTAACCACATATATGTCTGTGTCATAAGTTAATATTTTTTTTAACAAAATAATATGAGACATGCTTCTGTAAATATAGGGAATGATGCTTATCTTTTTATCGTTTACCCTTCTGGTCATTCTTATATAGTTATGGTCAAATAGGAACCTGTAAATTCGTCGAAGAATGTATTGGCATGCAGACCATGCCTTACGTATCATCGAAATCCGACCATTAATCATTAATTAAGGAAAATGATGATTACACAGAAGGAAAAACGAGTGAAATGACAAGCGGAGAAACAAGAATGATAGACAGATTCTGGCTTTGCCCGACAATTTTTGCAAAATAAAAAATATGAAAAAGGAAAAATAAAACAATGCTGGCTTTGCCTGATTATTTTTGCAAAATTAAAAATATGAAGAAAAAAACAACATAAAATTTAAAGCAATAAAAAAAAATATCATTCTGTCCACCAAACCAGATACAAGCCAGTGTTGGTTCAAGGCCAGCTTCATAAAACACCTTTTTCAGACAGAATTATCGTGCGTTTACGAGCACACACACAAGAACAAATGGAGAATCTAAAACTCTCGTAAATGAAAATGAGAAAATTGATATAGACCCCCAAGGACCCAGACCTTTTCCAAAAATCAATACCTTGATGGAATCTCATCAAATTCGAGCGGCGCAAAGACTCGACTATTAAGAGACAAACTGGAGCGTTCGGTTACATCGAAGGTCTTCATTTTAAACGAGGCTGCAGCCAATATGTTTGGCAAATAAGGATAAAGTTGGAACATCGGATTAGACAGGAAGCAAACTGAAGCGTTTTCAAATGTGTGTCCCTCTCACAAAGAGGTCCGAAATGAATTTATTTTCTCGCCCGTGCTAAACAGTTTCAACAACATCGTCTTATCTATGCAATCCACATCCTTTCAACTTTTCTTAACCTTTGTCTTATATACTGTGGTTAATACTGATCTGACCATCTCTTAATACTGATATCTAATATCAAAACTTGCCTTCCAATATGGAGAAAAAGCTCTTCAGTCCGTTTTTAAAATCCAGATTGTCATCACATGGACATTTTGTCTTCGCTTCTCATATTTCTTTAGCTATTTTTGTTTTTCTTCTCTTTAGGTTTTTTTACACTAACTCCAAAACCGCTATAAAAGTCTTTAAAATTTCTATAACCGAAATAAGTTTTCTTTGAGTTTGTTATACTTCCATTGCAGAAAAAAATAGAAGCAAGTCAGAATTTGGCAGCCTAAAACATTTTTCAAAAATCTAACTAAGAAACCATGATGAATTATAAAAATTCAAATCTTTTTGTATTGACTTAATATGCCACAGAAAAAGTTTACTGATAATAAGCTACAACAAATCTGGTTAGTTTACTCAAAACAACGTAGCAAAATCATGATGATATAGAGCTCTATGATTACAATCCATCAACTGCTATAAAACTGGCAACATTTAAAAAAAATAATGACGGTATACAGCTCTATAATTACAATACCGTCAACTGCTGTAAAACTGGCAAAATCTAACAAAATCATGACGTATACAGCTCTATAATTACAATCCGTCAACTGCTATAAAACTGGTAAAATCTAAAAAAAAAAAAAAAAAACTCATGAGGGAAGACTTTATTATCAAAATCCATCAACTGCTACATAAAACTGGCGAATAGACTCCAAAAAACATTAATGAATTTCCTACAAAAGCCTTGTGATAGAAAAAAAAACTGCTCTAATCAATTGACATCGCTAAAAGCTTCATTTATCCCAATTCTCATTAGCGACAAATTGACCACCCCCCCCCCCCACCCCCCTTCCAATCACATTTAATTGCTAATCAAAGTTTGAGAGCGAGGACTTAGTCAGTAATCCCCTTGTCAGAGGCATATTTTGATGGACCGTTATTAATGACGGTCATTGAAATCGGCCATTACACTCAAAACTCGTTTTTTCGCTTTCTCGGTGAGTAAGCCTACAAGTTACTTAGTTGTTGTTGTTGATGTTGTTCTTGTTAGGGGGGATAGGAAAGGTTTATGGAAGAGCCTAAAAATGTATCGAATGTGATTCCAGTGCTATTGCGAAAAATCACTAAAGGCCACAACGAGGTATAATCGACGCTAAGAGAACACTATTACTTTCATATATATATATATATATATATATATATATATATATATATATATATATATATATATATATATATATATATATATATAATATATATATATATATACATATATATATATAGTTTGTGTGTATGTTCGTGTGTGCGCGCGTGTGTTTGTGTTTGTGCATTTGCAATACCCACAACTACCTCCTCAGCTTTGTGATTTATCGCTCATTTCTGTAAGGTCATAACTGCAAGCCTTGAATACAAATGAAAAAAAAAAAAACGAAACATCACCTCTTGAACAGAAATATCAAAGAAATTAAGCGAGAAGAGTAAAAGATAGACGTGAGATTCAAGAGAGAGAGAGAGAGAGAGAGAGAGAGAGAGAGAGAGAGCCAGGTAAAGTTCACCTAAGCCGATGAATCATTTTCGCTTCTCTTTCCCTAAAGTGGCAGATTCTTAGTTTATGAGGCAACTTCACCCTTCCGGAAGTTTAAAAGTAATGGAGTGTAATTGACAGAGCAAAGAGTTCCAGCGCTGATTTTTGGCCGAAGCGATAACTTTCTTCCCTGTATTTTCCACGCTCGGTTATTGCTCGTGACTCCAGACGCTCTCTCTCTCTCTCTCTCTCTCTCTCTCTCTCTCTCTCTCTCTCTCTCTCTCTGGTAAATTTATGCGCCCGGTAAAGGATTGGTATTTTTCGTAAAATGTTGAAATGTTAATTTCCCTTCATTTTTATCACTTTCGCTCTTACGTAACTTTTTTAATCAACAGTTAAAATTTAAGCAATTATTTCCTTACGCATCTGAAATCAAGTTGTTCTAAGTTTCCACATTCCTCTCTTACCAGTAGATTTAAGATTAGTCAAATGAGAGGTCCACTTTCTTCCTGCATTTATTATTCATTCACTTTCTTCCTCCATTCATTATTCATTCACTTTCTTCCTCCATTCATTATTCATACACTGTTTCCCTCCATTCATTATTCATTCACTTTCTTCCTCCATTTATTCATTTATTCACTTTCTTCCTCCATTTACTATCATACACTGTTTCCCCTCCATTCTATTCATTCACTTTCTTCCTCCATTTACTATTCCATACTGTTTTCCCTCCATTCATTATTCATTCACTTTCTTCCTCCATTCATTATTCATCCACCTTCTTCCTCCATTCATTATTCATCCACTTTCTCCCTCCATTCATTATTCATTCACTTTCTTCCTCCATTCATTATTCATTCACCTTCTTCCTCGATTCATTATTCATCCACTTTCTTCCTCCATTCATTATTCATTCACTTTCTTCTTCCATTCATTATTCATACACTGTTTCCCTCCATTCATTATTCATTCACTTTCTTCCTCCATTCATTATTCATCCACCTTCTTCCTCCATTCATTATTCATCCACGTTCTCCCTCCATTCATTATTCATTCACTTTCTTCCTCCATTTATAATTCATTCACTTTCTTCCTCCATTTATTATTCATTCACTCTCTCCCTCCAGTCATTATTCATTCGCCTTCTTCCTCCATTCATTATTCATTCACTTTCTCCCTCCATTCATTATTCACTCACTTTCTACATCCATTCATTATTCATTCATGAGAAATTGGAACTGAATTCTGGTCATTCTCTTTCTTTCTCATTATTAGTAGTTGTTGTCAGTGGACAAATATTAGCTAGAATACTGACTTTAAGCTAATCATTCATATAACATACATAATAGTAATTATCAAAGCTTGTAGACAGTCCACCAAAACACCATATAAATAAATAAATGCCAAAAATATATATATCAATCAAAACAATGGGACACAATTATAACATCACAAAAATGCGTAACAGTTTTATAACGCAAAAGAGATCAGGAGCTTCGCTGACACTTAGAATAAAAATCTGCATTCACGTCATGGTAATTAAATTCTCCAAATAAACTGTTCCTTCGGCGAAGACTATATACTTACCAGGCAAACCAAACACTGACATCCTGATCGCTCCAATTCCCCGCTCATATTACCTTTAATGAACGCAAAGTGCCCAGAATTTCAATGTTCAAACTGAACGTTTCGCCCGGGTGCGATTGAAGTCAATATAAACGGCCGCGGATATTCGGACCAGCTATTAGGAGGTCAATTCTAAATCACTTTTACGTCCCGATATCTTGGGCATTTTCTGCTGCAATGGAGGGTCGTAGAAATCAACGAATGGGCGACGTATATCTAATCTCCATCACGGCTATCTGATTAGGGATTCTGAGTGCTAATCGACGCTCGGGTGATCAGAGGTTATTTTGAAAGTGTTCGTTTACGAAAGAGGTTTGTGGAAACTATCGGATCGACGTTAACTGCATATAAGAACAGCCTCAAATGATTCAGGTCATAGGCTAATTACTACGTTGACTATTAAATGGAGCTAAATACATGACTTATACGTCACTCTAATCACACTATCAACGCCAACAGAATAATTATGAAAAAAAGAAGGCAAAAAAATCTTATACCCCCACAAGAACAACAACAACAACAAAGTAGTTTGTAGGCTTACCCCCCGAGTAAGCCAAAATTACCGACCTCAAGATCTGGCCAAAATCAGTGACACGTCTCATCACCAAAGAATTATTTATACACACGAAACCTTTCATTTCTCTCTCTCTCTCTCTCTCTCTCTCTCTCTCTCTCTCTCTCTCTCTCTCTCATTTAATCTTTTTCATCGTTTTCCTCATCATCAGAATATCATTCCTTTCCCGAAGAATATTCCTTATCTTTCTCTCTTTTTTTTCCCTCTTCATTACACCTTTTTCTCGACGATCGTATATTCCCATTATTCGCATTTCTTCAGGCGATCGTCTCCTCAGAAGAAATCTTAATAGATTTTCTTCTTTGACAAAAGAGTAAAAATATTTACAACCATTTCTCTTCATTACGCGATTTTTTCTTTCGTTAAAACTTGCATTTTTTAAGGGAGGAGACTAATGTCTCTCGGGGTAATCATATTCTAATGTAGTTTTATTGTGATTTTCTTTTATTATTATTTGTGATATATTTTGTAAGGCAAAACTGCGGGATTCTCGTAACTTGTTCAAATTGGGGTTTTCAGTTTTTCGGAGAAAGGTCAAACCGGAAGTGCTTGGCCTTTGGCCGGAATTTAATATATTCCAATTCCCAGTCGAAACCTTTAGCTTCCCATTCCAATTCCAAGTCGAAAGCTTTAGCTTTCCATTCCAATTCCAAGTCGAAAGCTTTAGCTTTCTATTCCAATTCCAAATCAAAAAAGCTTCCCATTCCAATTCCAATTCGGCAAGAATTCCAAAAGAAAGCTTCGATGACAGAATGGTTTCTGGGGAGAGAGTGTGTCGTCGGGGGGCGGGGTGGGGGTGGGGGTGGGGGTGGGGGGGGGGGTGAGGGGGGGGTGGGTTGGGCACTTGAACAGAACGCAGAACTTCGGCCAAATGCCAACCGCTGTAGGACCCACGAGATCACTCAGCGCTGAAAGGGAAATGGAGAGGTTTGAAAGGTGGAACAGGAGAGGAGGTCGAGGAAAGTGAGACGGGAGGAAGACGAAGACGACGAAAGGAGGATAAAGGTGCAAATTGCATTTATTCGCTTTGAACGACACTCGACTTCATTTGGCTGATCTCCCGAGAGGGAACTTGATCGAAGTGAAAGGCCTCTTCAGTTACACAGTTCCGCTTTTTTTTTTTTTTTTTTTTTTTTTTTTTTTGTGTGGGGGGCGGAGGGGGGGGGGGGGGGGGGGGGGGGGGGAGTGAAACCCTGACGAGTTTTCTGAAAGCCCAGTTACGCGTAACGTTCTCCGAATCGCTCGATATTGATGCATTAAACGTAGAAGACTGGAAATCAGAATTTTAATTCACTTTCATCATCGTGACTTCAGTTTTTCGATGGTTCTTTTTTGGCAGGTGCGAGGTTTCATAATTTTTCGGGGGGTCCTTTTTTCATCTTATATTAATTGCCTTTTATAGCAAGAATAGTCAATTTTTAAACATAGAATAGAATCAGTAACTTGAAATTTTGCCTCGTTAGTTAAGCTTTTTAAATTATTTTACATGAAATAATTAAAATCTATTAATCTATGCAAACATACATAATACATACATATATGATATATACATACCATATACACACACACACGTTTTTATATATGTTTCATGAGCAAAGTTATTCATGTGTATATAATATTAGGGCTTGTGCCTTGTATGATAAGGCGCCCTATGAGGTAATGTTAGACCTAGCGAATAATCTTACGCTAAGTCGGTTGGTATTGCACTTCCATCTTCAATGGAGTGTCTGGGGGTTTGTAGATCACTTACGAAGTCGGTATTATCTTGTTGGTTATTACGACGATGTGTTAAACTCATGTGGTTCGGTGAGGAGGTTCTTGTAGAAAAACACTAAGTATAAAAAATTATATATTCTTCTGAAGTTTACAGGTGAAGATCAGGTATGATTGTACAAGTCTCTAATAACGATAGCTGATCGTTCTGCCAATGATGATGGCTAATCCTATTCCTCTACATGATAAAGCTTAGGTAAAGAGGTACAGGTCTTCTAATGACGATAGCTAACTCTGTTCTGCCTGTCTACCATCTCTGTTACAAGTTATGAAGGAACAGACAGTAGTCGAACATATGAACATACATACAAAGACATAGTTTCATACGAACACACAATCAAAATGAGACACGCTACAGATCACGTAGGCGGTAGTTGTCTCAAGCAGGGAGCTTGGACTAATGTTTATAAACAATTGAATGACTACAGGTGACGGCATGTTATCTTAGTCCACTTTTATTGTATACGTCATCTTTAGCGTCTCTAGTCTGATCACATTCCTGCAAGCAATCTGGTTGACCTCTTTAGTTTTAGACTTTTATATATATGGACTAACATTCCATATTTTTTATTATGTAAACACTTACATCAGCTCGGTCAGCTACCAAAACCAACTACTGAATATTACTCAAACTTGACTTGCATTTGACTTATAGGAGTGTGATACAGACACTATGTGAATATATATAAGTAAATAAAAATTCATGGTGTACATGAATTGATCAAGTAATAAAATATAAAACAATGATATTGGTAAATAATAGTGATCACGGGGATATAATGATACAGTTTTTCACTTCATCTCATTAAGATACATATGCTACAGAAAATACTAATGTACTCTGATAATTGCATAGAATGAAGATTAACATGATAAAAATCATATTTTAACTGATAAAAAATTTCATATATGAATTGATAAAAATTATTAATGTTTAGCTAACTGTTATATCTGATTCATTAATTCATATACTAACCTCATAAATAACTGCAGATATTGGTAAGAAAAAAGGTAACAGATTGATTATAGGCTACCTGATTTGTTTATACGTAGTATATGGATTCATATAATTATGATTAATATATGTGCACTTTAAATAGATTCCTATTGCGTACACGCAAAGATATATTTCGATTCAGTTTATTTTTTTATGATCAATTATTATATAGGATACATGATACTTTAATCTATATAGGATACATGACCGAGGTTATACTACTTCACTTTTAACTAGCTTTTCGAACAACTTTTCGTCCATTACACAGTTCAAGACAACCACCTTTAGCCAAATGAAACGGCCTTTTTCAATGGTTAAAACAAGGGGAAAATTGCCCTGGGCGGGTCCAACGTTCTATTTGCGCTCATACTTATTCTCTGCATCCTAAGCTAACACCGATTCCGTTTCGCGTGAAAAAAAAATCAAAAAAAAATCATCCCCAGCACGAGTCCTTCGCCAGCAAAGTAGAGTTGAATACCTTCGGGTCGTAATTGTCGGAAGTATGTCCCTTTTTGTAGTCGATTCCGACAGCCGCCGGAGCATTCCGCATTAAAACGAGATTAACGACGAGATACGGTGTCGGTCGAAGAAGTCCATGAAATTCCTTTCACATTGTAGGCGGTTGTTACTGACTGTAGTCGTCCGCTGCGACGAACGATTTTTTGAAGTTGCGATGTGAAACTCTCGTACTGCAGATTACTGTAACCAGTTCCATTAATCAGCCTGCAAGTGAAAATTATACTTGTCACAAGGGCAAAGTAAATTCAAACGACATCCAAATACAGGGGAGGGGAGAGAGCCATTTAGACCAGACTTAACCCACATGAATTCGCTGATATTTTGGAATTCAAAAGAATCCGCTGTACAAACTTTTTTATCCATGGCATTAACAATGAGTGAACCTATCCAGGTCTATGAGGACTGTAAAAATATCCATAATTATAAAAAATAAACAGATATTCAATACGAATCCCAAAGAAAATTCGAATATTCTGGTAGTAAGTTACTAGACAAAGAAGTGTGAAACGGAGCTATTTGTAATATTGCCAGGCAACATAAGAGTCAAAGAGAAGATTAATCATGATTCTGTATTTCTCTATGCTAACTGAATTAAGTTGTGATAAAATCTGATCCTATGTGCCCCTAACAAAAGTTTCATATTCAATTTTCTCGCGCGCATCCTCTGAGGTTAATTATAAAAACTTTATTAATAGGTAGGAGGTGCAACGAAAAAAACCCCTATGTAACTAATTTCTAAATAAACTTTGGGTTTTTCAAGAAAATGTGACATTTTCCCATGAATGTTTACTTGGATTGTAATAAGCTAATGTTGCAAGTAAATAATCCATATTTCATATCGTGATACTTATAAATGTCTATGAGGTTCAGAAAAAATTAATTCATTTTGATGTTATAGAAATTCTATTTCCTTATTTTGTTTATTAATTTTAAAATGATTGGCAAGTTGCATTGCGCATACCGATAAACACTTGTACCTAACGTCTGCCTTGCCCATGAGAAGTTCATGAACTAAGCATTCCTTTCTCCAGTCAATCTGCTTTTGCAAGCAGAGACACACACAGATGAAGCCTGTGTAAGCAGATTATTGAGGTTAAAAGGAACAAATGCTGATACGGCAAACGCGACAGACCTTCTAGAACTGATGACGTCGTCACCAGCTTAAGAGTTACGTTACTTGCTGTAAGAGATACGACTTTAGGATAAATTTTTTGTTTTTTTAATACTCGACCCACATGAGAAGAATGTCTCAAAAAAAAAAAACAGTACCAAAATTGAACAATATTAGTTCATGTGGAAAAACTGCATGATTATGTTAAATTAAATATTCCTTATTGAAACTAATGAAAAAGGTTTCCATACAAATTCTATATATTATTAGCCTGTATAAGATTCATATAGGATTATTCCATAGATAAACATTTTCACTTCTAGACTTCCTGCCACTTTAAAGTCTCTTTATTTTATTTTATTTATTTATTTATTTATTATTATTATTTTTTTTTTCATTGACTACGAATATAAATCACCGGGACAGACAATATGTCAGTAGGTTTTTGATATGTTGTTTGAAACTTTTAGCTTATTTGTCATTACTAAAGCGTTAAGTTAGAGTTCAAATCTTTACGCATATATATTTGGATATTTAATGGTTACGTTTTGCTTATTGATATTATTCGTGATTCCTTTTTTATTATAATTTGTAACCCTTCCGACTTCTTACGGAGTGTATATATTGACTCCACTTGTATCCATATTTATTTTATTTGTTTTATATTTATTTATTTATATATTTCTTTTATATATATTTGATAAATTAATGGTTGGCTTGAATATGTGGAAAGTGTTCTAGCGGCGTACCGTATAAGGCTACTTGCGGCATCAATTCTATAGATACAAGATATAAATGATAAAGGTATTTTAAAACCGCGAGAACCGCTATAATCCAGTTCGGATCCAATATCACGAGTTGTAACTCGTAAGACATTGACACTTCCTATTTAATTATCCGTTATTCTACCAAACCGATTGACTCTGGGTGATCAAATATATTATTGGTTTTTTTCTTAATGGAAAGGAATTCACACAACGTGTTAAGGAGATTATTATTGATTTACACACCCGAGTCACAGATTATTATGTGTTTGAATTCCATATTTACTGATTTAGCACTCATAAATATTCCTAACGCACTCAATTGCGGTGTTTGTTTTTAGTGCTATTAATTCTATATAACGTGGTCAAGGAAACTATTAACACTAAGAAGTGTTCCCTCTGTCAGACTCGTAATTCTGTTAATAATTCTACGTATATTCTTTCAAGGATTGATTTGGCACAGATAGGCCCCTACTGACAGGTGTCTTAGTGTATCCCTTGTTTTCATGACACGTGTTACAATTAGTTATGTTGCTTTTTATATCTGTAAGCATTGAATAGGCCAGTAAAATAGTGATTTGGTCTCTGTGACATACTATGGAACCCTGGATGACGGAATGCAAACCAGTTTATGACGATTGGTATGAAAGAGATTATTATTACTACCTGGTCGTTAGTCATCTGCTGTGTTCTTCGGGTTTTCCTCGTCACGGACCTACAATATAATACTACATTTGATTACATTATTCTGATACACATACCTTAAGTATACTTTGCTTTAGGGTTTCTGCTCGAAGTGTGTATTGTTTTTGCTTAGCCGCTGACCCTGTTTCGTTCGAATGTGTTTATTGTTTTTGCTTAGCTGCTGCTGACCCTGTTTTCGTTCGAAGTGTTTATTATTTTTGCTTATTGCTGCTGACTTCTTGCTTGTTCAGTTTGTAACAGTTCTGCGCTCCGACCCAGATATTCAATGCTCGCGATCTTCTTGGTTAAGGAATTTTCTTGTTTAGATACTTTTGGTTTTAACAATAGGCACGGATATTTCTATATTTTTAGTCTAATTAACGGTTCTTTGCAGTATGGTGCGGATTTGCGGGATAATGCGTCAGCTATGATAATTGCTTTCCCAGGTAGATATCTTATCTTGGCTCCAAAGAAAGACCTGAATGGATCATTGTCACCGAGTTCCTTTGGACTGTGATTAAAGCCTTTGAAAAAACTCGGTAAAGGACTCAGTTCCCCCCCCCCCCCCCGTTCGTAAGGACTTTATCAGGATAGCCATAGATTATGAACTTAAAATGTACTAGTGAGTTAAAGATAACTAGCCCTTCCTTGCTATTACTGCATATTTACTTTCAGAGGGCTTTAGTTTTTTTACGTGAATAAAAAGCTATAGGAAAGAAACTGTTTATCATATTACTGAAGTAATACCCTCTTACCCCTTGGTCTGAGGCGTCTGTTGCAATAAAAAAAAAATTCCTTATTTAAATCAGGGATTTTTCTTTTTTAAGTTAGGTGAGCTGCATTATTCGTTTTTAAGATATCGAACGCCTGTTGATGCTTTTCAGACCATAATTCAGACCATAATAAATCTACGCTCTTCTTCGTAAGATCTGTTAAAGGAGCTGTCATGATTGAAGAGTTACATATTTACATACGATTGTAATACCCACTACTGCGCAAAAGTGCTGTATCCCCCTTTTACGTTAATAGGTACCGGAAGTTATGAATAGCCGACACCTTACCTTGGACTACTTTAAGACCTTGACTAGACACATAAAAACCTAGATAAACATGTTCGTTTTTAAAAACTCACATTTAGATACTTTACTCTGAGATTATTTGTCTTTGTCCCTGTAGCACTAGCTCTAGTTTATGTGAATGTACTTCTAAGGTATTTAGAAAAGATTATAAGACCAACCATAAGCATGAGGGTATCCCCTAAAAGTTTCCAAACACTATATTGTAATTGGGGCGCAACGTAAGCCGGAGGCATACGTAAAAATTGATAATGTCCCCTGAGTGTGCTGAAACGGTGTATGAGGTACAATCACTTAGGTAATGGTATCTGGTAAAAGCTTTTAAGTAAGTCCAAGTTGGTGAAAAAAATTTATTCTAACCTAACAGAGATAAGATGTCGTCGGTACATCGCACTGGAACTATCGGGAGTCGTTTCCTTGTTTAAGCGACAGATCTACGCAGATACGCGAAATCCGATCTTTTTATTTTTTGGCATGACATTTGAGGGAAAAATTATATGGGCTTATTTGATTTCCTAAGACTCCTATTACTAACATTTTTCAACCTCCGTCATTTATCTCTATTTTGAAAATTTCATTGAGAATCTATACGAAGGTACGTAAATAGCTTTATGTTGTCCTTAGACGTGTTTTGTTGTTAATTATTATTATAAAGTTTAAGATTTTTACCAGCCCAATGAGTCTAATCAGACTCTTACAGTGCTGGCCCGAAAATTATTCGGGAGAAAATTATTTAAAAAATACGCTCATAAAAATGTATGTTTACAACATGGAATGGTATGGAATGAAGTTAATGAATTATAATAAATTAATGATAAATGAGGGGATTATTAAGTGATATATGAGGTAGGAATTAAAAATATGAATTGAACTTATAAAAGACTGAAATAGATAAAAATGACAAAAGTCATCTATTTAAAATGGTATATGTTAAATCTATTAATCAAATTAGTTTTTTTTTAAAATTTTTAAATATTATTCTATATAAAGAAAAATGATCTGATTCTGATAGTATTTCTGATAATGATTTATTGCCTAAATATAAATTTCTCTCTCTATTAAAAATTAGGCATTCACATAAAATATGCTTGACTGTTAAAATTGCATTGCACACATTGCAATGAGGGATGTTCCCTTGTGGAGTTATCATTAGATACTCGTGAGTTAGTCCTTGTGTGGCCATATTCGTAATCTTGTTAATATTACTTCAGCTCGTTTTTTAATTTTCGTACTGATGTATCCACAAGTCTACATTCTGTTTGATGCAACTTTAATTTATTTTTTGGTGTTTTGCTTCACTATCCCACAGATTTTGCCATTTGTTTTTATGCACTGCTTCACTGAGTTTATATAATCTGTAGCAGGCAATTTATTGTCAAAAAATGGAAAATGAATTTATCCCAGACTTGGCCATTTTCATCTGCCTTTCATTACTTGGATTCCAGCATATTTCAATGTAACCCACGTGAATATAATTTATTGATGATTTGTTTAATTTCCTTTACTAAAGGGTTCTTATGTGAATAACTCTTGAGGGATTCAATTGCGCTTCTTGAGTCAGAATATATTACAATTTATTATTCAGTTTATTATTTGTCAATTTTATTTGATTGATTGCCAATATAATTGCTGTTAACTCAGCAGTAAAGACAGTTGCTTCAATTTGGCAATGAATTCTGACTTATTTTTGTATGATGACACTGCAGCACAACCAACTCCTGCAGAAGATTTGGATCCATCAGTGTATATTGCTTTATGTGGGGCCTTTACTTCGAATGTGTTTCTAATGTATACTATTTATAGCGATCTGAAGTATAATTTTGCTTTTTTGATAGATGATAAAGGTTAGAACATACTTTGATTTTCTTCATCATCCATGGAGGTGGAGAATTTGAGGGTGGGAGTATATTTTACTCTAAGGCCAATAGATTCCAATAACCTATTAGCTCTTATTGGAAAAGGTGGTTCGTGATTACTAATAAATATATCTCGCATGCCAAATAGTTTTTTTGTGGGGGAATCAGTGGACGTTATCTTTAAAGCACTTCTCATTGTTACAAGATCACGATGTACGGATAATGGGGGTTCGCCACTTTCACACATACTGAAGTGTTTGGAGAAGATTTAAAGGCTCCACTACAAAGTCTCAAGCCTCGATGTGGATGGAGAGTCTAAGGACTCAAGGTACTTTGTGATGCTGACCCGTAAATTGGACTTCCATAATCCACTTTGGATAAAAAACTAGTGCTTTATATATCATAAGCAATGTTTGTCTCTTAGCTCCCCAAGTAGTATGAGACAATTTTCTTATCAAATTTAAGGCACTATTACATTTATTTTTTACAAAGGCTATGTGTGCTTTCCAATTAAGATGAGTGTCAAATACCAAGCCTAAAAATTTTATAGTATTACTAAACTGAATGAGGCTATCACCTAATTTAAGATCTATGTCTTGATTCTGTTTCCATCTACTATTTTTGTAGAACATAATGCTTGGGTTTTCTCTATAGAGAGCTTAAAGCCTACTGACAAAGTCCAGTTGTGGATGTTTTGATAGCTTTATTAAGAATTCTTTGTAGATTGACGAAGACTGCTTGAGGAATAATATATAGCAAAGTCATCTACATACAAGCTATTTTGTACTCCCTGTGGTAACTGCTTTACGATGTTATTAATAGCTAGAGCAAAAAGAGTTCCACTCAAAACACTCCCTTGAGGGACTCCACAATCTAAATTGAAGGAGTCAGAATATACATTATTTATTCGTGGTTTGAAAAGTTCTTTCATGGATAAAATTCTCGATAAAAATTGGTAAGTGCCCTCTAAAACCATTTTCGTGTAAGGACTTTAAAATTGAGTATCTCCAGGTCGTATCATATGCTTTTTGGATATCAAAGAATATGGCAACTGTAATTTGCTTACGTTCAAACCCTCTCCGTATATAATTTTCTAGATGGGAAAGTGAATTTAAAGTAGATCTTTCAGATTGTGAGCCAAATTGAGTTGAAGACAGAGTCTTTATTCTTACGTAGGCACCAGTTTAGTCTATAATTTACCATTTTTTCTAGCAATTTGCACAAGCAACTTGTCAGGGATATTGGTCTATATGTATTAGGATTGCTTGGATCTTTCCCTGTTTGACAACTGGTATGATTATAGCATGTTTCCATGCTTTTGGGAACAGGTGATTTACCCATAAATGATTATAAAGCTTCAATAAGTATGTTTTGCTAACAGAGCCAGGTTTTTTTATCATCTCAAAATTTTACGTTGTCTTGGCCTGGAGCAGAAGAGTTACAGTTAGATAAAGCATATTCAAATTCCTCTTCTGTGAAAATCTGGTTATAATATATATCCTCTAATGTTTCAAAATTCAATGGAACAGCTTCTTCACGGGCTTTAATGGTTCGAAAGTGATCATCTATATTGATTATACTACTTATTGCTTGGATGTTACGCACCCTAAATATTCGAAATGGCGTTTACTATCATGTACTGGTTGGCCATATGTATTAGTGCATGTCTCTGAGATCTAATATGAGATCCTTATTAATTTTCCTAAATTTTTCCCAGACTTTACATTATTGAGGTTGTATCAGATATGCTAGATACATATTTTTGCCATGACATTATTTTTCCTCTAATGGCTTCCCTTCTGAATCTTGCCGAGATCCGATTGTAATGAGGTTTTAGTAGACTGATTTCTATAGTAATGTCTACAAGTGTTTCTTGGCAGTGCTCTCAAAATTTAGAGGTCTTTTACTTATGACATTAAATCTATTATGCAGGGTTTCTAATCTTCTACCTATAATATGTTTTTTCTTGTATCAGGTGGGATAGTGTGTCAGACCACCAGGGTACTGACGTGTTTCTTGGGATTAGTAGTTGACTTAGGATAGATTCGTCAGCAGCTGTAATTACAAAGTTTGTGAAGAAAATCTACTGTCCTCATCATGACCTTGTACTGCTGTAAATGGGATGGATATGGCTGGTTTTAAATTTATACTGGTCCCAGTCCTGCCTTATCTACATTATATCGTGGGACAGTTGGTGTTGGGGTATGTCCCAAACAGGATATTAAAAGTGGAAAATGATCACTGGTATATGGATCATCTAAAACATTCCAATCAAATCTGTCCACTATATTAGGTGAGCAAATACTTAAGTCTATGGATGAAAAACTTCCATGGGATTTTTTCGAAAAAAAGTAAGTGCTAATGTCTCCATCATTTAAAAATGCAAAGATTATGATTGTCAATCATATGCTCAATTTTGTTTTACCATGTGAAACTCTGTTTCATTTGCAAAAGGAATCCCATAATGGGCTGTGGGCATTAAAATCTCCAACTATTAAAAAATCATCACGTATATTCGGTAATACTTGAGGTAGATTTTGTAAATCATAATTACATGAAGGTTGGTTGTAAATATTATACAAATAAAAGTAGAGTTGTTAATATGAAGTTTAATTCCAGATAGTTGGAATTCAGAACTATTAGTCAATATATTTTCGTAAGTAATTCGGTTATTGACGTAAATTGCTGTTCCTAATGTATTCATATCAGGAACTGATGTGATGCTAATGTATAATTGCCTATTCTCGAGACATTTTTCATTTGTATGTTGCAAGCATATTGCTATAGGTTCATATTGTTTTAATAATCTTGAATTTCTCCTATTTTAATCTTGTTTTTAAACCATTTTACGTTCCACTGAATAATAATAAGCGCGGAATGTTATTGTGGGGGAAGGCCTCTGTCAATCAGAACATTACTTCCTCTTACTTTTGTGGTTGCATACTCGTGTAAAGCTGCAGGTTTCTTAATATTTTGACTTTATGTTAAGTCTCTTTGTAACTGCTCCTTGGGACTTTTGTTTTTGTTTTATTTTTTCCAATAAATGTTCTATGCCTCTAGCACTCGATGAGCGAGTTTAATAAGATGGTCTACACACATGCAATCTTCGGAGTGTTTTTCAAGATTTTCCTGTTGGTTTTTAGTTTTGAATTTGATGAAATTATTAATCATATTAGTGAGGCCTGCTTGTTGATGGAAGTTTCATTGTATTCAACTGAACAATGAAACATTCATTACATCCACATAATTATCATGAGTGGATAAGGCATTTCTATTTTGAGTGATTGGTAGTGTATTGTTTGTTTTACTGAGACTGGGAGAGGAGTCTATTTCAACAGAGGCAGCTTGATGATGAATACTACTACTTGGTTGGGGTTGAGGATGAGTTAAGGATTTTCCTCTTTGTCCTATTATGGGTGAGGAGTTATATGGACAATGTTGTTATTTTCTAAGAAATCGTTAGTTTGTGAGGTGATTAATGTTTCAGCTTCTACTTCAATACTATCTATATTACTTTTTAGAGGATGGGAGTCCTCTTTGTTGTCAAGTTTTTTTATTTCGGAGGGGTCCCATTTCCAGGGTCTCGCCTTTTTTCCCCTTGCTCTCTGATCTTGTGGGAAATCATCAGCAATTTCTGCATTGGAAGGTGCTGTCTCTATACATGAAGTATTGGCATCATGATCATCTAAGGATGATAGAGCAGCATATTTGTTTTTTTATTGTGGTTTCAGGTATTAGATTCCTACTTTCTAAACAAGCTTCAGATATTTGGGGAACCTTATTATTTTTAACATAATTTTATATGAGGATTTCTGCTTGGGTCAAGTATCCCTCTAACTTTTAACTCAAGCTTAGCCTCTCTTGCTGCCATTCCAGTTCTACTCATCAGAAGTTTTAATTCTGTATATACATATAGAATGGGCATTCTTTTGACTTTGCATGGTGAGCAAGTCCACAGTTAGCACATTTAATATTTGGGCAATTCCACTCAGTTCTATGGTCTTCTGAACCCACACTGCACATATTTCTTCATTTTGCATTTCTTGAATGTGTGACCAAATTTACAACATTTTTTACATTGTTGTGGTTTCGGTACGTGAGGGCGTACTTCTCTGTTTTGACAAGTATTTTAATCTTTGCTGGTAAATTTTGGCCTGTGAACTTGATTTTTACTATTTGATGGAAACTTCTTGGTTTTTTACTTGGAATTTGATATAACTCCAGATCGTGAATATTGTCATATCTTAATTTAGTGATTCTAATATAATATGCTTTTCTGGTAATTCTTCCTCATTTTTCAATTTGGGGGTAGTACAACTGTACCTTGGATATAGTTGAGCATGTCATGGCTTTCCACCGTTACTTTTATCCCTTGAATTTCTTTAATGTTCTGATATGCTTCTGACTGGCTTTTGTTGTGGCCTCAATCAGCCATTCATTAAATTTCAGTGCTCTGAAACTCATTTCTCTGGTAAAGTAAGCTTAATAATTTGTTCTCTAAAACATAGGAGGAAAATTTTCCTCTCTGTTTTGAGAACAAGAAATCTGGACCAATTATCTGTGCCAAAAATGTGGTCAAAATGAACTAATGTTGGGTCGGGTTTGTACATTTTTCTTTTCTATTATTTCTTGTTAATGGCTCATATGGTGCCATCGTTGTTATGTTGGGCTTATTTTCTTGAGCGAATCCGGTAGCCAAGTCTAATTCCGCGCTGGGGTCATCAACATTAGGGCCTAATAATGTATACATGTACACGAGAGAGATGTTTTCAGCCAGGTAGTCCTCCACCCACCATGGAGCCCAACAAGGGAGGGTGTGGAATGTCACATTAATGGGCCACCCCTAGAGGTTACTTCCTGGTTATACACCTGATCCCAGCACTTAAGGCGTCGTCAGTCCGTCGAGATCCGACCCAGTACTAGGGACCAGTTTGACATAAGACTTTCCCCTCGCTCGAAACACGTCAGGTACTTGAATTTTACGGGTGGAGTGGCATGCCGTCCAACTACACCCTCCTCCAGGTTAAAAGAGCAGTCAATTCAATAGTCTAAAACCATGCCAGAGTCGTCAACGAAAGAAGAAGAGGGAAAGGGGGGGGAACAATTTATAAGGAGGAGGAGTAGTAAGTTAAAGGTCCCAATGTTCAGTTGGATCCACAGCAGAGAGTGTAGGCGTAAAAGGGGCATACTCTCTCTGCAGTGGATCCCTAAGCCCCCCACCTCGTCAAGGAGTTGGGATCAGGGTGTTTTTGTGTTAAATTACATCCGTTTTTCCCAGAGATCACTCGCTAGTGGAGAAACTTCCTGGTATTTCAGGTAGAAGATAAAAAAAAATTCTGCTGAATCACCTCTGCTTGAATGACTTTACGGATATTACTTTAGATAGATTATCAGAGAGATTCATCCATGACTGGTTGGGCGTGATTAAAAAATTAGCAACAATAAAAAATGCGATATTTATAACTTCCGTATCCACGATATGTATACTTTAGGGCTTTGTTCGCCGGAAATCGTTATATTTCAGAGTGTCGGGAAGGATTAAAAGTTTCATTCCCAGCAAAGTCTTTTTTACACGCACTAAGACATTCGAGGGTGCCATGCTTCTCGAGATTTTGCGTGCAAACTACGACTGCGGTTGTGGGAGAATTCTGTTGGGTCATTTGAACAATGTTACGATTTATGAGACAAATGTATAGTTCCTCTATATAAGTTTTATTATTTGATTAACTGTCCCTTTTTTGTTCAAACGGATTTCAATATGTTTTGAAGGTTTATAGGATTTTCCTTTGATAAACACGCCTTATTTTGCAGGATGTAAGATAATATTTTGTATACCCCTAGATGGATATCTTACAATTACACTAGATACAGATCAATGTTTTTTATACTATAGAGGTATCTGTAAACGCTCGCTATCCGGACTTCTCATTAGGGAAGTTCGAACAACAGACGGTGAGTCCGTAAATACAAGATATTACGTGTACTAAAGGAATAAACAAGATATTCTAATTTTTACGGCGCGTACAGTCGGGTTTATCCACCACTACTTATAATAAACTTACGTATAAAAAAAAAAAAAAACGAAAACCTGCTCTGATTACTTTATACGGTCGTGTGTTTCATAGGAAAATCCTTTTTAATTCAAAAAGATATTGGCATGTATAAACCAACATCGCTTTTCCCCACTCTGCTAGAGTCGCTTATTGTGTGGAATTTGCTATGCTTTGAACACTTCGGCAGTTTTTTGTGACTGACCTTGACCGCTTGACTAGGTGACACAGTCACCGAGCTGCTTGTTTTGATTCTGAACGGGCTACTGTTTCTATTTCTTTTTGTAATAATTAGGATCCTTCTCTTTATTACCATCGGCAAACGTATTGTGTGTTTTAGCATTATGTTGCTGGTTACGTATAAAGCAATGAATGACGAACTATTAGGAACTGAGCGATTACTAGTAAGACAAGTTATCACTACTGCATTCCATATTAACTGTTTGTACTTCATTCTTTGCTAAAATTTGAAATAGTGAGGGATCCTGGTTCAGCGCATTTAGCCTGATGAAAGTTTTTTTTTTACAGACATGTTATTCCTTGCAATCCAGCCATATTTTTAAAGTTAAGTTGAGTCATTGAGGTTCGATATTTTATATACAACTCAAAAAACTCAAGGCTAAAACTGCGATCGGGACTTGCAAAGGAGCATTTATTGTCATGACCCGAAATAGTGTTACCTCTAATTTATCTAGATTTGTACGGGTGTTCCACTTGTTTTTGTGTGGTTTCTAATCACTACGGTGCCTAACGACCCACCCTATCCATGCATCTGTATAAATACAGACGTCCACTGCGTAACGCATATTCACAGTTTAATATAATTTGTTACGTAAGCGATTAATAATCACCCAAAATGATAAAATTAAACACAATATATGATTATGATATTTCAGTAGAACTTCTGGAAACAGACACTCAAGATAAAAACAAAAAAAACTCGCAGTAGCGAAATCTCAATGATGTAGATAATTTCTGTTAAAAAAAATAAGATTAAGAATGTCTTGTAACTTCAGCCACAGGAATAACGAAATTCGACCTGCAAAGGAAACACTCAAAGTTACTCCAAATGAATAAAAAATTGTACTTAGCTTGCTTTTGTGGGAAGTCACGGTGTTCCGATAACGACACACGGCCTTGGTCCTCCTTCTCTATTTATCGGATGACCTGGTTTGGCTTCAGTTTCCCCGTGCGCGTTGTTTCGATGATTCGAGCCCTTGAAAGATCCGATGCTGCAGACGCGTTCGGTTTGTTTCTTGAAGTGCCGGAAACGCTCACTTACGATCTTCTTGAATGATTCTAATGAGAGACGAAGCTTTGCGTTGCCGTAGGAAGGAAAAAGACACTTCGGTTTGTTTCTTGAAGTTCATTCACTAAACAATGATACTAAGTTGCTTGAAGAATCTGTTGCTTTCGTCGTCGTTTGAAGAGTTCTTATTGTTTTCTGAAGTCGCTCACTAACGATGATACTAGGTTGCTTGAAGAATCTGCTGCTTCCGTCGTCGTTGACTTCTTATGATACATGATTTATTATTCTGGTTTTTCTTCGTAGGACGTTGTAGAGTTCTTCTGGTACGCTGGCCACCAATATTAGGGCTTGTGCCTTGTATGATAAGGCGCCCTATGAGGTAATGTTAGACTAGCGATAATCTTACGCTAAGTCGGTTTGGTATTGCACTTCCATCTTCAATGGAGTGTCTGGGGGTTTGTAGATCACTTACGAAGTCGGTATTATATTGTTGGTTATTACGACGATGTGTTAAACTCATGTTGGTTCGGTGGAGGAGGTTCTTGTAGAAAACACTAAGTATAAAAATTATATATTCTTCTGAAGTTTTACATGGTGAAGATCAGGTATGATTGTACAGTCTTCTAATAACGATAGCTTGATCGCTTCTGCCAATGATGATGGCTAATCCTATTCCTCTACATGATAAAGCTTAGGTAAAGAGGTACAGGTCTTCTAATGACGATAGCTAACTCTGTTCTGCCTGTCTACCATCTCTGTTACAAGTTATGAAGGAACAGACAGTAGTTCGAACATATGAACATACATACAAATGAATAGTTTCATACGAACACACAATCAAAAATGAGACACGCTACAGATCACGTAGGCGGTAGTTGTCTCAAGCAGGGAGCTTGGACTAATGTTTATAAACAATTGAATGACTACAGGTGACGGCATGTTATCTTAGCCTACTTTTATTGTATACGTCATCTTTAGCGTCTCTAGTCTGATCACATTCCTGCAAGCAATCTGGGTTGACCTCTTTAGTTTTAGACTTTATATATATGGACTAACATTCTCCATATTTTTATTATGTAAACACTTACATATTATATATATATATATATATAATATATATATATTTATATATATATATATATATATATGTATATATATATATATATTCATAGTACACACACATATGTATAGGCTATACACATACATACACACATATAGACATATATATACATACATACATTCTGTATATTGTGACATGAATAAACGAAAAAACCTGCCGTTTCATCACTGGTCCAATAAAAACGGAGAACAGGATTCGAGCGAATGAGATACCAACTTAATACCCGAGTTTTTCCACAAGCGTCATTTAACAGAACGATAATGCTGAATTGGCAGTTTTATACTAAAAAACGATCTTGCTTCTCTCAGCTAATGGAACATCCTCTTTTCTTATATAAAAAAAAAAAAAACACTGAATCTGGCTTAGTGTCAGCTTTATCCAGTATGAGTAAATGCGCGGTTTTATGATGACCTCTCTAAGTGATTGAACGCATTTGAGTTTTGTCTAAATGTTACGTGTTATTTTATAGTTGTTGATATAGACAGGGAGAAGGAGTAGATAAGACGGTCTTGTTCAGTGATAAAAGTGAGTGACGGATTCAGAAATTAAAATCATATATTTGGGTGTTACCGAATCAGAAATGAGACGTGCGATTAAAAATAATGGAAGGACAGCACTACAGAGAGAGAGAGAGAGAGAGAGAGAGAGAGAGAGAGAGAGAGATATGCAACTAATGGTAATTGACAAACAATACTAGAGAGAGAGAGAGAGAGAGAGAGAGAGAGAAAGAAAGAGAGAGAGAGATGCAGTTGATGGTAATTGACTAACAATACGAGAGAGAGAGAGAGAGAGAGAGAGAGAGAGAGAGAGAGAGAGAGAGATGTAATTAATGATAACAATACGGGAGAGAGACACAGACACAGACAGAAGCAGACATATACGGTAATTAATGATAATTGACTTACAATACTCGAGAGAGAGAGAGAGAGAGAGAGAGAGAGAGAGAGAACACAATACCTACAACAAATTCTATTTTCAACCTGCAGTTATCATTTCCGAGGAGAGAGAGAGAGAGAGAGAGAGAGAGAGAGAGGAGAGAGAGAGAGAGAGAGTCATAATGCCTACAGCCAATTCTATTTCCAACCTGCAGATATCATTTCCCAAGAGAGAGAGAGAGAGAGAGAGAGAGAGAGAGAGAGAGAGAGAGAGAGAGAGAGAGAGAGACTTAAAACAAGTTTACAAGAATGAAATCATAGAGAGCTAAAATCGCTCCTGGGAAGAATGCTAATTGAGGGTACAAGGGAACAGTATAGCTAACTGAGAACAGGCCCCAGAGGGTGATGGAAACCTACGTATATAAGTAGTAGACGTCATCATTTAGAAAAAAGGTTAAAGGCGAAAAATGGAAATTCTCAAGTATCATAACATTTTAGGTATTAAGACGTCGTCCAGACCTCGTACACCATTTTAATATAAAAAAAATACACAGAAATGCAAAATGGATTCAAATTTCGAGTCGCTGTCTAACTCTTCAAAAAATTATTATACAAAAAATCTATTACTTTTCAATACAAAAAAATCACAAACACAATCCTCCTCTGTTACCACGAACAGAATTTACAAGATTTCTGAATGTGTTCATATCTGTCAAATAAAAAAACTATAACTGATTAATGAAAATAACACTATTGCATTTCAAAGAAATCACAAGAAAATATTCTTGTTGTTACTTCGAACATTATTTACGATTGACTTCATATCTTCCAAACTGAAAAATAAGGACGAGAAAAAAACTATAAAAAAGTGCTCATATCTTCCAAATAAATAAAAACAATAAGGAAAGGAAAAAAAAAGGAAAAAAAACGTTGGCAAAAGAGCCTGGCCACCTGCAATCCATAAAACGGATATAAAGAATATTTTTACGGCTTATTTTTTTGGCCATCTTTGTTCTTCCTGCCCTGAAAAGGGCCCCAAATACAAAATAGGGAGAGGGACAGGGATCCGGGGAGTTTGACAAGGGTATGCTCTTGAAGGGGTGTGGGTCTGAAGTCTATACATGCATACATACTACATATGTATTACTTGTAATTTTCTTAGGTACGAAGATATGGTGATTCAGTTGTATTCCACATAGGAAAATAGAAATGGTATGTCTCAGAAAATGCCCAACAATTTCGTCCTCCAATGGACCTCTTCTTGGAGCGTTTATTAGGAAAGAAGAGGTCCATTGGAGGACGAAACTATTGGGCATTTTCCAAAATAATCCATTTTCATTTTCCTATGTGGAATACAACTGAAATACACACACCACACACACACACACACACACACACACACACACATATATATAAATATATATATATATATATATATGATATATATATATATATATTATATATATGTATATATATATATATATATATATATATATATATATATATATATATATATATATAGTATACATATATATATATATATATGTATGTATGTATGTACGTTTGTGTGCAGGTTGTATTAGTAAATACAATCACACAGCAAGACCTATCCACAGTGGTTACGTTTCAAATTATTTTGATTCAAAATATTGCAAAAGTTTTTAACATCGATTAAGACCTGAATTAACTTTGGTAAATACCCCACCGGCTTAGAGGTAAGTATATATAGAGTCCACTGAAAACTACAGACAATTAATTTACAAGAGCCGACTTGGGATGCCATCCTCAAGAAACCAGTCTATATGCCTAGGGCTCATAAAGATTCAAGTTAAGTTTGAGAAGGAAGTAAATAAAGTAATTGCAAATTGTCGTATTTGTCAAAAACTATTGACTTTAATCTGTCTTCACGAATAATTGTTCAACGTGTAAAACCAAACAAGACTGATGCTAAGTGACAGACAGACGCTATTATTAGTATAACTACTATGAGATTCAGGGCTTCTGTAACACGGTTTTTTGGCAATAACTTTTTATCTATGCATTTCATAGATATAATGCTTATTCAGAATACGCATTATATCTACACATAAATTCTGACTGTATTTTGCATTACGTAGGTTGAATAAATTTGGTACTTATAATGTATAAGTGACTTTTTTTGAAGACGGGCCAACTTACTCAGAGATAAGGTTTCGAACGCACTCGTTACGTAACTTATGACAGCATTTCTTCCCTCTTTCTCGATGGATATCAGGTATTAACGTAATTGTCATTAATTTTGTTTTAGTCTCAGCCTTGTGATTTTCTTTTAATTGTTGATTTATTTAAGGTTAAGTTTGGTTTTTCTTGTGACAAGGCTGTGTTGCTAAAGACGTTTAGTGGCCTACTCCCCGGCATTGGAATGTGTAAAAAGTTCACTCCTAACTCCATCTATTGTTTCTTTTTGGTGTTGGTGAGAGCTGCCATGGACTCTGGAGTGTTGCCTGGCAGTTTCATCTCCTGATTTTACTGTGTTCGTCCTTGGAGACAAAAGTTTTCTTCGGAGGATAAGGTTCCTCTTCTAGTCAGTACGGGCCTGACTTGCATGCCTCCCACACTTAAGCTGCTTGGATTACCTGGATTACCTTTTGTGCTGTGGGCTCAGTTCCTGTGCCACCCACGGCGTTCTGAGCTATTGTAGCCTACCCTAGGCTAGTGTTGGAGTGAGGTGTGGACTTCCTGCGGACTCAGGACGACGCAGAGGAATTATTCCCGGCCGAGTGGACGCAGGAAGGGCACCTCTGCATCCTCCAGGACGTTTTCTTCGCCTGTGCGGCAGTTGTGGGGGCATTGTGGCCCGAGGAGGAACGTAGGGAGTCTGTGAACAGGTAATATCCTTTTGGTATTTATTTCAGGGTGGCACTATTAGTTGTATACCCCTGTTTGCTACCTGTGCTCCAGAACTCCCCTCCGCTAGCGGTGACCATGACGAGTGACGCCGTACCTGGTAGCTTGCCGTGATACGTGTCAGACTTCCCCAGTGCTATGACCCTCAGCCTAGCACCTTTGGATGCCAGCAAGTGTGGGTGTAACCCTTTGTTCCCTCTATAAACCGTGAGGAGCTTTTCTGTGGTTTCATTATTTTTGAAGTTCTCGTGTAAGAACATTTTATTTGCCAATATCCTAGGGTGTTAATGTTAAGTTTAGCTTTATAATATTAGGTAGGAATTTAAGTGTTTTCTTTCTGTATGTCTACTCCTTCCTTCCTAACCTTATTTAGTTATAGGTAGGTTATTTGGGCCCTTTATTTATTCCTTGTGTTATTTTACTACTATGTTAGGGATATAGTTTTAGAGGTTAGGTAATCCTACTGGATTTAATTTAAGGACTGTATATTTGTCCTATAGTCACAAGGCTGACTGTTGCTTATTTTATTGCTTTGTGTAATAAATATTGTTAAGTTTTCTCTCTTGTTTTCGTCTCCATTGACCTATATTTATTGGACACTGTATTACTGCCCTCTCTTTCCTGGTGCTTTAAGAACTTGCACCACGGCCCCACAAGGGTCGTAATAATGGATGATTGGCTATACGTAACGAAGGCTATACCTTTGGCAACAATGACAAAAATTTAAATACAAGCAAAGCAGTACACCTTTATGAACTCTGAATCCTCTCCGCTGATAATTGTCATAATGAACAAACCAACAAAATATGTTAATAAATACAAAAATACTTCGATTATTAGTCTAACTCCCAAAATAAGCGTCCTAAGATATTATAATCTACTTTGTAGGTCACAATCAGATTGACAAAATGTAGGGAATAGTTAGTAATTTTCAAAGACATAGCAGACAAGCTTGATTTGATAACTGCTGTATCCAATGTCAAGCAATTTTTATTTATCGGCTATCTACCTATTTACTAGAAAAAAAAAAAAATAGCCTGTACAGTATTTTGGCTTTAAACCTTCACCAATAATTATCGTCAGAATGATGACTTCATGAGGCTCCACCCACTTTGGCCTCGTTATAATTCAGGATAACAATGAAGGCTATCATGGACTTTGTTGTATTAGAAAATCTAACTTCTGGCTATAAAAACTCATTTCTCGAGTAGTTGTAAGAAGTGCTAAATGATCCTCAGGGATCCCAGCAGTTGGCCTAAACGTTTAATTCATGTATATTGCTGCTATTACTAATTTTGCGGCACTACTGCTACAGTAGTATTACTACGCTAGCACAGATACCCCACCCACATCTATGTATCGTTCCGCCATTCATAAAGTTTTTATATCCAACATGGTCGTACAGACTAAAAGAGAAGAACAAAAAATTATATCGGATGATCCGCTGGTCTGCTGGAGATTTTAGGAGATATAGGCTTCTATTTACTTTGGATAAAAATCTTATTTTAACAAAAATAGTTATATAAAGACTGTTTACATACAATCTCTCTCTTTCTCTCTCTCTCTCTTGGTGGCATAGTGAATAGTTAATGGAAATGTTCAAAATCCTGGATGACATTACAAGTATTATAATCACGTTACGCTAAATACAAATCAGACCATAAACATTGGATTGAAAACTAGAAACTGAATAATTACCTATTCAGGCTACAATAAGTATGGCCACGGGCTTTCTCTTGACTGTATACGTTGCAAGTCGTAAGACAAATGCAGTTTTGCAACCACAGGGACAATTCCAAATCCTGTTAGCCATTCTTGACTACTATGGGTTTCAGAACCGATGGAATAAGGTGAATGGGTTTCTGTCTGGTGGATGGGCGGGGCAACATTTCGTAAAACGATGTTTACCTTGCTTACGTAATGAATGTTTTTCGACTCTTGGCTCGCAATTATTGGCCATGGCATCGGCTAGATCATTTTTACTCTACAAAAATTAAAACTATCGGGTTTAGGTTATTGATAATGCTGACAAAATTTGTGTGTAGTTGTAAAATATATGTAATGGGATATTTCCCATTATTTATCTGGTAAGCGTGTAGCACGAACGTCAGGCAAACCAATACACAGCATTACACACAGCCTCTCTCTCTCTCTCTCTCTCTCTCTCTCTCAGCAACTCCTCTCTCTCTCTCGGCAACTCCTCTCTCTCTCTCTCTCTAAGCAATCTCTCTCTCTCTAAGCAATCTCTCTCTCTCTCTCTCTCTAGCACCGACACCCCTCTCTCTCCACCTCTTTCTCTCCATTCTAACAGGTAACGAAAAATGAGAGAGTCGCATCATAACATAAACATTTATTAACAATGAATAAATAATTAACTAACTCAAAAAACCCCGAACAGTAAAATGTCTGACGGTATGCAGTCACCAAAAAGTCTACACCCCTCTGGGACTCCCTGTCCCTCCATTGCCAGAACCGTCTGTTTCAAAGACACAGAACACATCCCGGTAAGTACACACACAAGTTTAACAATCAGAGGTTAAATATTGGATATTAACACAAGAATGTCAAATAGGTAACAAGCCAGTCTTCGGCTAAAGTAATTCAACACTCACCCAAGCAACCGGAACACTTAAGCACACTTAATAAAAAACTCCCGGTGAGCGCCACGGCATCTTGCCTTTCTCTCGAAGACACCTCTATCAAAACCCCCCATAGACTTGGGTATTCAACATTATTAACAGAAAGAGGCGCACACGTACATACGAATACACAGTTCGTTAACGCCTCGCAACACTAGTTGCATCCAGTTTCACAAAGGCACTTTGAGAAGAGTTAATAAACTCAGTACATTGACTTGTCTAACTAAGCAGTTTTATCTCACGCCACCCATAGAAACTCATTCATTAGCTTTCTCGGGTCGTTGCCTCTCACTGTTCTTCACATTCCATAGGTCACAGAGAACACATAGACAATAAATTATTAATTAAAAACCCTAGGCCTACATGGCTCGGCCACTACCCATGCTAGCCCCCGCCTAGCAAAATAGCTTATATAATCTCAAACACATTGGCCGGCTTAAAATAAAATATAAGTAATAACTGCACGTCTCTGGCATTATGAAATAAAGTCTGTTACTCTTATATCTCCAAATAACACTAGACGCATTTTCTCTCATTTTTCTCTCATTTTTTCTGCATTTCGGATTCTTGAATATCCCTCTTTGTTTGTCTGCAACTAGCTGCACAGACAGTAGACTGTAGGAAGACGGAATGCCTCCCTCATCGTAGAAGACTTCTCACGGCTTCTGCAGATCCCCAAAAGACACGCTGTAGAATTCTCGCGATCACCATCATGGAAACACTTGTAATCAACAAAAACTGCAGCAACCTCTCTGCACGGCTGGTGGACGTCTTGCTGGCGTTGGGAAATGACTTTTTGGTGTGTCAGTATGTCAGTCGAGTCTTTGGTCAATCTAAGAAAATTAACCCAGACATACTACTTCTATCAAACAATGATCTCAAAAAAGTCAGAAATACTAACTGAACGTCTCCCAATTAACTCCCTTTAATATGACTACTAAATCATAAGTCATTATCACAACTCTCAAAGAAAAACACATCAAGTTCTCCAACTCAATTCTCCAAACTCACACATCAGCACACACACAACTCAGAAATCACAGCAACTCCACGGACTTCTGCACTCATATTTCAAACTCGAATGTGCTCACAAAAAAAAAAATCGTAATGAGCCCAAGGAAAAAAAAATCACGTAACATACCCAAAATGTGCTCTCAAGCTCTGATATCTGAACAACCCACAAAATCAGCAAAAATCTCCAACTTTAACAGCAAAAAACCCCTTTACTGCTCATACAATTAATCACAATGAAACTTAATGTCAAACTCCCATTTACGTAAGTAACAACTCCCGATAAATCACATCTCCCGGTAAATTACATCTCCGGTCCAAAAAAGAAATGCTATTTAAGCTCAATCCCCAATTACATCTCTCATAGGAAAATGAAGAAAAATAAAAATAAAAATAATCACAAATAAATTTCCCCAATCACAAAATACATAATACATGTATGATATACATAACTCCACGCGTTTTTTTCCCAAGAAATGCTCCATGTAAAGTTATGGAATTTGCCAGAAAGCAAACTATTACCCATGCGCTTTCATGTCATGCTACTGTCAACATTTCCAAATATTGCTAAAATTCTGATCTATCACCATCAGAGGAAAAGGAACAGCACACAGCTCATCACATCGCTTGTCAGCAGAAAAATTCACCTGCGGACGTATAATCAAACAGCAGCATAAAAAATTGTCTAGTCAAACACATAAGTTTGGAAACTCATGATTCTACAGAAAAAGATCTAACAGACACATTTCACAAAATTAACTCCAGGATATGACTAATGTGTTCAAAAACTGTCTCAAAGACTTATTCTCTCAACATGACTTTGCCCCATTATATGCCTCCAAAAATAACCCACTTGTGAACATAAAAAATGCACACACATCTCCATAGGACTCGTAATGCAGTAATGCCACTCGCCTCTAAATAGTCACGAAACCAAAGAGAAAGAACCACAGAAATCTTCTCTTTGCTCGAGAAAACTCCCATAACCACAAAAAAAAGGTCACCGCCCAAGATTAATTCCAACACCATATATTTCACCATATTAATAATAACACCACTCCGGATCTAAAAATATTTCCTCCATTTGGTTAATAACCACTCCCCTTATATTTCTCTCTTATTTCTCCAATAGCCACATGTTAATAAAAAAACAACACCACTCCAGGAATAGAGAATAATCACCTCTATTTCGGCAAATACAAAATATTTACCTCTATTTCCCCAATAACTCCATATGGAATAAAACAAGGCTCCAAAAAATATATCTCCAAAAAAATGTGCACTCAAGGCATCTAGCTCACACACTCACAAATATTGCCCCATAATCTCCAAATATGTGTCTCCATTTGCAACAAAGATGGCTGCAAAATAATTGAACTAAACATAGCTCATACCACTATTGGCAAATATCAAAATAGCCAAAAATATATCTCCCATATATTATATCCCAAATTATAACTCCAAAATAATATGTACCTCCAATTATAACTCCAAATAATATATCTCAATTATAACTCCAATTCTCCAGAGAATGACTCAATGTTATAGTCAAAAACTATAAAACTCTCTCCATTCAGCATAATTGCTAAAAAAAAGGCAAAAACTCGGCAAATAAAAATGCCTAGAAAATTCTATAAAAAATCACCAATGTGCCACAAGTCATTATAACAGAACTCCAAATACAAAGTGTCTTAGCCAAGACTTCTCCATATGCACTACGACATAGGTCACTAGAAAACTAACCAAGTTTCCTATCTCTCACAAAGTTGTCACAAATACAACAAAGGTATTGTGCAAAAAAACTCACAATTTCTGGAACACAAATATCCAGAGAAAAAAATGTAGTGCCACTACGTATGAATTCAAACGTGCAAAAATTCTCCCGTATATTTCTCTGCAGCATCAAATAGCTGAAACACAACACGTTCTTGAACAATGACTCTGAGTCACGAACTGAGATATTAAAAAAAATATTCACACCAACTGGAGAGAAAAAAATAAATTCAAATTCACCCTTGATGAAAAAAAACTTGTGTCAGCGATGGCTAATTTCCAAAAAAGGAGAAAGAAAAATCAACGGCACTGTTAACTATCTCCCGTGACTCACTAGATGTCAAGCAATTATCTGCTGAACTCATAAAAAAAGAAAAAAAAACTAAAATAATGTGTTGTAAGTTCCTCCCAAATTCGATGAAAGATTTTACCTCACTTGATAGCATTACAATACCCACGTATTAGTATAAAAAAAATCAGTATCAGAAATATCATTATCACAAAATCACCAAATTTTCTATCATCAAAATCACCAGTATCAGTATAAAAAAAAAACATCACCAATGTCAATGCTTGCCCATTCTCCAAAAATTCAGCACAAAACTCAGCAAAAGTTCAGCAAGATTCAACACAATTCACCAAGATTCAGCCAGATTCATCAAGATTCAGCAAAATTCTTCATCGTGAATGACCGAAATATTCTCCAAAGTCACAGAAACTCAACAAATAATTAAGACAAGACTTCTCCCATTAATCATTGTAATAATTCTCCGTGAATATTATCTGTAATAATTATAAAATAATTTCCCATGAAATATCTCAAATCTCTCGTAAAACAAGTCTCCCGTAATGATAATTATACTTAAGCAACCCTCCTGTGACACATCTCAGGTATAATAATTAATAATAATAATAATAATAATAATAATTCTCCTTAGCAATAATTCTCTTGCAAAGATCTCAAGTAAGGGTGAATTCAAAATAGCTTACAACAGTATTTCTGAACCTCATGACACACAATTTCTCCAGATGCAACACCATACATCACCACTCGGCACCATTTTCAAAGTAATCTCTCCAACACAATAAAAAAATAATAATAATCTGTGTCTCCCCAATATATTTGTCTTCGAAAACACAAGGAAAACATACACCCAACAATGCATTTCAATTCTCTTTTTATTTCCTTTTCTCTTCCTCCAAGAGAGAAAAAATATCTCGTTTCTAAAAAAAAAAAGACTCTACGGGCGTTTCACTTCATCAACTAATCAATCAGCTAATATCTTAGCATTCAATGTCAAGGGCAAATTCGTCTCTTGACACCCCGACAAAGAAAAAAAAAAAGGAGTTCACCCCCAATGAGAAAAAAAAAGTTTCTCCCCCAACTGAACGTTGACACTCGCCCGTCAAGCGATAGAACACTCCCCCGAGGCATATATCGGTAGTACCCATCTCCCCTTAAACAGTGTCTGAGGACCCCCACCCAAGGAATACACTAGTGCCCATCTCACAATCCCCTCTTAGGGAGGCCAGTGGTACCCTCCATGCAACTATCACCCGAGGGATGCCTGGCTGGGAGGTAATGTGTTGCAACCTGGTGGGTATCGGGTATTTTCTTACAAAGAGAGAGAGAGAGAGAGAGAGAGAGAGAGAGAGAGAGAGAGAGAGAGGTCACTGTTCCGTCGAAATGTACTATGTCATCAAAAACGGGCGGCCCTCGGCGAGGTAATCTTCTTCACTCAACGGGGGGTGAGAATAGTAATTCTATATATATATATATATATATATATATATATATATATATATATATATATATATATATATATATATATAATAATATATATAATATATATATATATATATATATATATATATATATATATATATATATATATATATATATATATATATATATATATATATATATAGATATATATATATATATATATATATATAGAATTACTATTCTCACCCCCCGTTGAGTGAAGATTACCTCGCCGAGGGCCGCCCGTTTTGATGACATGTACATTTCGACGGAACAGTGACCTCTCTCTCTCTCTCTCTCTCTCTCTCTCTCTCTCTCTCTCTTTGTAAGAAAATACCTATACCCACCAGGTTGCAACACATTACCTCCCAGCCAGGCATTCAACGGGAAACCTGGATTGGACACCGTCCCGCCCCGTAATCTAGTTCTCTCACGTTTCAGAAGCCTCGCTTGTTTCGCTAAGAAATCGAGTTTGTCAGTCGGCTAGAAACAGCATTACGAAGTTTAGATGCCAAAGAGAGGTCGACCTCTGTTCCAAAAATGTGTCATGACTCGTGACGCTCTCTCGGGTGTGTGTGTGTGTGTGTGTTTGTGTGGGAACTTGATTTCATTCTGGCTACAAACCTAATTATTTGGTTTCAGTGCGGTGGCAGAGATGTGGGGTTCCGTATGGGATTATTTTTTCATCTTTTTGTCTTTTAATTTTTGTTATCACTTCAAGAATCAAACCGTTCATTCACGAAAATTGTTAGTGGAAGTCCCGGGTGGTTTGTCTTCCAAAATAGATTTTCGTGAAAACAGATATTTTGGTATTACCAAATATGAAAGAATGAAGGAAACAGAGGAAAACTGATATTTTGATATTACCAAATATGAATGAATGAAGGCAACAGAGAATAAGACGTTATTGTATGAAGAGTCTGCACATATGTATTTGTGCTTATGATGACCCCAAAGCGTCTAGGAATAATCATAGAAAAGACTTCATTTTCATCATTCGCACTGTATGCCTTTGGTCTTATTTTTTCCATATTTTCTTTATGCCTCACTGATAATTGTAAAATGTTTTTAACTAATATTTTTTATGGTTCACGGTATTCGTGTATCATTAATGTTCCTTCCAGTCTGAATTTCATCAAGAGTAAATCTCTCCAATGTAGACACCGGTATCTGTGTAATTGCACACACACATACACAGACTTATGATACCTGTAGTGTTTACCAGGTATCCGATAAAAATGAAGTGAATAAGTGCCCGTGCCTGACTGTACTAAGTGTATAAATGACTCCCGCAGGAGGAATAACTTTGTAGGTTCGGTCTCTGGCACTACATTTTTTTCGGGCGGAAGAGGACCTATGGCGGAATAGGCCTACTCATACTTGTACGCTCCATAGCATTCTGCTAATAATAGCGTTTGATATTCTACAAACTTCTGTCTATCACTTAGCATCAGTCTTGTTTGATTTTACACGTTGAACAATTACTCGTAAAGATAGGTTAAAGTCAATAGTTTTTGACAAATACGACAATTTGCAATTATTTCATTTACTTCTCAAATTCAACTTGAATCTTTATGAGCCCTTGGTATATATATATATATATGTGTGTGTGTGTGTGTATTCCAGTTGTATTCCACATAGGAAAATGAAAATGGTTTATCTCAGAAAATGCCCAACAGTTTTGTCCTACAATGGATCTCTTCTTTCCTTAATAAACTCTCCAAGAAGAGGTTCATTGGAGGACGAAACTGTTGGGCATTTTCTGAAATATACCATTTTCATTTTCCTATGTGGAATACAACTGAATTACCATATCTTCGTCCCTAAGAAGATTACCAGTAATACATATGTAGTATGTATGTATTTATAGACTTCAGACCCACACCCCTCCAAGAGGATACCCTTGTCAAACTCCCCGGATCCCTGTCTCTCTCTCTATTTTGTATTCGGGGCCCTTTTCAGCGCAGGAACAAAGATGGCCCAAAAAAAGCCGTAAAAATATTCTTTAAATCCATTTTATGGATTGCAGGTGGCCAGGCTCTTTTGACAACGGTTTTTTTTTCATTTTTTCTTTTCCTTATTGTTTTTATTTATTTGAAAGATATGAACAATTTTTTTTATATAGTTTTTTCTTGTCGTTATTTTTCAGTAGATATGAAGTCAATCGTGAATAATGTTCGAAGTAACACAGTAATATTTTCTTGTGATTTTTTTTGAAATGCAATAGTGTTATTTTCATTAATTAATTATAGTTTTTTTTATTTGACAGATATGAACACATTCGTAAATCTTGTAAATTTTGTTCGTGGTAACAGAGGAGGATTGTGTTTGTGATTTTTTGTATTGAAAAGTAATAATTTTTTTTTCATAATAATTTTTTGAAGAGTTAGACAGTGACTCAAAATTTGAATTCATTTTGCATTTCTGTGTATTTTCTTTATATTAAAATGGTGGACGAGGTCTTAATATCTAAAATGTTATGATGCTTGAGAATTTCCATTTTTCACCTTTAACCTTTTTTCTGAATGATGACGTCTACTACTTATATACGTAGGTTTCCTTCACCCTCTGGGGCCTGTTCTCAGTTAGCTATACAGTTCCCTTGTACCCTTAATTAGCATTCTTCCCAGGAGCGATATTAACTCTTTTTCTTTTTCTCTTTTTTTTTTTACTGAAATTTTATTCTCTCTCTCTCTTGGGAAATGATATCTGCAGGTTGGAAATAGAATTTACTGTAGGCATTATGTCTCTCTCTCTCTCTCTCTCTCTCTCTCTCTCTCTCTCTCTCTCTCTCTCTCTCTCTCTCGAGTATTGTTAGTCAATTATCATTAATTATATGTCTGCTTCTCTCTCTGTCTCTCTCTGTCTCTCGTATTGTTATCATTAATTACATCTCTCTCTCTCTCTCTTCTCTCTCTCTCTCATATTGTTAGTCATATTTAACCATTAACTGCATTCTCTCTTCTCTCTCTCTCCTTCTCTCTCCTTTCTCTCTCTCCTCTCTCTCTCTCTCTCGTATTGTTAGTCAATTACCAATTA
>NC_061098.1:32283811-32303811 GCF_015104395.2 Macrobrachium nipponense | reverse complement strand
ATATACATATATATATATATCATATATATATGTATATATATATATATATATATATATATATATATATAGATATATATATATATATCTACATACATATATTATATATATATATATATATATATATATAACTATATATCTATATATATATATATATATATATATATATATACATACATCATATATATATATCTATATATATATATATATATATACATATATATATATATATACTACATACATATATATATATATATATATATATATATATATATATATATATATATATATAATATCGGTATGTTTACTATAATATAATATTATATATATATATATATATATATATATATATGAGAGAGAGAAAGAAAAGAGAGAGAGAGAGAGAGAGAGAGAGAGAATGAAGGTTTCGTGTGTATAAATAATTCTTTGGTGATGAGAAGTGTCATTGATTTTGGCCAGACCTTGAGGTTGGTAGTTTTGGCTTACTCGGGGAGTAAGCCTACAGTCTATTTTGTTGTTAGCCAGATCCTAAGGTCAGTACTTTTGGCTTACTCGGGGGGTAAGCCTAAAAACTACTTTGTTGTTGTTGTAGTTGTAGTTGTTCTTGTTGTGGGGGTATAAGCTTTTTTGCCTCCTTTTTTTATATTTATTCTGTTGGCGTTTGATAGTGTGATTAGAGTGACGTATAAGTACCATGTATTTAGCTCCATTTAACAGTCAACGCAGTAATTAGCCTATGATCTGAATCATTTGAGGCTGTTCTTATGTGCAGTTAACGTCTCCTCGATAGTTTCCACAAACCTCTTTCGTAAACGAACACTTTCAAAATAACCTCTGATCACCCGAGCTTCGATTCGCACACGGAATGCCTAATCAAACTAGCCGCGATGGAGATTAGATATATGTCGCCCATTCATTAATTTCTACGACCCACCATTACAGCAGAAATTGCCCAAGATATCGGAACGTAAAAGTGATTTAGAATTGACCTCCTAATAGCTGGGTCACGAATATCCGCGCCCGTTGAAATTGACTTCTATCGCAACCGGGCGAAACGTTTAGTTTGAACATTGAACCTGCACTTTGCGTTTATTAAAGGTATATAAAAGGGGAATTGGAGCGATCAGGATGTCAGTGTTCGGTTTGCTTGGTAAGTATATAGTCTTCGCTGAAGGAATCGTTTATTTGGAGAATTTAGTTACCATGACGTGAATGCAGATTTTTATTCTGAGTGTCAGCGAATCTCTTAATCTCTTTTGCGTTATAAAACTGTTACGCATTTTTGGGATATTATAATTGTGTCCCCATTGATTTTGATTTGTAGAATATAGTTTTGGTATTTATTTTATTAAACGATGGTTTTTTTTTTGTGGATTGTCTATAAGCTTTGATAATTACTATTATGTATGATATATGAATGATTATCTTAAAGTCAGTAATTTAGGTAATATTTGTCCACGACAACAACTACTATTGATAATGAGAAAGAAAGAGAATGACCAGAATTCAGTTCCATTTTCTCATGAATGAATAATGAGTGGAGGCAGAAAGTGGATGAATAATGAATGGAGGAAGAAAGCGAATGAATAATGAATGGAGGAAGAAAGCGAATGAATAATGAATGGAGGGAGAGAATGAATGAATAATGAATAGAGGGAGAGAGTGAATGAATAATGAATGGAGAGAGTAAGTGAATGAATAATGAATGGAGGAAGAAAGTGAATGAATAATGAATGGAGGAAGAAAGTGAATGAATAATGAATGGAGGGAGACGGTGAATGAATAATGCATGGAGGGAGAAAGTGAATGAATAATGCATGGAGGGAGAAAGTGAATGAATAATGAATGGAGGAAGAAAGTGAATGAATAATGAATGGAGCGAGAAAGTGCATGAATTATGAATGGAGGAAGAAAGTGAATGAATAATGAATGGAGACAGAAAGTGAATGAATAATGAATGGAGGCAGAAAGTGAATGAATAATGAATGGAGGAAGAAAGTGGATGAATAATGAATGGAGGGAGAGAGTGAATGAATAATGAATAGAGGGAGAAAGTGAATAAATAATGAATGGAGGGAAACGGTTAGAGAATAATGAATTAAGGAAGAATGTGGACCTCTCATTTGATTGATCCTAAATCTACTGGTAAGAGAGGAATGTGGAAACTTGGAATAACTTTTTCAGATGCGTAAGGAAACAATTGTTTAAAATTTTAACTGATGATTAAAAAAGTTAGGTAAGAGCGAAAGTGATAAAAATGAAGGGAAATTAACATTTCAACATTTTACGAAAAATATCAATCCTTTACAGGGCGCATAAATTTACCAGAGAGAGAGAGAGAGAGAGAGAGAGAGAGAGAGAGAGAGAGAGAGAGCGTCTGCAGTCAAGAGCAATAACCGAGCGGGGAAAATACTGGGAAGAAAGTTATCGCTTCGGCCAAAAAAAAGCGCTGGAACTCTTTGCTCTGTCAATTACACTCCATTACTTTTAAACTTCCGAAAGGGTGAAGTTGCCTCATAAGCTAAGAATCTGCCACTTTAGGGAAAAGAGAAGCGAAAATGATTCATCGGCTCTGTCGTAATTGGGAGGAAGTTTTGCCCGTTTTGGATGCTAATTGTCTCGACCTGAATTTCATCACTTAGGTGAACTTTACCTGGCTCTCTCTCTCTCTCTCTCATCTCTCTCTGTTTGAATTCTCACGTCCATCTTTTACTCTTCTCGCTTAAGTTCTTTTGATAATTTCTGTTCAAGAGGTTGATGTTTCGTTTTTTTTTTTTTTTTTTTTTTAATTTTTTTTTTTTTTTTTTTTTTTTTTAATTTGTATTAAAGGCTTGCAGTTATGACCTTACAGAAATGAGCGATAAAGCACCAAAGCTGAGGAGGGGGTAGTTGTGGGGCATTGCACATGCAACACACACAACACACACACACGCACACACACGAACATACACACAAACTATATATATATATATAGTATATATACTATATATATATATATATATATATATATATATATATCATAGTAATACTGTTCTTTTAGCGTCGTTTATATCTCGTTGTGGCCTTTAGTGATTTTGCGCAATAGCACTGGAATCACATTCGATACATTTTTAGGCTCTTCCATAATCCTTTCCTATCCCCCCCTAACAAGAACAACATCAACAATAACTACTAAGTAACTTGTTGGCTTACTCACCAAGAAAGCAAAAAAACAAGTTTTGAGTGTAATGGGCGATTTTAATGACCGTCATTAATAACGGTCCATCAAAATATGCCTCTGACAAGGGGATTACTGACTAAGTCCTCGCTCTCAAACTTTGATTAGCAATTAAACGTGATTGGAAGGGGGGGGGGGGGAGGCAATTTGTCGCTAATGAGAATTGGGATAAATGAAGCTTTTAGTGGTGTCATTTGATTAGAGCAGTTTTTTTTTTTCTAATCACGGATTTTGTGGGAAATTCATTAATGTTTTTTGGAGTATATTCACCAGTTGTATGTAGCAGTTGATGGATTTTGATAATAAAGTGTGCCGTCATGATGTTTTTTGTAAGATTTTGCCAGTTTTATAGCAGTTGACGGATTGTAATTATAGAGCTGAATACCGTCATGATTTTGTCAAGTTGTTTTCAGTAAACTAACTAGATTTGTTGTAGCTGATAATCAGTAAACTTTTTCTGTGCCATATTAAGTCAATACAAAAATATTTGAACTTTTATAATTCATCGTGGTTTTTTAGTTAGATTTCTAAAACGTGTTTTAGGCTACCAAATTCTGACTTGCTTCTATTTTTTCTGTAATGTAAGTATAATAAACTCAAAGAAAACTTATTTCGGTTATAGAAATTTAAAAGACTTGTATAGGTGTTTTAGAGTAAGTGTAAAAAAAATCTAAAGAGTAGTAGAAAAACAAAAATAGCTAAAGAAATTTAAGAAGCGAAGACATATGTCCATGTGATGACAATCTAGATTTTAGAAATGGACTCAAAAGCTTTTTCTCCATATTGGAAGGCAAGTTTTGATATTAGATATCAGTATTAATGAAAAGATGGTCAGATCAGTATTAACCAAAGTATATAAGACAAAGGTTAAGAAAAGTTGAAAGGATGTGGATTGCATAGATAAGACAATGTTTGGACCCCTTTGTGAGAGGGGCATATATTTGAAAATGTTTCAGTTTGCTTCCTGTCTTATCCGATGTTCCAACTTTATCCTTATTTGCCAAACATATTGGCTGCAGACTCGTTTACAATGAAGACCTTCGATGTAACCGAACGCTCCAGTTTGTCTCTTAATAGTCGGGTCTTTGCGCCGCTCGAATTTGATGAGATTCCATCAAGGTATTGATTTTTGGAAAACGTTTGGGCCCTTGGGGGTCTATATCGATTTTCTCACTCTTTCATTTACTACAGTTTTAGATTTTTCATTTGCTCTTATGTATGCGCTTGTAAGCACACAATAATTCTGTCTGAAAAAGGTGTTTGAACCAACACAGGCGTGTATCTGGTTTTGTGGACAGAACGATATTTTTTTTATTACTAAAAATTTTTATGCTGTTTTTTATTTTTTATTTAGCAAAAATAGTCCGGGAAATCCCAGCACTATTTATTTTCTTTTCATATTTTTTACTTTGCAAAAAGTCAGGCAAAGGCCATGATTGTTTTTTCTTTTCTTTTTCATATTTCTAATTTTGCAAAGCCAACATCTGTCTGTCATTCTTGTTTCTCCGCTTGTCATTTCCCTTGTTTTTCCTTCTGTCTAATCAACATTTTCCTTAATTAATGATTAATGGTTGGATTTCAGTCTGCATGCCAGTACATTCTTCGATGAATTAATAGGTAAACGATAAAAAGGTAAGTATCTCGTTCCTATATTTACAGAAGCATGTCTCAAATAATTTTATTTAAGATAGAAATATTAACTTATGAAACAGACATATACGTGGTTAACTAGACTCTGTCGTACGTCTGAAAGAGAAAGAGAAATGCCATCACCATTGCCGATTTATTTTACGGAATTATACTAGTGATGGTCACACAGTATCTGTAGGATATGAGATGAATTAACATCATAGAAACCATATCTGTATCAACTTCCTAGAATACTTTTCTCACAACAGGAAGGAGAAACCTGTCGCTCATTAGAGCCGGAAATATCCTCGCAGGAAATCCAGCGAAACGAGAAACCGAATGAAAAGGATCATTATGAAAAAGCATGGCGGTAGTGGAAGATATATAATAACTAGATGGCTGAGGGGTAGGGGGTTGGAGGGTGGTTGGGTTGGTATGCGGTCGGGAGGGGGTACTGTTCAACAGTAAGACGTGGGTGAGGTAACGAAAAAGAATAATGACAATTACAGTAGAAAGTGTTGCTGTAACAGTAAGTTCTTTCATCGTAATTATATTATGCCAAGTTTTAAAGACATTCTGTACATTAATTGTTTCAGTTTTGATTCTTAATGAATGTTAAGAATAAATGAATTTTAAAAATGAAAATTAGGTAAAGGTAAAATTGATTCACCCGTCGATGTTATTTCTTACGGAATTGATATTACAGTAATTAGGATTCATTTCTTACTTTTTTTTCTTAGCATTTCTAAAACTTATGTTTGTCCTATTTCCCAATGTATTTGGTCATTAAAAAAAAAAAACATGAAGCTCTCCAGGTTTAATTTTTTTCCAACTTGAAAACCTTGTAAATTATTTTTTCTTAAAATTTCTAGAATGTAAATTTGTCTTATTTCCTATTATAAAAAGACGAATGAAAAACTCCAGGTATAATTTACCTAACACAACTTTAAAGTTGTTGCTCAAAATACCACGGCCGTTCAGAGTTAGAACATTGTCAAAATTGTAATATCTTTATATTCTGTTTCCATAAGGTTTCGTAAACCTTTATCGAACATAGAAGACCCACGTTTCATCGAAGTATGTTGCATAATCCCCTAAAAATGTTGGTGTTTCCTCCCGGGGAGAACTAAATCCCTTCCATATTTTTGGCAGAGATTTCACAATAAAGACGACATTCGTACAAGAGGTTTTTTTTTCTCTCTCTTTTTTTTTAGGAAAAGGTTACAGAAGGCATATGGAGAGTAGCAGACTTGATTTAGATCACATTTCAATTCAAGTAAATTGAATCGATTCATAATAGTGGTATCAGTCCAGTGTACTGCAAGTCTCACCTCTACCCTAGACATAATGAACGAATTTGTAAAGATATCAACCTCCCTCCACGAATTTTAGCCCTTTATAACTCTGGAAATATTCAACCACTCGGGATATAACTTCGGTTTGGGAGGTTTCTTTCTGTTTTGCAAAGTTGGAGGTTATATTTCTTTGGAGCTATAAATCTGAAAGTGGATTTGAATATAGAATTTAATTCAAAGGCCAAGTGCAGGGACCTGCGAGATCATCAAGCGCTGAAAAGGAAATTATATTCACAAAATTTTGAAGAATTTTTGAAGCGTTCGTTTCGAGGCTCAGTTATCATTGTACGAAGTTTCCCGATTGAAAACAAGTCTTTATCTCTTTATTCTTACTTAATAAACTACACAGTTTATTAATATCAGGTTCGTACTTTGTGGCGAAGTAAATACCTTAATCGTTGTATATCCATTCTAATATTTATGACTCATAATTCCTGATTCCTTTTGGGAATAAAATACCGGGTCTGGACAAAGTCAGCATTGCAATCTGAATTTACATTCACCTTTTAAATTCTTTACAACTAAATGTTTTAACGTTTTAAAATAATGATTCTGTTGCGTGCGATACACAGGAGTACTAGGGATAGATCAGAAAAGGGTTCCATGTCAGGCTTAAAAGTGGATTCAGGAGTATTATCTCTGGAATCCCTCCATTGCAGAGAAATTTGAGGGAAATCCAAACTCGAGAGTTAATCTGTCAATGTAGCTGAAGCGAGTTAAAGGGAGTCTGCCACTTCCTTCCTTTCTGAATGATATCAGTTTTAGAGGATTTGAATCAAGTCCTTCCTTCACTGGCTGTCGGTTAAACAAATACTATTTTATTTTGGTAAAAGACCACTTGCTTCCAAATCAAAGGTCGAACATTTTATCTAATGATTTTCGCAACTGAATTTTGCGACTAAATTTGTAATTTCAACGATCATTGAAAGTAATGAAATACTTATAATGGCACTGGTCACTGTAGCCTCTCCCAGCTATAGTAGATTCACTTCAACCGTGAATCTGAGTTCTATGCCCATCCCTTACGACGCTCCTGAGTGGCTGTTGATAAGAGTATTCCTCCGGAGAGGTGGAACATGCATCCTGCCTATGTGAACTTTCTCGAGAGACAGAGCTTCCAGTCCTGTGACTGGTTTATCAACAGCCAGTCAGGAGCGTCGTAAAGGACTGGCTTAGACATCAGATGCACGGTTGAAGTGAATCTACTATAGGGGCCGAAGGCACGCTGCAAAGAACCTTAAGTTTAATGCCTACAGTGCACCGCATGATGTCCACTGTCGGCGCGACCCCCTTACGGGATCACTATCTAAGGAAGACCCAAAGTCACTCAGCAGTGGGAAGGTTCATTAATAAACTCTCGGTCCGGCCATAATAGCCTTTGGAAAATGGCCACTGGGCTAAATTAGAAGCCGTTAATAAAGGTCCCTCGTCTTTGGCAAATGGCGAGTGTCATTATAGGATGTCCATTTTCGGAGCTCGAACCATTTTTCAAGCGCTTTTCGTACTGCCGTTGTTGTGCTTCCTGGCTGTTACTCTCAGATGCCATTCGGAAACGAGGTTCCAGAGTGGGGCAGTTTTCGATAACATTTATCTTCAAATGTTCAAGCGAGGTGCTTCTCTGAGTTCACTGTGACAACAGTTTTCATTGTGAACTCTTTCTTAACGATGACAATGTTTTTTTGTTTATTTTTTAAAAATTAATCATTCATCTGCAATTCTTCGTTGAGTTGATGGCATTTATTGAATGAATGAGACTTTTGGTACCTGGAGAAAATATGATTGATATTGATGTTATTAATTGCGTTTTGTATACTCGCCTCTCTTCAAACAAGAATGACCTCTCTCTCTCTCTCTCTCTCTCTCTCTCTCTCTCTCTCTCTCTCTCTCTCTCTCATTTGTGGAAAATATAATTCATTTTAACTTACTGCGTGATATACATTTGTCCGTCTCTAGAAACAAAAAATGAATCTCTCTCTCTCTCTCTCTCTCTCTCTCTCTATCTATCTCCTTTTTCTTTAGATTATTGCAGGTTTTTCTATTTTTTGGCTTTCGTTTGTCCATCGCAGCTGATGGTGGGAGACTTGTTAATTCATTTCCTGACAGTCGTTGCTGGTGATTGTCAATTCGCCTTGCTTTATCCTTTGTGTTTTGACTCGACAAAAATCCTGTGCTTTTGTGCCTGTGTGCTTGACCAAACGCCCTCAAGCAAATATGCATAGAGGAGATTATATTCAGTTCAGAGAGAGAGAGAAAGAGAGAGAGAGAGAGAGAGAGAGAAGTAACTGGGGAAGAAAGATGCTTTATAATGCCAATGAGAGAGAGAGAGAGAGAGAGAGAGAGAGAGAGAGAGAGAGAGAGAGAAGTAACTAGGAAAAAGTGCTTCATAATGCCAACGGGAGAGAGAGATAGAGATAGAGAGAGAGAAAAAAAAACTTGGAAAAAGATGTTTCAAAATGCCAACGTGAGAGAGAGAGAGAGAGAGAGAGAGAAGTAGCTAGGTAAAAGGTTTATTTTTTTTTTCATAATGTACCGAACGAGGAGAATGAGAGGAGAGGACGATGATCGAGCAGAATGAAGAGAGAAGAGAGAAGAGGGAGAGAGAGAGAGAGAGATGGTTTGCCAAGGGAAAATTAAAAATGCATTGGAAAGATACCTCTTTAATTATCCCGTGAGATAAAAATTCTGACAAACACTGTTCATCACTTTGTCTTGTATTTCCACCCCCCTGCGCCCGTATTTTTCGCATTAAGGAATCTCTTATAGAAACGGTGTTTTACAGCTTCCTCACAAACATTGCAAGTTGTTTTCCCTCTTAGAGTGGAAGTTGAAAGACGAGACCTCAGTCGCAAAAGGCAGCCTTCATTATGATTTTTGTCCGACACTTTCTTTACGAATCAGAATGAGACGCAGTGAGGAGTGCTTCGCGCCAAATTCAAGTTTGGGCTTACCTTGGGTTAGCAATAATGACGGGCGAGAGACGACAATTGGTTATGAATAGAATCATTACGGACAGAAACTAGTGGGGGCTTTCTAGGATCCCTAAGGGATTTGTTGTCCAGTCTACGATAGTTTTTTTTTCTTTTCTTTTTTCAGCTGCTGGATTTGTTTTTCAGCTACACTTTCATGCGTTTAGTAGTAGGATTGTTTCCCTTGTTATTGTATGTTTGACGTTATAAGGCAACATTGATAAAGTCATTATAATAATAATAATATAATAATAATAATAATAATAATAATAATAATAATAATAATTAATAATAATAATAATAATATAATAAAATTAGGCTTAAGACTATTCAGAATTTGACGTTTATGTTTGTCAAAAGTTACTTAAAATGTTTGTTATTCTCTTGAAATAATTTGCTTTACACTGTTTTCTTGAAACAAAATGTCCATATAATAATAATAATACTAATAAATAATAATAATATAATAATAATAATAAATAATAATAATAATAATAATAATAATATATCATTCTTATTATTTACGGTATCCTTGTAACTCCTAAAAATTCTTCTAATGAAGCTACAACTACTCAGAGTTGCAGACTGCCAGACATTCATCTCGACGCATTATCTTAGCGGATGAAATCAGTTGAGACGTTAGACAAAGGACTTGAGATACAACTACAAAGTTCTCCCGGAAGACCAGGGTCTTGATTGGAGTGTGGAATGACTGATGTTTACAGATGCTATGAAATGGGGAGAAACTGCAGATGCCATTGATAAGAGTTTACAAGTGTTTGCAAGAAGCTAAAGGGGAAAGTGAATTCGTCACTGAAATGGTTGAACAAGGGGTATTAATATAGATGTCTTTGGGAGTTACATGTAACAGAAGCTAACTGAATAAGACGAGAGGCTTAGCAAAGAAGGACTAACGACATCGAGATGTTTGCGAAGGACCTGGAACAGAAATGAGTATCTTGGGAAGGCGAAGTCGGAACGTATCAAGTGCCCGTTGAGACAGTTCTCCCTTTGAAAGGAAAATGTGGCGGATATATGCAAATGAGAGATGAGCAGGTGGACCTGTTAACGACGAATTGTTTGCGTGGTTAAATGTGGAGTTAGAAGGATTGAAAAGGGGGTTATGGCTATACATCAATTAGCAAAATGAAATATAGTTATTTGCAAACTATTTTTCACCAGAAATGAAAGAGATTTATTTTTAAATGATTCTTTTTACGTTGATATTCTTTCGGTTATTTTTGCTGGATTTGGTCATGAAAACGGTTATTCAAATAGGAAGTCTCAATATGCTAGCGTTTCACGATAGTTAATGAATGTCTTTCAGTAAGAGTTATCATAGTTTGTGAACAGTTTATGATGAATTACAGTTTATGATGTATTATTCTCAGCCTCATTATTACGATGAGGCTTTGCATTCGATGAAAGGCTCGCTAACGTGTATTACAGCAGGAATTAACTGTATCGAAATTACAGCCATGATGATGTATTAAACAATCATTTCCGTTACAGGGAGTCATTAATATTCGCGTCATTAAATGTTGGACGGTTTGAAATGTTTTAGGTAATCGATCCACAATTTTGATTTCAATTATATGTCATCATATGTCATATTTATTGTGGTCGCTCAAATCCATTGTATTAGTCAGCGGATGATAAAATATCTAGTTATATTTTTAACAAGCTCATTGGAAGCTGTGAACGCGGATCTATCAGAATAGGCTAATTTTAAATGCAGAAAATTTAATAGTAGTTAATTTTAGTTGCTAAAAATATCATATCATAGATGTGAAGAGACAGACGTCTTATTTGATCGTAGATGGAAATAGGCTACTGTCGACAGCTTGCTGCAGCAGCGACTCAGTGGCGTGATTGGTATGGTCTTGGCCTGTCACCTCGGTAGCCGCGAGTTAGATTCTCGGGCATTCCACTGAGGGGTGGGAGATGCTTATTTCTGGTGATAGAAGTTCACTCTCGACGTGGTTCGGAAGTCACGATAAAGCCTTTGGTCCCGTTGCTGAATAACCACTGGTTCCATGCAACGTACAAACACCATACAAACAAACAAACAAACAAACAAAGCTTGCTTATATACAATAACAAAATTGCCAATTTGTATGTGGATGACCTACTACCCCCAAAAGACACCAGCCTTTTCAAAACGAGATTACGAAAGAGGAAGGAACAAGGTGTGATCCGACCTCCAGCTTACTTGTGCCACGTGCTAAAATCTACGTTTAAATAGCGCGTTTTTTCACAAGCGGTAATGAAAATAAATACGCTATATTTTATTAAAAAATAATTCTTTACATTTTTACCCTGATAAATCATAAATATCCTATCCAAAATTCCTGTATGCTAAAGTCAACGCGAAACAGCCTTTTCAGGCCTTTTCGACCTCCTTAACAGCAACAACAACAACAACAGCAATAACGACAACAAAATAATTTGTAGGCTTACTCCCCGAGTAAGCTTCAATTTACACGCGAAAGACCATTTACATCATGCGAAAAAGAGGCACCCACAATCAGACGGAAAGCAAGCAGTCATAACGCAAAAGCAAAGGGCGTATTTCGTGCGCTCCTGCGCGCCCGCATCGAATATCAGACTCCATAACTTCCACCTGAACAGCCTCCATATCGGACTGCAAAATAGAACGGGCTAACTCGTGCAGATTTTAGATTTGAAAAAGTGAGCGAATATGAAGGTAGCGATTCCACGGTGCAATTTTATTATGTAGTATTGATAATGTGTATGCCCGTATGCGAAGTTGAGCGCTGAAAGCACAGTTAAATTGTGTGGCATATACACACATGCATACATACATAAGTTCATCCCCCTCTCTCTCTATGCACACACACACACACACATTTATACACATACATACATACACACACATTTATACAAGCACGATCACACGCACAAATAGAGTCATAACCATGAATACGATTCTCAATTAAATCTTCCTAACGGACTATTTAAAAAGGCTAAATAATAAATACCTCAACTTTAGAGACGATTCCTTACTCATGTGGCAGTGTATTTAACTACTTGAAAGGCTCCTAACTATTAAGAAACAGGACAAAATTTTTGCTGATAACAATTTCTTGAAGAGAAACACTACACCGGTTTTCATACTCTGGAAAACACTTAGTATTCCATAACTAGTCATTAGTATAGTAAACATACAATAAAATCCATTAGTGTCAACATCTGGTTATCATAATCATGATATCTCAGCTGCTGCTGCTGCAGCTGCAATTTGCTTGCAAAGGATGACGCCTGGTTATTTAAAATCCAGCTGCCTAATCTTCATCGTCGGTATGGCGCCAAATAATGACAACTCTATATGCAACCGAATTAATTGGCCATTAGGCTCAATTGAATACAAAGTGACCGGACGCAACACGTAATCAACGTGTCATCAATGCTGGAATTTAGGGATACTGCGCAGGTAAATAATGGGAGAATTCCTTGCAAAAAGTGTGATAAAGTCTATTACGGACAAACTGGTAAATCTCTTTCACAACGTCTCAAACAACATCAATATTCTGTAAGAACTGGGCAAATAGCGAATGCATTATTCGTACATATGAGAGATTTAGACCATCCTATTAACTGGGGTCAAGCAAGAGCCTTAATCCCATGTAATGACACAGTTAAAAGGAATATCACTGAATCTTGTTTCATCAAGTCAAATAATAGAAATGTTCTAAATTTAAGTCTTGGTTTATTTAAACTTGATGCTATCATTATGAAAAAAAGTTGTAGATAAATATAAGCAACAAAATTAATATATTCAGTTTTTACATGTTTTGGACTGTAAAGGTACTTTGTAATTTCGGTTAGGTTTGTGACCGTGTGATATCCGACAATCCTGGATTATCTGTTTTAATTTTTACCCTTTTGGCAATTAACCATCTGGTATTCTTGATCTTCTTTTGTACCTGAGACCTTTCTCTCCAATTGTACTCCATTAACTCCTTGACAATCTGAGTAAAGACGAAAGCGCTTGGATTTCTGACATATCCATTTTCCTGTTGGGATTCGCTTATATATATATATAATATTATATATATTATATATTATTATATAGATAATTATATATAAGATATAGATATATTAATTGCTATAAATTGCTGTTGCAAATAAATAAATTTTGCTCTAGCAATCAGCTGATTAGAGGAATGAAGAACGGACCTGGTTGTTACTTGGCTGTTGTTGTTTGATCCAATAGTGCAGAATGGCGAGGGAAAAATGACACGTGAGCTGTCGCCTGTCAGTTAAAAATGTATTATTAAATCATAATTCAAATTTCGGATTTCACTGATGAGGTTGTCCTGGCCATCACTGGTGGAAATTATTTAATGAGTATTTATAGGACTTTCTCTCAACAATTATTTATTAACAACATAAAATCACCTTCAGCGTATAATTGTTTACCAATTATTCATCACATTCTCTCAGCAATTATTTATAAATGAACAACATAAAACCGTCTACAGTTTATAGCTTCCTGGATCTTAACATATTTCACTGCTTCTACCAAGGTAAGAAAAAAGAAAGCGCCCCTCCTCCACCCCCGTCCCCCTTCCTTTTAAAGCTTTTTTTTTTTATTTTATTTATTTTTTTCTACAATGAAAAATTCTCGGATAAGAGTTTCACGGAAAGTTTCTCTTAACTTAGAAAATAAACAAGGCTGCAATATCTCGCGGCTTGTAACAGAATTTGCTGAATATGAAAATCTAGGATCGCTTTCACCAAGACAGTATTATTATTTCCACGCGGCATCGCGAAATTAAAACTAGCGCGAAAATAAAAATGCTTTCTCGGGTAATGGGAGGGAAGTGAAAATATGGCTGTGAAATGAATTATGAAACTGAGAACTAATCGCTGAGCCAAAAATGTCAACGTAGAAATGCGAAGAAATAATGTACGAGAGTGGAAATGAAATGTCTTGATATAAAAGTGTTATTATTCTCGTAAAAGAAGTATCTATGTTTAAATTTTTATTTATATATATATATATATATATTATATATATATATATATATATATATATATATATATAATATATATATATATAATATATTATTTTTCAACGATTACCGACATTAGCCAGATTGCTAAACAGTTGCTAGGGAAGGAGGAGCACATTAACCTGAAGTGAAAAAGCATAAAATAGACAAAAAATAAATATGACGTCATATGCAAATGAAAAGTCCGAATTGGTACAGACAGGCAGACAGACAGACAGGTCAGCGTTGGCTGATTAAACGGTTTACGTATTTATGAATGTCAGCCAACGTAACTTACGTAGAAGTTAAATGACGAACTAATATCATAGTGGCTGGGATAAGCCTCAGAGGGTTCAACGTATAAGTGTCGAGTGGAGAGAGAGAGAGAGAGAGAGAGAGAGAGAGAGAGAGAGAGAGAGAGAGAGAGTGGTTTGGGGAGGGGACTGATTAAATGATAGCGTTCGTACCAATGAAACGATATTCGCTTCCTGCCAAATGATAGCGGTTACAATCAATATAATAATGCGACATAATCATATGATGGAATACACTACGAGAGATCAGCAACTGAACATTAAGAATCAAATGTCCACTAACTGCAAATACTTTTTATGATGCAAATGCAATTGAAAAGGATTTATCCTCGATTCCTTTTATAGGACGAAGGAACTGGCCACTAGGACCGAAAGCTGCGAATTTCGTGATTGTCATTGCGCCATTGATTGGAACTTTTTAAAAATATGATTAGACTATTAAGAAATAAAATTCAAAATATGTAATCTGTTCAATCTACCATGTTAATATAATGTAAAATCATTATTGTATTATGCTAATAGTCGTAAAAATTGTACCCTTACCCGATAAAATTGTGGATAGACTTTGCATTACTCTTACAAATACTTAACTTTCTATACTATTCCCTACCATGGTTGGCTTGCTAATTGTTAGCCCTTACTCTTCTTTCGCCCATCTTACTTATCAGCTTAAAAAAAAAAAAGTTTAATTTACAACTGAAGCAGCAATAATAGTTACGATGTATTTCAAAGAAAACCTCGTACGTGTTGATGAAACATCTGCCTTCCACACAGACAGCCTTCCTTTCTCTGCATTCAAAGATAAACTCGTATACATGTTACACAACAACTCGCATTCCACCCAATAGGACTTCAGATCCGTCGAAGCTCCAGCGAGGAGAGAGTAAAGCTAGTAGAGACTTGAACATCCGATGGTAAAGGACTTCGTCTACAAAAGACCCATTTCGGACGCTTCATGGGTTCCGTTTGAATGGCATCTGCAGGCCAAAAGTGGCCTCTCCTCTTTCCTCTTACCATTTTCCTCTTACTTTCGTAGCATGATGTTAAACGTTCGACTTCGTCGAGAGCTCTTGACAATTTCGAAATGAACCCTCGACTTACCCGACCTCCTCAACGTCTATTAACAACCACCTTCTTCAAACTGATCAGCTTGTAAGGTGCTGCCTATAGTAGTAGTCAAGTAAAGTAGTAGTAGTAGTAGTAGTAGACCTCTTGCGTATATACAAGCAGGCGTTGGTTAGGACCAGCGCGGATTGTGATCAATTGCTTTGCAGGTGATTATTCCCTCGAGGACGCGACGTGGAGGAATTTAAATACTTTTCGCCAGCGTCATTTTGGAAGTCTGGTTTCACTGTGGGGGCGTTGGAAATGGGGGAGTGATGCAGTGTCCACAGGTTTTCGCATTGTGATAGGAAACACAGGGTTATACTGCTGGAGAGAGAGAGAGAGAGAGAGAGAGAGAGAGAACAATTAAAAGGGACACAGACAGTGAATTGATACCTGTCTGTAAAGAATATTTGGGTTTAAAAGAGAAAAGGGAGAAGACGAGAGAGAGAGAGAGAGAGAGAGAGAGAGAAGAGAGAGAGAGAGAGAGAGAGATTGGCTATTACCACCCCTACAAATAATTTTAAACATCGGATTAACTATTATTGACTCTACGAAGATAACCGACATCAAGAAGGAGAGAGAGAGAGAGAAGAGAGAGAGAGAGAGAGAGAGAGAAGATTGCTATTCCAACTAATAACGTTATGGACTATTAATGAAGAAAGTGAAATGAGAGAGAGGAGGAAAATTAAATAAAGGGAAGGAGACGGCAAGAGAGAGAGAGAGAGAGAGAGAGAGAGAGAGAGAGAGAGAGTGAGTGAGTGTTACGAAGTGTTAGGCAGTAGATCGCTTTTTTGTCTTAACAACCAATAGTTATTCTGTTTTCACCAATGACTGTCTCCTTCCCAGGTTGTGATATCATTCTCATTAAAATACATGATTGTATTATATCTCATGTATCCAGATTGTGTGTGTTGTATCTTTACGTTCCCTGAGCTGAAATAAATAATATTATTATTATTATAATTATTATTATTATTATTATTAGTTTTTTTTTGCTCTATCACAGTCCTCCAATTCGACTGGGTGGTATTTATAGTGTGGGGTTCCGGGTTGCATCCTGCCTCCTTAGGAGTCCATCACTTTTCTTACTATGTGTGCCGTTTCTAGGATCACACTCTTCTGCATGAGTCCTTGAGCTACTTCAGCCTCTAGTTTTTTCTAGATTCCTTTTCAGGGATCTTGGATCGTGCCTAGTGCTCCTATGTTATTATGGGTACGATTTCCACTGGCATATCCCATATCCTTCTTATTTCTATTTTCAGATCTTGATACTTATCCATATTTTTTCCTCTCTTTCTCTTCAACTCTGGTGTCCCATGGTATTGCGACATCAATGAGTGATACTTTCTTCTTGACTTTGTCAATCAACGTCACGTCTGGTCTGTTTGCACGTATCACCCTATCCACCGTCCTGATACCATAGTCCCAGGAGAGGATCTTTGCCTGATCGTTTTCTATCACTCCCTCAGGTTGGTGCTCGTACCACTTATTACTGCAAGGTAGCTGATGTTTCTGGCACAGGCGGCTCAGTGGAGGGTTTCTTTGCACAGAATCATGCCTCTTTTTTGTACTGGTTCTGTGCAAGTGCCGGGCATTCGCTTGCTATGTGGTTTATGGTTTCATTTTTCGTATTGCACTTCCTACATATGGGAGAGATGTTATTTCCGTCTATCGTTCTTTGAACATATCTGGTTCTTAGGGCCTGATCTTGTGCCGCTGTTATCATTCCTTCAGTTTCCTTCTTTAGCTCTCCCCTCTGTAGCCATTGCCATGTGTCATCGCTGGCTAGTTCTTAAGTCTGTCTCATGTATTGTCCGTGCATTGGTTTGTTGTGCCAGTCCTCTGTTCTGTCTGTCATTCTCCTGTCTCTGTATATTTCTGGGTCTTCGTCTACTTTTATTAGTCCTTCTTCCCATGCACTCTTTAGCTACTCGTCTTCACTGGTTTTATTATTATTATTATTATTATTATTATTATTATTATTATTATTATTATTATTATTACTATTATTATTATTATTATAATTTAAACAGTGCTACCAAGAGACATTGCATCGAATTGTAACCAAAATCTCAACGAAGACTCCCAACAAGCTTCGCCCGAGATTTAATTAAAATTTCAAGCTTGCTTTAGCTTCGTTCTCGCCTCCGTAACTTGAGCTCTGCAACAGATGCTTTCAAGCAGTGCTTGCGAGTCTTAGCGAAAGGTGTGATGGGAATTAGCAAAGTTTACGTTCTTGGCGGATCAGGGCACGAGGCGCTCGTGTCTGAAGTTATTTAACAATTTTGGATGGCGGGAGAGGGAAGCCTTTTATAAAGCATGCAAGTTAAATCATATCTGAAGGGTTGTTAGTTTGTTGTGGGGGTGGGGGTTTGGTGGGTGGGTGGGCTGTGGTGGAAGCAAAAAGATTAAGAAATAAGAACATAAAAACTACGTCGGGGGGAGGGGGGGGGTGAGTGAGATTGCAATACCTTGGACAACAACTCCATCGCATTATCATCAATGTACCTCAGTCTGTCACTTGCAATATCAACAGCTGGTGGTGTCTTTTTCATTCTTTTACATCTTAATTGCTGTCGTCTTGACGTTCTCAACAATCAATTCCGCGAGAGGGTAGACTTACCCTGGCGAACTCCACTAAAAGACCTTCGTTACTGGGTCTCCATCCTTAACGATAAGAAAAAAAAAATCAATAAATAAAATAAAAATAAAATCGACAGAAATATCTTCCATGATCAAAGAGGTAATACTGAGAAATGTATTAACAAGTTTCAACATCGGCGATATCGTCAAAGCAACGGAAAATATTTCCTTTTAATAAAACAGTCCATTTACGGAAACTTCGCGCAGCTGATGTTTGTCCGTGAAAGGCCTTGTCAGAATTAATGCATTGTGATTAACACGGCTTTTCCCTTGATTAATTCAGCTGAATTTACACGGGGAATGAAGTTATTTAATCTTTTGTTTTCTAATTACAAAGATTACAATGCTGACGTCAATGCATTTATTGCAGAAATGATCGTTATATATATACATATACATATATATACATATATTACTATATAATATTATATTATATAATATATATATATTAATTATATAATTATATATATATTATTAATATATATAATAAATATAATTTATATACATTATATATTATATAATTATATTATATATGTATATATATATTTATAATATATATATATATATATATATATATATGTATATATATAGTAAATTTATATATATATATAGATATATATATATCTATATATATATATATATTATATATAAGCATACTCTTAGAAAAATTAATTGGCCAATTATTTCTCTACAGGGAGAAAAAAAATCCAGCAGCTGATGGAATTGCAAATGAAACACTGAAATGTGGGGTGAGAGAAAGTGTGGGAAGTCGAACAGCGTGAGTAAGGTATGTCTGGGTGATGGAAAAGTTCCACAGGGAAGAATGAATAGAAAAAATAAGTTCGAACAATAAAAGTGTTAGATGTGACTGTGAGAAATATAAGAGCTAACATTACTCTGTAGGAAGGAGAAGGATTTTGTCAGAGAAAGAGAACTAGCAGAAGAATTAACAGAAGGTCTCATATAATCAAAGAGCTGAGTGGTTATAGCCAAAACGTGCTTAAAAAATGTGCAATGCGGGAGGTGGAAACGAGTGTGACCAGCCAAGAAGGAAGTAGAAAACCTTTTATTTTAAGGACGACAAGATTGTAGTCTTTAGCAAACTAACAGAGGCAGAAAAAAATAAACTTTAAACAATCCACAATATAAGGGAAGCAACAACCAGTGGGCTGTGCAGCCCGAGATTTCTCATATTCCAATTATTTACTTTGTGTGAAGAAGAAGAAGAAGAGGAAGAAGAAAAAGAAGAAGAAGAAGAAGGAGAAAAAGTGGCCAACAAGTCTCTTGTCCAAGTCCACCGGATGAGATATAACTCTCCCATCGAGTCGAGGGACGACCCACCGAAGTAGACCCTAAATAAACATCAAGACACTGGAGACCCATAGAAAGGGATATTGAGAGAGAAGGCACGAGAGCAGGACCATACATAGATCAGGAAAATTGCCTTTTGACGTTACTCCAATCGAAGGGGGGAGACAAGAAGCCGAAGGTTCACTAAGTGCTGAAGTAATGTTTCAAATAACGAGAGAGGAAGGGGTTTTCTTTCATTGAATGGAGAGAGTTTCTAAAAAGGTATTCACGAGTTGAGAGTTGGTTGACGGTGGCCCTTCTGAATGTATACATAAACCGATATATTTCTGTATCGCGATACGAAAGATTGAGATGACTTGATTTTTGTGTTCAAAGACGAGATACTTGTAGTCACAGAAAGAGTAAATCTGGATGAAATGGAGTTTGGGAAAGGCTTACGAAAA
>NC_061098.1:32270991-32283311 GCF_015104395.2 Macrobrachium nipponense | reverse complement strand
GTAATCATTACATAAAAGCTCGGTCAGCTACCAAAACCAACTACTGAATATTACTCAAACTTGACTTGCATTTGACTTATAGGAGTGTGATACAGACACTATGTGAATATATAGATACTAGAAAATACTTATAAGTAAAAAAAATTCATGGTGTACACAATACAGATTCAAGTAATAAAATATTAGACATAATATGCATATGATATTCGTAAATAATAGTGATCACGTGATATATACCGATACAATTTTTCACTTCATCTCATTAACCCTCTTACGCCGAAGCCCTAAAAATCAAACCTCTCCTGTATGCCGGCGCCAGTTTTGGAGTGAGCGCGGAAGCGGAAAAATATTTTTTCAAAAATCACAGCGCGCTTAGTTTTGAAGATTAAGAGTTCATTTTTGGCTAATTTTTTTTCATTGCCTGAAGTTTATTATGCAATCATCAGAAATGAAAAATAATATCTTATCATATGTAAATAATGCGATATATGGTAGCGATTCATAGATAATTGTATTTAAATCATGCTGTGCAAAAAACGGTCAAAGCTAACGAGTTAATTTTTTTTTCGTTGTATTGTACACTAAATTTCAATCCTTTTGATATATAAGACATAGTAAAACAATAAAAGCAACACCGGAAAAATATTATCACAAAATGATGTACGATTCGTAACGCGCGGAAGTAAAAAAATGTTATTTAAAAAATTCACCTTATTCTAAATATTGTTCTAGAGACTTCCAATTTGTTTCAAAATTAAGACAAATGATTGAATATTACGATACTATAAGAGTTTTAGATTAGAATTGCAGATTTTGACCATTTCGGACGAGTTAAATTTGACCGAATGTCGAAATTTTTATATATATATTTTTTTATATGCATATATTTCGAAGATGGAAAAAGCTACAACCTTCAATTATTTTGTATTGTATTCTTCATGAATTTGCGAACATTTTGATATATGAAACTCTATAAAAAGGCTAATATGAAAAGGAGCAAATATTAGGATAATGCGATGTACGTATTTCGGAGACTTGCGGCGCGAATCGGCGTGCGGATGAAGGTAAATATATTTTTCAAAAATTCACCATAAATCACAATATTGTTTAGAGACTTCAAATTTGTTTCAAAATGAAGAAAAATGACGGAATATTACTAGGCCGTAAGAGTTTTAGCTTACAATTGCGTATTTCAACTATTTCGGTAGAGTCAAATTTGACCGAACGTGGTTTTTTTTCTATTTATCGTGATTTATATGCAAATATTTCGAAAAGAGAAAAAGCTACAACCTTCAATCATTTTTAGTTGTATTCTACATGAAATTGCGCACAGTTTTCATATATAAACTTTATGTAACAGATAATTTTAAATGGTGCAAAACATTTCGACAAATCGCACAAAAAAATTCTGATTTTTTTCGGACTTCCAAGTCGTTGCAAAATGAAGGTAAATGATTGAATATTACTAGAATATAAGAGTTTTAGCTTACAATTGCGTTGTTTTTTCGACCATTTCGGTAGAGTCAAAGTTGACCGAAAGTTGAAAGTTTGCACTTAACGTTATTATATGAAAATATTTCGAAACTGATAAAAGCTACAACCATGGGTTGTTTTTTGTTGTATTGTGCATGAATTGCGCACATTTCCCTATATAAAACTTTATGTAACGGCAAATTTAAAAGGGTGCAAACATTAGGACAATCGCACGAAAAAATTTATCGAAGAGTTATCGCACGAACGTGAGGAAAAAGTTTTTTCATAAATTCACTATAAATTGAAATATTGTGCTAGAGACGTCCAATTTGTTGCAAAATGAAGGAAAATGACTGAATATTACTAGAATATAAGAATTTTAGTTTACAATTGCGTTTCTCGACCATTTCTGTAGAGTCAAAGTTGACTAAAGGTTGAAATTTTTGCACTTATCGTTATTTATATGAAAAATTTCAAAACTGATAAAAGCTATAATCATGAGTATTTTTTTTGTTGTATTTTACATGAAATTGCGCACATTTTCATATATAATACTTCATGTAAAGGATAATTTAAAATGGTGCAAAAATTATGTCAAAGTGACGAAATAATTTCCGAGATGTGTCACTGATACTTTTTAGTGCGATAAGAAAGAAATTCGCGCTTGCGCGCCTGCGTAGCGATTGTAAACAAAACAACGCCTTGATCCGTGAACTCCCAGCATCCCCCAAGGCGCGTGATACAAAAGTTTTTGGCTGGTAGGCTTATAAGTATTTTTCCGCGAATTTTTAAAAAAACTTTTTTGAGCCGACGTATGATACATCCAATCGGCATACGGGAGACATTTTGACTCGACGTTTAATACGTCCAATCGGCGTAAGAGGGTTAAGATACATATGCTACAGAAAATACTGATGTACTCTGATAATAGCATAGAATGAAGATTACATGATAAAATCTATATATTAACAATAAAAATTTCATATATGAATTGATAAAAATTATTAATGTTTATGCTGATGATGCGTTGATTTTTATGCTAACTGTTATATATCTGATTCATTAATCCATATACTAACTCATATATAACTGCAGATATTGGTAAGATAAAAGGAATAACAGATTGATTATAGGCTACCTGATTTGTTTATACATATATATGTGCACTTTAAATAGATTCCTATTGCGTACACGCAAAGATATATTTCGATTCTGTTATTTATGATCATTTATATATAGGATACATGATACTTTATATATATATGGGATACATGATACTTTATATAGGATACATGACCGAGGTTATACTACTACACATTTAACTAGCGTCGAACAACTTTTCGTCCATTACACAGTTCCAGACAACCACCTATAGCCAAATGAAATGGCCAATTTCAATTGGTTAAAACAAGGGGAAAATTGCCTGGCGGGGTCCAACGTTCTATTTTGGCCTCATACTTATTCTCTGCATCCTAAGCCACACGATTATGTTCGCGATGAATAAAATCACCCCAGCACGAGTCCTTCGCCAGCAAAGTAGAGTTGAATATCCTTCGGGTCGTAATTGTCGGAAGTATGTCCCTTTTGTAGTCGATTTCCGACAGCCGCCGGAGCGTTTCCGCATTAAAACGAGATTAACAACGGGATACGGTGTCGGTCAAAGAAGTCCATGATGGTGCTTATTCCTTTCACATTGTAGGTGGTTGTTACTCGACTGCCGTCGTCCGCAGCGACGAACGATTTTTTGAAGTTGCGATGTGAAACTCTCGTACTGCAGGATACTGTAACCAGGTTCCATTAATCAGCCTGCAAGTGAAATTATACTTGTAACAAGGGCAAAGTAATTCAGACGACATCCAAATACAATGGGGGAGAGAGACATTAAGACCAGACTTAACCCACATGAATTCGCTGATTTTTATGGAATTCAAAGGAGTCAGCTGTACAAACTTTTTTATCCATGGCATTAACAATGAGTGAACCTATCCAGGTCTATGATGACTGTAAAAATATCCATAATTATAAAAAATAAAACAGATATCATTACGAATCCCAAAGAAAATTCGATATTATGGTAGTAAGTTACTAGACAAACAAGTGGAAAAAGGAGCTATTTGTAAGATTGCCAGGCAACATAAGAGTCAAAGAGAATATTAATCATGATTCTGTATTTCTCTATGCTAACTGAAATTAAGTTGTGATAAAATCTGATCCTATGTGCCCCTAACAAAAGTTTCATATTCAATTTTCTCGCGCGCATCCTCTGAGGTTAATTTTAAAAACTTTATTAATAGCTAGAGATGCAACGAAAGAACCCACTATGTAACTAAATTTCTATATAAACTTTGGGTTTTCCAAGAAAATGTGACATTTCCCATGAATGTGATTTACTTGAATTGTGATAGACTAATGTTGCAAGTAAATTTTTCATATCCATGACTTGATACTTCTAATTGTCCGTTTACCAAAGTCATAACTGATTTATTGACTCTAATTGTCTATGAGGTTCAGAAAAAATTAATTCATTTTGTTGTTATAGAAATTCTGTTTGCTTATTTTATTTATTCATTTTTAAAACGATTGCAAATCCTTATCTAATTGCATTGCACACACGGATAAGAATAGGTTATGGCATGTCATCGTGACCCATGAACCACATGTGAAGTTCAGAGCTAAGCCTTCCTCTCTCCAGTCAACCTGCTTCGCAAGCGGAGACGGCACACACAGATGAAGCCTGTGTAAGCAGATTATTGAGGTTAAAAGGAACAAATGCTGATACGGCAATGATGACTTCGTCACTTGGCAGGAGATTGCTCTCAGCCAGCTAAGAGTTACGTTACTTGCTGTAATAAATACGACTTTAGGATAAATTTTTTTTTTTTTTTAATACTCGACCCACACGAGAAGAATGTCTGAAAAAAAAAAGTACCAAAATTGAACAATATTTTAGTTTCATGTTGGAAATCTGCATGAGTTGTAATGAATGTAATTATGTTAAATTAAATATTCCTTATTCAAACTAATGAAAAAGGTTTCCATACAAATTCTATATATATTATTAGCCCTGTATAAGATTCATATAGGATTATTCCATAGATACATTTTCACTTCTAGACTTCCTGACTTTAAAATCTCTTTTATTTTATTTTATTTATTTATTTATTTATTATTATTATTTTTTTTTTTTCATTGACTACGAATATAAATCACCGGGACAGACAATATGTCAGTAGGTTTTGATATGTTTGAACTTTTAGCTTATTTGTCATTACTAAAGCGTTAAGTTAGAGTTCAAATCTTTACGCATATATATTTGGATATTTAATTAACCTATGGTTACGTTTGCTTATTGATTTTACCGTGATTCCTTTTTATTATAATTTGTAACCCTTCCGACTTCTTACGGAGTGTATTATATTGACTCCACTTGTATCCATATTTATTTATTTTTTATATATTTATTTATATATATATATATATATATATTTTGATAAATTAATGGTTGGCTTGAATATGTGGAAAAGTGTTCTAGCGGCGTACCGTATAAGCTACTTGCGGCATCAATTCTATAGATACAAGATATAAATGATAAAGGTATTTAAAAACCACGAGAACCGCTATAATCCAGTTTTGGATCCAATATCACGAGTTGTAACTCGTAAGACATTGACACTTCCTATTTAATTATCCGTTATTCTACCAAACTGATTGACTCTGGGTGATAAAATATATTATTGGTTTTCTTAATGGAAAGGAATTCACACAACGTGTTAAGGAGATTATTATTGATTTACTCCACCCGAGTCACAGATTATTATGTGTTGAATTCCATGTTACTGATTTAGCACTCATAAATATTCCTAACGCACTCAATTGCGGTGTTTGTTTTTAGTGCTATTAATTCTATATAACGTGTCAAGGAACTATTAACACTAAGAAGTGTTTATTCCTTCTGTCAGACTCGTAATTCTGTTAATAATTCTACGTATATTCTTTCAAGGATTGATTTGGCACAGGATAGGCCCCTAAACTGACAGGTGTCTTAGTGTATCCCTTGTTTTCATGGACACGTGTTACAATCAGTTATGTGCTTTTTTATATCTGTAAGCATTGTAGGCCAGTAAAATAGTGATTTTGGCTTTCTGTGACATCATAGGGAACTCTGGATGACGGAATGCAACCAGTTTTAGGACGATTGGTATGAAAGAGATTATTACTACTACCTGGTCGTTAGTCACCTGCTGTGTTCTTCGGGTTTTCCTCGTCACGGACCTACATATAATATTACATTTGATTACAAATTCTGATACACTACTTTATATATACTTTGCTTTAGGGTTTCTGCTCGAAGTGTTTATTATTTTTGCTTAGCCGCTGACCCTGTTTCCGTTTCGAAGTGTTATTGTTTTGCTTATCGCTGTTGACACTTGCTTTGTTCAGTTTGTAACAGTTCTGCACTCCGACCCAGATATTCAATGCTCACGATCTCTTGGGTTAAGGAATTTTCTTGTTTAGATACGGTTTTAACAATAGGCACGGATGTTTTCTATATCTTTTAGTCTAATTAATGGTTCTTTGCAGTATGGTGTGTGGGATTGCGGGATAATGCGTCAGCTATGATAATTGCTTTCCCAGGTAGATATCTTATCTTGGCTCCAAAGACCTGAATGATCATTTGTCACCGAGTTCCTTTTGGACTGTGATTAAAGCCTTTGAAAAACTCGGTAAGTGACTTATGCTCAGTGAGGACTTTAACAGGATAGCCGTAGATTATGAACTTGAAATGTGCTAGTGAGTTAAAGATACCTAGCCCTTCCTTGCCTATTACTGTATATTTACTTTCAGAGGGCTTTAGTTTACATGAATAAAAAAGCTATAGGAAAGAACTGTTTATCACATTACTGAAGTAGTACCCCTCTTACCCTTGGTCTGAGGCTCTGTTGCAATAAAAAAAATTCCTTATTTAAATCAGGGATTTTTAAGTTAGGTGAGCTGCATTATTCCGCTTTTAAGATATCGAACGCCTGTTGATGATTTTTAGACCATAATAAATCTACGCTCTTCTTCGTAAGATCTGTTTAAAGGAGCTGTCATGATTGAAGAGTTACATATTTACATACGATTGTAATACCCACTACAGCGCAAAGTGCTGTATCCCCCTTTTACGTTAATAGGTACCGGAAGTTATGAATAGCCGACACCTTACCATGGACTACTTTAAGACCTTGACTAGACACATAAAACCTAGATAAACATGTTCAGTTTTTAAAAACTCACATTTAGATATTTACTCTGAGATTATTTGTCTTTGTCTCTGTAGCACTAGCTCTAGTTTATGTGAATGTACTTCTAAGGTATTTAGAAAAGATTATAAGACCATCCATATAAGCATGTAGGGTATCCCCTAAAAAGTCTCCAAACACTATATTGTAATTGGGCGCAACGTAAGCCGGAGGCCATACGTAAAAATCGATTATGTCCCCTGAGTGTGCTGAAAACGGTGTATGAGGTACAATCAACTTAGGTAATGGTATCTGGTAAAAGCTTTTAAGTAAGTCCAAACTGGTGAAAAATAATTTATTCTGGCGTTTGAGGGAAAATTATATGGGCTATTTGATTTCCTAATGACTCCTATTACTAACATTTTTCAACTTCGTCATTATCTCTCTTTTTAAATTTCATTGAGAGTCTATACGAAGGTACAGTGATGCTCAAATCTCATGCGACATGACTCCATAGGATTTCGTTCAAAATTCACTAACTGGCAACCTAGCATGCTCCATATTTATCTATTATTTCAATGCGGAAACGCGATTATTGCATACAATATGGACATAATATGTTTCATAAGAGTGAAAATCTGTCATATATGTCAAAACTGTAAGAAAATGTCACTTTTTAGCAAATTTCAGAAAAAAAACTTTCGAAACATTTTCAAAACTTTTCGTTCACACATCGCTGAAGCATTTGACCCAAAATGAAGTCGTCATCAAGCATCAGTTCAAATGTTAAAAAAAAAAGTCATAACAGTAATAATGCTTCCAAAGCCAACATAAAATTTGAAATAGTCCTATTTGATTGCTTTTACACCTCAATGCTGAAAAAAATTTAAATATGTATATACAAAAGTAGAATGCGCCCACCGATATCAACGTGTGAGGGGAGCGTGTGTGACGTATCATTAGTGTCGGTGCAACAACAACCACTCGGTGTAACATAAGTAGGTCTACACTGAGTAGCGACAATGAAATTATCTTGAAAACACTTACATTATATGTGCTAGAGGAATATTTGGATTTTCATACATAATTAATTGTTATAATTCTTTAAATATTAAAAAAATTATGGCATATTAGCAAATATTCGCCTATGCAATTGTTCTTTTGCCAAAGCCAAGATATTGTTCCTAGGCTATGGTGCTAGATTTCTTTACTATACAATTAACAATCACATCTCTCTATTAACAATTTCTGGCCAGAAAGCAAATGAGGTTATCTACACATTCTTGTTCTTGAAGTTACTTCATGAAAGAATAAATTATACTCCAAACGCAAGGAGAAAGGACTTTTAAGAAAACAATTTAAACCAGTTGAAAAACAATTGTTCCATACGCCTTGATATTAATACTTAAGATATTTCGATTAATAGTCATCTTCTCCATATAATCAAAATCATCATCTTTCACTCCTCAAAGAACAGGTAATCTCTACAAATAAAAGCATAAGTAACATTACATCTCATAAGGCTTAGATTATTCTTTTAGCCTATAAATCATTTTGCAACTATAAGCAGCTTAAACGCAGCCTAAAACTTCAACATTAAAAAAAACTGGTTGTAATTCACATTCCTATTGTATTCGTCAAAAAACAGATAATCTCTACAAATAAATTTCATTAATAACAGATTATATCTCAGAAGGCTTAGATTACGTTTTTAGGCCTATAAACATTTTGCAACATACAGGCAGCTTAAAACACAGCCGAAAGCTTCAAATTCAAGGAAAACTTGTTTTAATTCACATTCCTACGTTGAAAATGTTGTTATGACTGTTGAGCTTAATTAGGTTTTACTGTCATAATGCAGTTGACCAGTCCGAGGACCATGTAAAGTGTGCTTTCACTGATGGCACAGCTAACCTTAGCACACCGCACTTTGAACTTAGCAGTGTAAAAAAAGAAAATCAGTTCAAAATCACACAGATACGAATTATACCAATGCATAAAAGGGATCATATTTATATAACCATAAGGAAAATAGGCTAGCAGTGTATTCACAAACTTTTCGACATGTATGACAGAAAAAAAAAGTATAACACTACTTGGTAACATCACGTTGAGTCTGAGAATCTGGACGATACAAAAAGAATCATGTCGCATGAGATTTGAGCACCACTGTACGTATATAGCTTTATGTTTGTCCTTAGACCGTATTTTGTTTTCAATGACATCCGTTTTTTTCCCAGAGATCACTCGCTAGTGGAGAAACTTCCTGGTATTCAGGTAAAAGATAAAAAAATTTCTGCTGAATCACCTCTGCTTGAATGACTTTACGGATATTACTTTAGATAGATTATCAGAGAGATTCATATACGACTGGTTGGGCGGGATTAAAAATTAGCAACAATAAAAAATGCGATATTTATAACTTCCGTATCCACGATATGTATACGTTTGTGGATCACTAGATTTAACTTGTTGCTGCTAGTCAAACCTTGTCGAGGGCTTTGTTCGCGGAAATCGTTATATTTCAGAGTGTCGGGAAGGATTAAAATTTCATTTCCCAGCAAAGTCTTTTTACACGCACTAAGACATTCGAGGGTGCATGCTTCTCGAGATTTTGCGTGCAAACTGCGACTGCGGTTGTGGAGAAGTTCTGTTGGGTCATTTGAACAATGTTTACGATATATGAGACAAATGTATAGTTCCTCTATATAAGTTATTATTTGATTAACTGTCTCTTTTTTGTTCAAACGGATTTTACTATGTTTGAAGGTTTATAGGATTTTCCTTTGATAAACACGCCTTATTTTGCAGGATGTAAGATAATATTTTGTATACCCCTAGATGGATCTTACAATTACACTAGATACAGATCAATGTTTTTTATAACTATAGAGGTATCTGTAAGCGCTCGCTTATCCGGACTTCTCATTAGGGAAGTTCGAACAACAGACGGTGAGTCCGTAAATACAGGATATTACGTGTACTAAAGGAATAAAACAAGATATTCTAATTTTTACGGCGCTTACAGTCGGGCTTAATCCACCACTACTTATAATAACTTATGTATTAAAATTCAACGAGAACCTGCTCTGATTACTTGATCGGTCGTGTGATTCATAGGAAAAAATCCTTTTTAATTCAAAAAGGTATTGGCATGTATGATCCAACATCGCTTTTCCCCACTCTGCTAGAGTCGCTAATTTGGAATGTGCTTTGCTTGCTACACTCGGCAGATCTGACTGACCCTGACCGTTGACTAGGTGACCCAGTAACCGAGTTTGCTTTGTTTGATTCTGAAAGGGCTACTGTTTACCTATTTCTTTTTGTAATAATTTGGATCCTTCTCTTTATTACCATCGGCAACGATTATTGTGTTTTTAGCATTATGTTGCTGGTTACGTATAAAGCAACGAAAGTATGAATGACGAACTATTAGGAATTGAGCGATTACTATTAAGACAAGTTATCTCTACTGCATTCAATATTAATTGTTTGTACTTGCTGTTGTTTACTTCATTCTTTGCTAAAATTTGAAATAGTGAGGGATCCTGGTCAGCGCATTTAGCCTAATGAAAGTTTTTTACAGACATGTTATTCCTTTGCAATCCAGCCGTATTTTTAAAGTTAAGTTGAGTCACTGAGGTTCGATATTTTATATAACTCAAAAAACTCAAGGCTAAAACTGCGATCGGGACTTGCAAAGGAGCATTTATTGTCATGACCCGAAATAGTGTTACCTCTAATTTATCTAGATTTGTACGGGTGTTCCACTTGTTTTTGTGTGTTTTCTAATCACTACGGTGCCTAACGACCCTATCCATGCATCTGTATAAATACAGACGTCCACTGCATAAACGCATATTCACTGTTTAATATGATTTGTTACGTAAGGGATTAATAATCACCCAAAATGATAAAATTAACATAGTATATGATTATGATATTTCAGTAGAACTTCTGGAAACAGACACTCAAAGATAAAAACTCGCAGTAGCGAAATCTCGATGATGTAGATATTTCTGTAAAAAAGTAGGATTAAGAATGTCTCGTAACTTCAGCCACAGGAATAACGAATTCGACCTGCAAAGGAAACACTCAGTTACTCCAAATGAATAAAAAATTGTACTTAGCTTGCTTTTGTGGGAAGTCACGGTGTTCCGATAACGACACACGGCCTTGGTCCTCCTTCTGTTTTTAGCGGATGACCTGGTTTGGCTTCAGTTTTCCTCGTGCGCGTTGTTTGGATGATTCGAGCCTTAGAGATCCGATGCTGCAGACGCGTTCGGTTTGTTTCTTGTTGAAGTGCCGGAAACGCACTAACGATGTTTTCTTGAATGATTCTAATGAGAGACGAAGCTTGCGTTGCCGTAGGAAGAAGACACGTCGGGTTTGTTTCTTGAAGTTATTCACTAAACGATGATACTAAGTTGCTTGAAGAATCTCTTGCTTTCGTCGTCGTTGAAGAGTTCTTGTTGTTTTCTGAAGTCACTCACTAAACGATGATACTAGGTTGCTTGAAGAATCTGTTGCTTTCGTCGTCGTTGAAGAGTTCTTATATGATACTTCATTATTCTGGTTTTTCTTCGGAGAAGTTGTAGAGTTCTTCTGGGACGCTGCCACCACTTTTAGGCGCGTACAGTCGCTGCCACCACTTTTAGGGCTGTTGCCTTGTATAATAAGGCGCCCTATGAGGTAATGTTAGACTTGCGATAATCTTACGCTAAGTCGGTTGGTATTGCACTTCCATATTCATTGGAGTGTCTTGGGGTTTGTAGATCACTTACGAAGTCGGTATTATCTTCTTTGGTTATGACGACGATGTGTTAAACTCATGATGATTCGGTGTTGAGGTAGGAGATCTAGTAGAAACCACGAAGTACAAAAATACTTATATTCTCTGATTTACATGGTGAAGATCAGGTATGATTGTACAAGTCTTCTAATGACGATAGCTTGATCGCTTCTGTCAATGATGATGGCTAATTCTATCTCTCTACATGATAAAGCTTAGGTAAAGAGATACAGGTCTTCTAATGACGATAGCTAACTCTATTCTCTTCTGTCTACCATCTCGGTTACAAGTTATGAAGGAAGCAGATAGTAGCTCGAACATATGAACATGCAATCAGATGATATAGTTACATACGAACACACAATCAGATGGCATAGTTACTAATCACGTAGGCCGCTTGAGCTATAGGTCACGGTGTTTGTCTCAAGCAGGAAGCTTGGACTAAAGTTTATAAACAATTGAATGACTACAGGTGACGGCATGTTATCTTAGCCTACTTTTATTGTATACGTCATCTTTAGCGTCTCTAGTCTGATCACATTCCTGCAAGCAATCTGGTTGACCTCTTTAGTTTTAGTCTTTTATATATATGGACTAACATTCCATATTTTTATTATGTCATCATTACATATATGTATATATATATATATATATATATATATATATATATATATATATATATATATATATATATATATATATATATTAGAATTAGATATTAAAGGACATTAATGTATCTCGAATGTTTATATGAATCACGGTTATGTGATAATTATTCATATATATGTTACGGTCATTTTGAGGAATTGGTCATTTTGCAAACTGCCCGGCAG
>NC_061098.1:32255991-32260991 GCF_015104395.2 Macrobrachium nipponense | reverse complement strand
ATATATATATATATATATATAATATATATATATATATATATATATATCTATTTATATTTATATATATATATATATATATATATATATATATATATATATATATATATATATATATAATATATATATATATATATATATATATATATATATATATATATATATATATATATATATATATATATATATATAGTATATGTCCAAAGTAATAGTGTTCTCTTGGCATCGTTTATATCTCGTTGTGGCGTTTAGTGATTTTGCGCAATAGCACTAGAATCACATTCGATACATTTTTAGGCTTTTCCATAAACCTTTCCTATCCCCCCTAACAAGAACAGCATCAACAATAACACCGAGAAAGCGAAAAAACGAGTTTTGAGTGTAATTTCAATGACCGTCATTAATAAGGGTCCATCAAAATATGCCTCTGACAAGGGAGGGGATTACTAAGTCCTCGCTCTCAAACTTTGATTAGCAATTAAATGAATGTGGGGGGAGGGGGGGGGGGGAGGGGGGGGGGGGGGAGGCAATTTGTCTCTAATGAGAATTGGGATAAATGAGGCTTTTAGTGGTGTCAATTGATTAGAGCAGTTTTTTTATTAGTTTTTTTCTTTCACAAGGATTTTGTGGGAAATTCATTCATGTTTCTTGGAATATATTCGCCAGAGTTGTATAGCAGTTGATGGATTTTGATAATATAGTCTGCCGTCATGATGTTTTTTTCGTTAGATTTTGCCAGTTTTATAGCAGTCGACGGATTTTAATTATAGAGCTGTATACCGTCATGATTTTGTCAAGTTGTTTTCAGTAAACTAACTAGATTTCTTGTAGCTGATTATCAGTAAACTTTTTCTGTGGCATATTAAGTCGATACAAAAAGATTTGAATTTTTATAATTCATCATGGTTTTTCTAGTTAGATTTTGAAAAAGATTTTAGGCTACCAAATTTTTTTTTTTTTTCTGACTTGCTTCTATTTTTTTCGCAATGGAAGTATAATAAGTTCAAAGAAAACTTATTTCAGATATAGAAATTGAAAAAGATTTGAGTATGGGTGTTTTGAATTAAATGTAAAAAATCCAAAGAAGAGAAGAAAAACAAAAATAGCTGAAGAAATATAAGAAGCGAAGACATATGTCCATGTGATGACAATCTGGAATTTAAAAATGGACTCAAAAGCTTTTTCTCCATATTGGAAGGCAAGTTTTGATATTGGATATCAGTATTAATTAAATGATGGTCAGCATCAGTATTATCCACAGTATATAAGACAAAGGTTAACGAAAAGTTGAAAGGAGGTTGGATTGCATAGATAAGACGATGTTGTTGAAAACTGTTTAGCACGGGCGAGAAAATAAATTTAGTTCGGACCTCTTTGTGAGAGGAACACAGATTTGAAAACGTTTCAGTTTGCTTCCTGTCTTATCCGATGTTCCAACTTTATCCTTTATTTGCCAAACAAAATATTGGCTGCAGCCACGTTTAAAATGAAGACCTTCGATGTAACCGAACGCTCCAGTTTGTCTCTTAATAGTCGGGTTTTTTGCGCGCCGCTCGAATTCGATGAGATTCCATCAAGGTATTGATTTTTGGAAAAGATCTGGGTCCTTGGGGGTCTATATTAATTTTCTCATTTTCATTTACTAGAGTTTTAGATTTTTCATTTGCTCTTGTGTATGCGCTTGTAAACGCACGATAATTCTGTCTGAAAAAGGTGTTTTATGAAGCTGGCCTTGAACCAACACTGGTTTGTATCTGTTTTTGTGGACAGAACGATATTTTTTTTATTACTTTAAATTTTTATGCTGTTTTTTCGTATTTTTAATTTTGCAAAAATAGTCTGGGAAAAGCCAGCATTATTTTTTTTCCTTTTTCAGGCAAAAGCCAGGATTTTTTTTTATTCCGTTTTTCATATTTTTTATTTTACAAAAATAGTCCGGGAAAGGCCAGCATTATTTTTTTCCTTTTTCATATTTTTAATTTTCCAAAATTGGTCGGGCAAAGCCAGAATCTGTCTGTTATTCTTGTTTCTCTGCTTGATATCTTGATATTTCCCTCGTTTTCCTTCTGTCGTATCATCATTTCCCTTATTAATGATTAATGGTTGGATTTCAGTCTGCATCCCAATACATTCTTCGATGAATTAATAGGTTCCTATGTGACGATAACTGTAATAATGATCAGAAAGGTAAACGATAAAAAGGTAAGTATCTCGTTCCTATATTTACAGAAGCATGTCTCATATAATTTTGTTTAAAAAAAATATCAAACTTATGAAACAGTCATATACTTGGTTAGGCTAGACTCTGTTGTACGTTTGAAAGAGAAAGAGAAAATGTCATCACCATTGCCAATTTGTTTTTACGGAATTATACTAATGATGGCCACACAGATCTGTAGGATATGAGATGAGTCAGCATCAATGAAACCATAGCTGTATCACCTTCCTAGAATACTTTTCTCACAACAGGAAGGAAAAACCTGTCGCTCATTAGAGCCGGAAATATCCTCGCGGGAAATCCAGCGAAACGAGAAACCGAATGAAAAGGATTATTATGAAAAAGCATGGCGGTAGTGGGAGATATATAATAACTATATGGGCTGAGGCGGGTTAAGGGTTTGAGGAGGGTGGTTGGGTTGTTAGGGGGATGGGATGGGGAGGGGGGAACTGTGTTTAATAGTAAGACGTGGGTGAGGTAACGAAAGAAAACAATGGCAATTACAGTTGAAAGTGTTGCTGTAAAAGTAAGTTAGGTAAAGGTATAATTATGTAAAGGTAAAATTGATTCACCATTCGATGTTCTGATTTCTTACGGAATTGATATTACAGTAATTAGGATTCATTTCTTACTTTTTTATTATATTTTATTTCTTAGCATTTCTAAAACTTATATTTGTCCTATTTCCCGATGTATTTGGTCATTAAACAGAAAAAAAACAATAAACTCTCCAGGTTCATTTTTTTTCAACTTGGAAACCTTGTAAATTATTTTTTCAGAAAATTTCTAGAATGTAAATTTGTATTATTTCCTGATGTGTTTGGTTAAAAAAAACGAATGAAAAACTCCAGGTATAATTTTTTTCACACAACTTGAAAGTTGTTGCTCAAAATACCACGGCCATTCAGAGTTAGAACATTGTTAAAATTGTCATATTTTTAAATTCTGTTTCCATAAGGTTTCGTAAACCTTTATCGAACATAGAAGACCCACATTTCATCGAAGTATGTTGGATAATCCCTAAATATGGTTGGTGTTTTCCTTTTCCAGAGGCAAAACTAAACCCTTCCATATTTTTGGCAGAGATTTCACCATTATAGACGACATTCGTCAGAGAGGATTCTGGGTAATTTTTTTTTAAAGGAAAGGTTACAGAAGGCATATGGAGAGTAGCCAGACTTAATTTAAATCACATTTCAATTCAAGTAAATCGAATCGATATATAATGACGGCATCAGTCCAGTGTACTGCAAGTCTCACCTCTACCCTAGACATGGCCACAATAAACGAATTTGTAAAGATGTCAACCTCCCTCCACGAATTATATCCCTTTATAACTCTGGAAATATTCACCCAATCGGGATATAACTTCGGCTTGGGAGGTCTCTGTCTCTTTTGCAAAGTTGGAGGTTATATTTCCTTGCAGCTATAAATCTGAAAGTGGATTTGAATATAGAATTTAATCCAAAGGCCAAGTGCAGGGACCTGTGAGACCATCAAGCGCTGAAAAGGAAATTATATTCACAAAATTTTGAAGAATTTTTGAAGCGTTCGTTTCGAGGCTCAGTTATCATTGTACGAAGTTTCACGACTGAAAACAAGTCTTTATCTCTTTATTCTTACTTAATAAACTACACAGTTTATTAGTATCAGGTTCGTACTTTGTGGCGAAGTAAATACCTTAATCGTTTTATATCCTTTGTAATATTTATGACTCATAATTCCTGATTCCTTTTGGGAATAAAATACCGGGGTCTGGACAAAGTCAGCATTGCAATCTGAATTTATATTTACCTTTTAAATTTTTTTAACGTTTTAGAATAATTCTGTTGCGTGGGATACACAGGAGTACTAGGGATAGATCAGAAAAGGGTTCCATGTCAGGCTTAAAAGTGGATTCAGGAGTATTATCTCTGGAATCCCTCCATTGCAGAGAAATTTGAGGGAAATCCAAACTCGAGAGTTATTCTGGCAATGTAGCTGAAGCGAGTTAAAGGGAGTCTGCCACTTCCTTCCTTTCTGAATGATATCAGTTTTAGAAGATTTGAATCAAGTTCTTCCTTCACTGGCTGTCGGTTAAACAAAATACTATTTATTTTGGTTTTATAAAAGACCACTTGCTTCCAAATCAAAGGTCGAACACTTTATTTGATGGTTTTCGCAAATAAATTTGTAACCCCAACTAATGGTGATCTTCCAACACTGGCAGTCGTTTAAATAAATACAATGTGATTTTGGCAAAAGACCACTTGCTTCCAAATCAAAGGTCGTACATTGTATTTAATGATTTTTGCAACTAAATTTTGCGACCAAAATTGTAACTTCAACGATTATTAAAGAGTAATGAAATACTTATAATGGCACTGGTGACTGTATCCTTTGAGGCTATAGTGGATTCACATCAACCGTGCATCTGCGGGACTAGCCCCGTCCCTTACGACGCTCCTGAGTGGCTGTTGATAGAGGTGGAACATGCATCCTGCCTATGTCAACTCTCTCGAGAGACTGAGAAGTTTCCAGTCCTGTGACTGGCTTATCAGCAGCCAATCAGGAGCATCGCAAGGGACTGGCCTAGACATCAGATGCACGGTTGAAGTGAATCTACTATAGGGGTCCGAAGGCACGCTGCAAAGAACCTTAAGTTTATGCCTACAGTGCACGCATAATGTCCACAGTCGGCCCGACCCCCCTACGGAATCACTATCTAAGGAAGACCTAAAGTCGCTCAGCAATGGGAAGGTTCATTAATAAACCGGCCATAATAGCTTTTTGAAAAAATGGCCAC
>NC_061098.1:32250991-32253491 GCF_015104395.2 Macrobrachium nipponense | reverse complement strand
TTGAGAAGTTAGACAAAGGACAAGAGATGCAACTACAAAGTTCTCCCGGAAGACAAGGGTCGTGATTGGAGTGTGGAATGACTGATGTTGACAGATGCTATGAAATGAGGAGAAACTGCATATGCTATTGATAAGAGTTTGCAAATGTTTGCAAGAAGTTAAAGGGGAAAATAAATTTGTGAGTGAAATGGTTGAACAAGGGTATTAATATAGATGTCTTTAGGAGTTAGATGTAACAGAAGTTAACTGAATGAGAGGAGGGGCTTAGCAAAGAAGGACTGACATCGAAATGTTTGCGAAGGACCTGGAACAGAAATGACTATATATCTTTGGAAGGCGAAGTTGGAACGTATCAAGTGCCGTTGAGACAGTTCTCCCTTTGGAAGGAAAATGTTGTGGATATATGCAAATGAGAGATGAGTAGGTGAACCTGTTAACGACAAATTGTTTGCGTGGTGAAATGTGAAGTTAGAAGGATTGAATAGGGGCTTGTGGCTATACATTAATCAGGAAATTTGGCAAACTATTTTTCACCAGAAATAAAAGAGACTCATTTTTAAATTATTCTGTTTACGTTGAAATTCTTATGGTTATTTTGCTGGTTTTGGTCATGAAAAATTAATAGTTATTCAAATAGGAAGCCTCAATGTGCTAGAGTTTCACGCTAGTTAAGGAATGTCTTTCAGTAAGAGTTATCACAGTTTATGAACAGTTTATGATGAATTACAGTTTATGATGTATTATTCTCAGCCTCATTAATATTACGATGAGGCTTTTCATTCAGTGAAAGACTCGCCAACGTGTATTACAGCAGGAATTAACTGTATCGAAATTACATTCATGATAATGTATTAAACAATAATTTCCGTTACAGGGAGTTATCAATATTCGAGTCATTAAATGTTGTATGGTTTGGAATGTTAGGTAATCGATCCGCAATGATATTGTTCTTTCATATGTCATTATATGTCATATTTATTGTGGTCGCTCGGAATTAGCCATAGAAATGGCAAATTTCGAGTGCTTTATTTTATTGATAGCTATTTTAGTTACTAAAAATATCATATCAAAGTTGTGAAGAGACAGACGTCTTATTTGATCGTAGATGGAAATAGGTTACTGTCGACAAAGAACAAATGTCAATTTGTATGTAGATGACCTACTAACCCCCCCCCCCCCCCCCCCCCCCCCACCCCCAAGGAGACACCAGCCTTTTCAAAACGAGATTACGAAAGAGGAAGGAACAAGGTGTGGTCAGACCTCCAGCTTACTCGTGCTGCATGCTCAAATCTACGGCCAAATAGCGCGTTGTTTTACCAGCGAAAATTAAAAGTAAATACGCTGTATTTTATTAGAATTAATTGTTATGTACTGTTTAAGATGTACATTATTTATGTATTACATTTTCATTCTGGTAAATAAATAAATCATAAGTATCCCATCCTCAAATTCCTGTATGCTTAACTCAACGCGAAACAGCCTTTTCAGCCTTTTCGACCTCCCTAACAAGAACAACAACAACAACAGCAATAACGACAACAAAATAGTTTGTAGGCTTACTCCCCGAGTAAGCGACAATTTACACGCGAAAGACCATTTACATCATGTGAAAAAGAGGCACCTACAATCAGACGGAAAGCACGCTGTCATAACTCAAAAGCAAAGGGCGTGCTTCGTGCGCTCCTGCGCGCCCGCATCGAATATCAGACTCCATAACTTCCACCTGAACAGCCGCCCATATCGGACTGCAAAATAGAACGGGCTAACTCGTGCAGATTTTAGATTTGAAAAACGTGAGCGAATATGAAGCTAGCGATTCCACGGTGCAATTTTATTATGTAGTATTGATAATGTGTATGCCCGTATGCGCAGTTGAGCGTTGAAAGCATAGGCAAATTGTGCGGCATATGCATACATGCATACATACATAAGTTCATCCCCCTCTCTCTCTTTATGCACTCACACATACATATATACACATACATATTTACACGCACGATCACACGCACAAATACGGCATAATCATGAATACGGTTCTCAATTAAATCTTCCTTACAGACTGTATTTAAAAAAGCTAAAAACCAAATACTTTAGAGGAGATTTCTTTTCTTATGTGCCAGTGTATTTGATTGCTTGAATGGCTCCTAGCTATTAAGAAACAGGACTAAATTTTTGCTGATAAAAATTTCCTGAAGAGAAACACTACTAAGAAACAGGACTCAAAGCTTGAAGAGAAACACTACTTCGGTTTCCATACTCTGGAAGACAATTACGATTCCATCCCTTGTCATTAGTATAGTAAACATACAGTGAAATTCATTAGCGTCAACATCTGGTTATCATAATCCTGACATCCCAGCTGCTGCTGCAGCAATTTGCTTGTAAATGATGACGCCTGGTTATTTAAAATTCAGCAGCTAATCTTCATCGTCTGTATGGCGCCAAAGAATGACTACTCTATATGCAACCGAATTAATTGGCCATTAGGCTCAATTGAATA
>NC_061098.1:32228491-32238491 GCF_015104395.2 Macrobrachium nipponense | reverse complement strand
AATAATAATAATAATAATAACAGAGAGAGAGAGAGAGAGAGAGAGAGAGAGAGAGAGAGAGAGAGAGAGAGAGAGAGAGAGAGAGAGAGAGAGATCAAAATGAAAACTCATACCATTAATTAAATCTAAAATAAATACGTCTTTTTCTGCAGACAAAATACCTATTATTTTGTTGTCAATTATTCATGATCATATTAAAACTTAATATTAATATTCTCCATAACCAAATTCCGCGAAAGTCACCGATGAAATAAATTATTAGTCTTTTCACATTCTATATTGAACATTCGACGTAAAACAAAAGATATTTAGCAGTTGCCATGCAAAATGGAGTCGCTGTTGACTGATAATATTTTGAATGATTTTCGGTTATTTTGAAATTTAACGGAGAGGTTATTGTAGACTTTTATGGCTATGAAATCAGTTCATATATAAATCATCGTATGAGATATATTCATGAAAGTAATTTCTTTACACTTTTGTCATGAAGTAATTACTGATCGATAGCCTCATTTTAAGGTATAATCTCTCTCTCTCTCTCTCTCTCTCTCTCTCTCTCTCTCTCTCTCTCTCTCTCTCTCTCTCTCTCGTACAGTTCAATAACCTTCCAGGTCTCATTGTATCAAATAAGCCAACCAATACCAGCAATTTTTTCGTATTTCTATAGAAACCGCCCCATCCCCTCCCCCACACCCTGGCCGTCCTCACCCACGCTTAGTCAAGGTAATATAGAAATAAAAAAATGGTCAATTTTTTCCGTCTATTTTAGTCTCTTCTGAATCCTCCTTATCCCAGGCCAAGATAACAGCTATCAAGATAAGGTGCCCCCACAAAATCCCCCAATCCTCTAAAAAAATGGACCTAGAAGTAATTCGTTCTCTTTTTTGTTCGCGTTCTCTCCTTTGCCTCATAGAGGTATTCTAGGATGCTAAAAAAAACAAAAAAGAAAAAAAAGTGCTCCTTGTTCGATAGAAGATTAAATAATTTATCCCAATCTATTTCCATCTGGGGATTTTCCTTAGATTTTTTCAATAGACGATGTCTTTGTTCTAAGGATTCATGTCCTATCCCACCTGGTTAGCAATCACTTAACAGGTGTACTCCCAGCGCAGCTGGCTGACGCTTTCTCCCCTGGGCGGACAAACAGGTTTTGCAGGAGAAGAGTGGATGTCCTTCATACCCTCCCGTTCCCATACCAACCCCACCCATTATATTATATATGCATATATATATGCATCCAATGTAGTACGAAGGAACACGTGCTTGAGAGTATCCTTAAATCCACGGTAGAAAGATGAGTGAAACAGGGGACTTGGAACAAGGTACTTTCATAAACTTACTGCTACGATTCTCAAGTACGAAAAGTAATTTTTTCCAAGGTCCTGAGTTCTTCACTCACCTTTCTACCGTGGATTTAAGGATACATATATTACGTATGTGTTAATATAATATATATAATATATATTATATATATATATATATATATATATATTATAATATAATATATATATATATATTAATATATATGTGTGTGTGTGTGTGTGTGTGGGTGTGTGTGTGTGTGTGTGTGACAATCCTATTATCATGCAGTAATGCGTATAAGCATTCCAAGAGAGAGAAAGAGAGAGAGAGAGAGAGAGAGAATAAGTGAACATATGTGAAACAAAGGCAAACAAACAACGAAACAACACCCTTTCTGTGCCGAACACCATTTTTTTTTTTTTTTTTTTTTTTTTTTAAGTGTTGAATACATTCTTCTTACTACCATCTGGTGCCCCTGCATCGCAAAAAGGCCGCTAGTTGGAGAGAGGGTCCTTAATTTAGTTTTCTGCTCACATTGCGGAGAGAGAGAGAGAGAGAGAGAGAGATGAGAGAGAGAGAGAAGTACTGCTGGACTGGAAGCAAGCTGACTGCCTTCCTCCTTTGATTTAACTTTTGATAGTTTTATTCACAAATGGTCAGAATGACGTAATGGAAATTAGACATATAGTACTCTTGTTTATAACCATGAATAAAATAAGCGTCACTATTAATCTTAACGATATGTTTTCCAAATAGGGCAGAAAAATCTGCAAAAATAATAGCTTAAAAATAACATTATTGATATTACTTATGATTCTAGTCAGTATAAACCGCTATTTTAGAAATCTGTAAGAACTTACAATTTCCAATTTCTTTTACGAGAAACACCTTCCTGTCATTTTGGCCCTGGATGGGAAGTATCATGTTTATCTGTAATGCGAAACCAGAATGTTCATTTCCATTAGAATCTTCGCTGTATAAAGAAAATAAAAGGCATATCCGAGCGCTATAGCTAGGCCTAACGTAGTAGGCTGCATAGCCGGAAAAATGGTGAAAGCCTAGTCGAGCAGATGTCTAAATTCATTAGTGGTAAGGTAAGCTTTTCTCCCAGTCTCTGAAAAAATACTAACTAGCATCCACAATACAGGAATTCTCCCGTTTCGAAACGTATTTAACGTTTGTACTATACACCCTACATTTGTAAATGGCTTAATATTAAATTTCAAGGCCATTGTGTGGGACTGCAATATATATATATATATATATATATATATATATATATATATATATATATATATATATATATATATATATATTTATATATATATATATATCTATATCTATATATATATATATATATATATATATATATATATATATATATATATATATATATATATAATGATTAAAGGAGCCCATAAAAACGCAAAATATAGAAATTAAGCACTGTATTTCAGAGACTGCTGTCTCTCTCTCTTCATTATCTACCTGAAGCAGTCTCTGAAAACATAGTATACTTATACTTTCTATATTTTGGCGTTTTTATGGGATCCTTTTATTAGATGGAATTCTCTCGTAACTAAACATTTTATGTATAAAAAAACTAATGTATAAGAGTATGTCAATGAACATAAGTCTTAATGCACACGTATATTTATATACTTATTTATCTATTATTTATTTATCTTAACTAGCTGTAAGTGATTGGAGGAGAGGGGCGCTGCATTATATAGATTGATCAGCCTTCGTTGGAGATTAGCGTTTTCCGAGTACCCTTCTGCCCTCAGTATCGAAATTACCGTTATTTATTTCACTCTCTCCCTCTCAAAAAACATTATATTCTCTGTAGCCTGCATTCGTCTCGCCTAATAATTCGCTCGTCACTGTCAGAAGAACCCTCTGCTGAAGTCTACTAAAAGCTTAAAGCTTGACTGAAAAGGACACATCAAAATTGCATGAACTCTGCAACACCATTTCGTAAACCCGATGGACTGGGTTCCGTTTAACGAGGGGAAATGCACTCGCAGGGTCAAGTGAGGGGAAATGGGTCCATTTAACTCGAAGGGCAAAAAAGGAGTGGGGGGTGGGGGCTGGGTGGTTGTGGGGAAAGGTCAAAATAAATAAGTGATGTCAGGGAAGCATTGCTTGGACGATACGACAGGGTGAGTTTCTGTTGTTTATACAATGTTTTCTTATAATGTTTTTTATGCAATGTTGATAATTTTTTCTTATGGAATGTTTTGCAATGTTTTCTATATTTTTTTTCATGAAATGTTGACGATGTTTTCTTATTAAATGTTTTGATATGTTCTCTTATGAAATGCTTACAACGTCTTTATACAATGTTTTTCTTATGAAATTTTTCAATGTCTTATAAAATGTTTTGTAATGTTTTCTTATGAAATGTTCATAGTATTTTCTTATGAAATGTATACAACATTTTCCCTATTAACTAATGGGATACACATTGTCACCTAGGTTGACCCCTAATTACAATAATTACTACTAGTAACAAGTAGCATTTATAAAAATTACTACTAGTAGCAAGTAGCATTTTATAATAATAATTACTACTAGTATTAATTTATAACAATTACTAGTAGTCGCAAGTAACATTTCATATTAATTACCTCTAGTAGCAAGTAGCAGTTTGGTTAGGAGAAATTCGGCAATAAGAATTCCAAGGCAGAAGCATTCGATGAATAAGTAGAAAAATGTATAATTAATAAATTCATAAATACAAAAAGATGAAAATACGACAATTTGTTTCTAGATTTACCAGTGAATTTGTATCATCCAAGTATATAAAATAAATTTGGAAAACAATTGCAGTTACATCAGATACATCAGATATTCCGTTCCGTCAGAACTGTAAACTATGAAATGATCGGTTCAGTCAATTTTGTTTTCGAAATCTCCGCACCCAAAGCTTAAATATTTATATATTCTTTTCATCTCTGTTCAGTGAAATGATGTTAACAACAACAAACAGAAATTTAGCTCACAAATGCTCGTGAATTTCGTTTGTCGTTAGTGCAGCAGTTTATCTAGATTTTATTTCATTCTGGATTTATACATGTCGACAAAAGTGTACAGTACTTTGGAAACGGATTATACAAGGTTACATGATCTACTGTTATAAAAAAAACTAATTTTTCAGATTTTTGCAAAAACAAAACAAAAAAGATAAAATTGGGGAGAACATTGTGTGATTTTGGAAACGTATTAAACAATGGTTCATGATCTACTGTTATAAAAAAAAAAAAAAAAAAAAAAAAAAATTCATTGATTATACGAATACAAAAAAAAAAAAAAAACCAAAAAAAAAAAAAAAAAAAAAAATGGGGGAACATTGTGGATTTTGGAAACGGATTATACAAGGTTACATTGATCTGTTATTAAAAAGAATTGAAGTTATTATAAATAAAAAAAAAATATTGGCGGAACATTGTGATGAAGATATGTTGATAACATGTACGCGACATGTGTGGAACAACGCGATCTGTTGCGAACATTTGCAGCCGTCATGTTTAACTGTGTTTGAGACATGTTGAACAACCGCTCCAAGTCGTAGCTGGATATCTGGAGGTTGTTATGGAACATTAGTCTCTACAGTACAGGAGTGACAAGACGCGACTTTGGTCCGTGCCAATATGGATGTATTAGACATATACGAGACATGTACGAGACTACGAAATGCCCAATGTTATTTTCAGCAGTGCTGTTAAACACTCCATGTCTTCGCATATTACACAATATTACTCCTATAACGAACAATATACTCAAATGTGATAACTTGACATGGCCTTCAGGTTAATGAGAGACGCCTGGACTCTCGTTGCTCGTCGGTTCTTGTTGCCGAAAAGTTGCATACAGGTTACTAAGTGTTGCATACTTTGTTGTAGACATGTTGGCAACGTATCGTCGTCAGTGGTGGCTGTGGTGAAACTTCGAAGCTGTTGGCTGACGAGTGTGGCTACATCTTCTTCAGTTATTGTGTGACAAACTAAGAGAGAGAGAGAGAGGAGAGAGAGAGAGAGAGAGAAGAGAGAGAGAGACTGCTGTTCTAGACAGAACCCAAATCGTGAAAATATGTCGAGAAATGAAAACCAAAACAACGCATTTAGTCAATGAAAACAAAAAAGACTATCAAAAACAAAAACCAAACCAAAGAAGAAGAAAAAAAAAAGGACAGTCACTCTGTACCATCTCTTCATATGTTTAAATACTGAGCCACCATCTAGCATTACTAAAACAACAATCATGTATGCATAATAATTTTTATACTATATTTTGAGCATTCATACAGTCACACCCTCAAACACACACACATACCAATTTCTTTAGTTGTATTACTTTGAAAAGAAATGTTATTTATGCTTACTTAATACACAGCAAATATTTTATGCAGAACGTTTATGAATTCGTGTTAAAAAAATTTGATACGAGACCTTTTACAGAAATCTTTTGCCTTCATTCGCATATTTTTAATATACAATATTATATCGATTGAAAAGAAATATGAATAAATATATGTAACATAATTTTTCTGCCTTTCTTTTTATAGCCATGAAGTGTTGTACGAGTTTTTCTTTATTTTCAAAAGTACCTGTTTGTGATAGAATTAAAAAAGAAGTTTCAGGATTTTCTTTTGTCCACGACTTCATTCGACGCAATAAGTCTCTTTTTTCCCGATTTTTCCCCAAATGCAACAAAGAATAATTTTCCCAACTTAAAAAAAAAAAAGTGAATTAGCGTCCGATTTTTTATTTTCCTAGTATGCTTCGACGGGCAATTTTACGTTCATGTTTTTGGGCATTTCACCTAAATTCATTGTGGAGAGGTTTGTGTGACTTGAGCAGATGAGTCTCCTCTCTTTATCAATTTAATTTTGTTTTATTAAATGTGTTTACACTTCCACATTCGTCTCCGAGAGGCTTTCAGATTAATATATTTCTGTAATATGTTTAACGAGGCACATTTTTTTTTTTCTTCGTGTGGTAGAGTATTTTCTCCTTCTTTATTTCATAGATACAATTCAGAATCTCTTTGCCTTGAGACAAACATGATATTATCCTCCTGATGTTCTGTCTGATGTTGCCTTGTTATTACAGTTCTCCAGTTTATTGCTGTTCTCCAGTTTATTGCCGTTCTTCAGTTTATTGCTGTTCTTCAGTTTATTGCTGTTCTCCAGTTTATTGCTGTTCTCCAGTTTATTGCTGTTCTCCAGTTTATTGCTGTTCTCCAGTTTATTGCCGTTCTCTAGTTTATTGCTGTTCTCCAATGTACTGCTGTTCTTCAGTTTATTGCTGTTCTCCAGTTTATTGCTGTTGTTCAGTTTATTGTTGTTCTCCAGTTTTTTTTGCCGTTCTCCAGTTTATTGTTTCTTTTGCCCAGCTTATTGGCCTGTCTCCAGTTTATTGCTGTTCTTCAGTTTATAGCTGTTGTTTAATTTATTGCTGTTCTCATTTATTGCTGTTCAGTTTACTGCTGTTTTCTAGTTCATTGTTGTTCTCCAATTTATTGCTGTTCTCCAGTTTATTGCCATTCTCCAGTTTAGTGCTGTTCTCTAGCTTATTGCCTGTCTCCAGTTTATTGCTGTAGTTCAGTTTATTGCTGTTCTCCAGTTTATAGCTGATCTCCAGTTTATTGGTGTTCTCCAATTTATTGTTGTTCTCCAGTTTATTGCCGTTCTCCAGTTTCTTGCTGTTGTCCAGATTATTGCCTGTCTCCAGTTTATTGCTGTTGTTCATTTTATTGCTGCTCTTCAGTTTATAGCTGTTGTTCAATTTATTGCTGTTCAGTTTATTGCTGTTTTCCAGTTTATTGCTGTTCTTCAGTGTATTGCTGTTCTCCAGTTTATTGCTGTTCTTCAGTTTATTACTGTTCTCCACTTCCGTCCTATGACGAGTCTTACGCTTCGGTTATCACTTTTGCTTGCTTGCTTCGTCCAAGGAGAGCTACGGCAGTAAATGTAGTGTGAACATCAAGCTCCCGAGAGATTGTATGAAGATATGATTATGTCTCATCTCTGGAGACATTTTGACAAGCCGATATGTTTGTTTAAGCCGCCCTTATTCCAAGAAATATTTGTAACAAGATCCCACCATTTCCCCATTTGTTGCGAGGAATGATATTCGTTTACTGAAAAAAACTACCACGTATAGAAACAGCCTCAACCTCCCCCCTTCCATACTTAAATTACTGTTAGTGAATCCTACCACTACATCATCCAAACTCATAAGTGCGTATATATAGATTTTACTGGTCACTTATTACCAGATAGGTATGTACTATAGAAGATTCACATCAACCGTGCATTGGATGTCTAGGCCAGTCCCTTACGACGCATCCTGATTGGCTGTTGATAAGCCAGTCACAGGGCTGGAAAATCTCGGTCTCTCGAGAAAGTTCACATAGGCAGGGTGTATATTCCACCTCTCCTGAGATATAATTTTGAAAGACGTATCCCTCAGGAGAGGTGGAACATGCATCCTACCTATGTGAACTTTCTCGAGAGACTGAGAGTTTCCAGTCCTGTGATTGGATTATCAACAGCCAATCAGAGCGTCGTAAGGGACTGGCCTAGACATCAAATGCACGGTTGATGTGAGTTTACTATAACCAATGTCCTCTTCGAATTCTTACTGCTACAACTGCGAAGCTTCGGATCCAAATGCAAGAATTTCAAGGAATTCTGACGTCCGTACTACGATTCGAACCCGCGTCTCGAGTGTAGTGGCAAGCGTATCCAAAAGGCCATTGATGGTAATTATAATTACATTCGTAAGTGTTTGTTACAAGGGCGAACTTAGATACAGAATTGTATAAAAACTTACAATTAATTTTTCTAAAGAATCCCAATATTCATATCTGTCCTTAGGAGCTATTTCTGAAGAAACTCTTAACTCTCCTGTGAAATTAGAAGCAGAAAAACACACTGTATCCTAACGCAGCTTCCTCTACGACATCCTAAAGGAACTAAACGCATCCTATCCCCATTCCGAAGGTCTTGAGGGCAAATAACTTCTGAAGTGCCGGGATCCGGTCAGTCGACCAGGAAATACATCACGGGGGAGGGGGGGAGAAACGAGGGGGAGTGCGGGAGGGGAAGGGGGACCACGCTTCGCTGCCGGAAGGTCAGGGGGTGGCCAGGCTTTACAGGTCCTTGTTTTGGAGAGAGAGAGAGAGAGAAAGAGAGAGAGAGGGTGGGCCTGTTCTCAAGGGTCAAGGGTGATTTCCCAATTTTCCTAACTTCTTGGTCAAGTTCCTGACTACTTTGAATAAGCGGAACTGTTCTCTTTATGTCTCTGGTAGGGGTGGAGGTTATAGGAGCTGGTTACTCGGTGTTATTCCAATAACATTTAAAAGCTCTACTGAATGTCTTTAATCTAGCGTCAATCTACTTGAAGGGAATTACGAATAAATCGTCTAGAGAATAAAAAGACAAATTGCAAGATTTTTCTCGGTACAACGCCTTAAGAAAGGATTTTAATGTAGGAAAAACTGTTTTGTTGATTAATTAATTAAAAGAAAAGATGATTATTGTGTTAGTTTGATTTACAGCCAGAAGGAATGAGGGTAGGTTTTTATCGTTTTTTAAGAATTTGAAAGCTTTTGTGTTATCATTGCTGCGTCAGTTGAAGTAAAGATGATTATGCGCTTAGTTTACATTATTCAAGTATTAATTTTTCGTCATTTGAATATCCTTATTAGCTAGAATTATATATTTTCTGGTTCTTAATGTTTATTGTGAGAAGAACAACGTTTACTTAATGGTTCCTTAAGTAACTAAAAAAAATTAATAAATAACAAGAAATAAAATTTTGAAAAGTGGGTGTTGAGGCAGTTTTTACTTAAGTGGAACTTTTTAGTACGTGAATATCATCCCACGCAAGAAAACGGAGAAATGATGGAATAGTGTTATTAATAATGTTATTTGAAACAAGGGCAGACAGGTGTTATACTAGTGTATGATTATATGCAAATGTACGCACAGGCTTGCAGACGTATTTCCACAGTCACATAAGCGAAATTTATACGCCTACGTATCTGTGCGCTAGACGATGATGCAACACTGAATTACGAAATAGAAATGAAACTAAAAAGCCTCACTTCTTTGTACGTTCATTGGCAATTTAATTGTGTTCCCTGCATAAAATCCTCTTTATCAAATAAGAGTTAGCGACGTGGTCGCCGAGTTGCCCGCTCTCGAAAGCGTCGCTGAAACAGACCCGATAGATTTAAACGCTCATTTACCCTCATGAATAATATCGAGACCCTCTTGATATTCAACAGAAACGTCTGTGATGAAGAGACGAAATGCCTGGTGCTTTTGATATATATTCTGATATATTTAGCAGAGTTGAAACGTCCATTGTTCAAGGGATCATTCTCGGCTTTAAAAATGCTTTTGAATATTTAGGGGAAGACGGGAATAGGTGACTAAGGAATCACTCTTTAAATAAAACTTTAAAGCTTAATAACCTTTAAGGGGTGACTCTTGACTGTTGATTGACGTGACTGGGATCTGGGGAATTGTATTTACAAACAGTAGCCATGCACAAGATTGGCAAATGTTTTTTTTAATTAATATTAACGAATTGTTACATTCCTTTTGAGGACGGAGATGGAAATAGAGTGAAGTTAAGAGCCATAGGGGTGTATTTGGGATCAAGCAGTGAGGATGAGACAAATG
>NC_061098.1:32218491-32223491 GCF_015104395.2 Macrobrachium nipponense | reverse complement strand
AACCAATAATAATAATAATAATAATAATAATAATAATAATAATAATAATAATAATAATAATATATAACCTGCCTTCAGAGATAAACTAAAAAATAACACTTTTCCTTGAACTAAACAAAACATGATTTTGCATTCAAGTTTTGGCAGTCAAGAGAATTATCACTGCCAATGGTTCTTTGCCTAATGAATCATTTTTGAACGCAGGTATAAAATATTTTTGGTTTCCGTAAATTTATGAAAACTTCTTCGAACGTCGTTCATAATAGAAGATTGCAAAACAAAAGCCGGGAAACGAGGGTTTTGTTCTCTGTTAAGTCGGTGTTTTTTCTTTTTTTGGTTTTCTGAATGGGAGAGGAAAGAGACTGTATTCGTTTCGCGTTGTAGTAATTGTTGATATTCCACTGTTAAGGCAATTCTTTGGGTCAAAGTAACCAGAAGCTTGAAATATTTTGAGTAATTGTTGGTGTCGAAAGCTTTTGAAGAGAGATAAATTGGCTTTTTTTGCACAGATTTTTGTTGATACTCCACTGTTAAGGCAATTCTTTGGGTCAAAGTAACCAGAAGCTTGAAATATTTTGAGTAATTGTTCGTGTCGAAAGCTTTTGCAGAAAGAAAGATTGACTTTTTATTATTATTATTATTATTATTATTATTATTATTATTATTATTATTATTATTATTATTATTATTATTATTATTATTATTTTCACAGATTTTCTTGCTTTCTTGACCTCAAGTTGTTTCGTATATTTGAGAGATATGAATTTAGGTCTAACACTGAACAGACCTTAAACTCAGGGATTTTACAATAAAATCTATGAAGCTAAGTTAGAGCGAAGGAGAAAAGGCAGTCGATGAATATCGACTTCCTCAAAAAATTATAGAAATGAAAACGATTTAGTTACTTTTCCTAAAACTGGAGAAGACGTTTTGTATGGCAAATCGAGCCAAAATATGAGAGAGAGAGAGAGAGAGAGAGAGAGAGAGAGAGAGAGAGAGAGAGAGAGAGAGAGAGAGAGAGAGGTTTTGGTCTCTTGTTTATTATTGCAATAAAATGGTAGTTATCTCGTTGCAAGACTTGGAGGGAGAAATGCTGAAAGTAAATTGACTTTATCTAGAGCCATTTTTTGTTATTTAAACTTGTTATAAGATTGCAGAGATTTCTTCGGAAGCTTCTAAGTTACGGAAAATAATTTCTGACCTGTGCGAGATTTGGATCGACCTGGTTATATATATATATATATATATATATATATATATATATATATATATATATATATATATATATATATTATATATATATATATATATATATATATATATATATATATATATATATATATATATATATATATATATATATATATATATATATATATATATATATATATATAGCTGGGTTGCAAGAGTGACGAATGGCGGCGTCGATTATTTTGGTAAATTGTCTTTATATAACTGTAAATGTAAGTTGTGTCTTGGTGAAGCAGTAAATGTAATTCGTGTCGTAAATGTAATAAGTGTCTTAACACATCTGTAAATGTAACTGGAAAAAATTAGGAGACCAAATACAGAAGATACAGTTAGTTGTATTATTCTTATCATGTTTACACCTGTTCCCATCTTAATTTGAAGATAGGACTACAAATTATTTTGCATCGTTTCTTCTTCACAAAAACAAACCATAAAATAAACGCGATGCAGCCTCCGTTTGCCCTTGCACCGTTTCGTTCATAAATAACGCTTTGAAGTTTACTACAAAGTCGAGCGCCAAACGTTAAAACCAGATTGCGAAATATTTCCAGAGTATATATATATTATATATATTTATATTTCAGTAATGCACTATCGATATAAATATGCAATACACTGCATATATGCAAGCGAGATTTATCCTCGCAGAGATTATTGTCGCATATCACCGAGTGAAATTTGGCCATTAATTAAGAGTCGGCGACTGCTAAAATATGACTGCAAAAATACGGAAATATTTCGAGCGGTTGCGTGAAACTGTTCGGGGATTTTTGGACAGAAATGGAAAATAGTCGAGGACGGGCCACCTGTTTATCTTAGCGATGGCTCGTTGCCTGGTGAATGCTCTGCTCACCTGTGTTTATTATAATATTTTCATCGACATTGATTTACGTCAGTATATTCTTGAATCAATATAGAAGTCTGTACTTAGATTGTCCGGAGATACAGTTCTTAGGGGACACAGAAATGAGGATTTTAACAACAATTAGCAATACATAAACATAAACTGAACATTTATCATTTTTATCACATACCTCCCCACCCCCCATCCCCTTTTGATAGCATAATTGTATTTTTTGAGAACTTCCCCCCACACCCCCTTTTGATTTTTTTTAGATGAAATTACTGGTTGCGTCATATTGTATTCGACTGGTTTAAATTCCAGGAACCCAATTCGATCCCAAGGTTATAGTTATGGTTATAATAGGTTTTAACGGTATTCTGTCACTCCCTGACTACCTTAGATTCAAAACCAAATTTCTCTCTCTCTCTCTCTCTCTCTCTCTCTCTCTCTCTCTCTCTCTCTCTCTCTCTCTCGCACGCACACACACACACACACACACACACACACACGTACGTTTACTATCAGGCCCCCAGTTTTATAAAAGGAGAAATCGTCACACAAATACATAACTGACGAGAAAAAGAAAGACGAAGGCTAACTAACAAGAAAAAGAAATAAAAAAAATAACCAAACAGACTAAAATAAGAGAGGAAAGGAAATAACAAACGATAACCATGCAGAAAAAAGAAAAGAAAAGAAAAGGAAACAAAAACACTGGTTCAGAGAGAAATTGAAACAGGTTCAAGGACAGCTCACCGTCTCTCTCCTCGGGAATCATTCCAGGAATCATTCCAGGAAGCATTCCATTCGCGAGCGAGTTTGCATCGGAGATGCTTGTAAAAGCAAAGCAGCGAATCCTAATGAAGAGAGGCAGAGAGTTGGCGAAACTCGGGGCCGTTTTATTGGCCAGGAGGACGACTAGGAAGGACTTTCGTGCAGGACGGAATCTCACTGCAGCAATAAGTCCTTTTCGGGGCGCAGAGAGCTAATCCAGAGATCTGCTATTGTAGATTCACATCAACCGTGCATTTGATGTCTAGGCCAGACCCTTGCGACGCTCCTGATTGGCTGTTGATAAGCCAATCAAGGGTCTGGAAACTCTCACCCTTTCGAGAGAGTTCACGTAGGTAGGATCAATGATCCACCTCTCCTATGGGCTACGTCTTTTAAAAGTATCACTCAGGAGAGGTGGAACATAGATCCTACACATGTGAACTCTCGAGAGAGACTGAGAGTTTCCAGCCCCGTGATTGGCTTATCAACAGCCAATCAGGAGCGTCGTAAGGGACTGGCCTTGACATCAAATGCACGGTTGATGTGAATCTACTAATAATAGAGACTCGGTGCTTTGAGGTCAAGTAAGCTTTGCTTTGTGTGTGTGTGTGTGTTTTTTTAACTTTTTTTTTTCTTGTTCTTGTCACTTGCAGTTTATGGTATGTTGCCCTTTCTAGACTTCGAGAATTGACTAAGAACTGATCGTTTTTCGTACGTTGATGTCACGTGTCTCATTTATGAAAATCTGTGAATTGCAAAGAGTAAAGTAAGGCGAATTTGAATACCTTTTTATTTTTTGTGGAGGGCATTTCTTATTTTCCTGTATATCTTAATCAAGCGCTCATCAAAATTTTAAGCTGTCCATTTATCATATCACCTTCTTCTTTTACCAAATTTACCAAATTTCGTCTCCAGGATCCACTGATGCGTAAACGTAAACACATCACAGACTATTCTAATCCAAGGAAAAGATCGGATCTTTCTTAGGTAGTGACCCCCAAGGGCTTTTCTGGATTCCTTATCTAGGACCCATATTTCTTGTGGGTCATTATCTCCATGATATTTACAGTCTTTTGTTTACGTTTTTACGGTAATCCTGAGCAGTCTTGCACTAAACATCCTTTAGGGGTCACTGTCTACAGGAAAGATCTAACATACCTGTAGTACTGCTCAGAAGCTGCTGCTACAAATCTGCTGTAGGCGTGGAATGAAAAGTCGAGTATATATATATATATATATATATATATATATATATATATATATATATATATATATATATATATATATATATATATATATATATATATATATCCAGATCTGAAGGGAATGAGAAGTTCGGGGTATACCCCCCAACCCCCCACCCCAACCCCCCGCCCCCATCATTCCCAGGTGATCGGCATCACTCAGAGTGAAGGGTCCGCTTTAAAAGGTTCTTCTTGTATATCGGCCGAACAGGTGAGAGAGGCGTAACGTTTGGGGGGCTGGGGGGGGTGTACTATTATGTACCCGTGGTGTTTTAACTGGTTATAGTCCAGTTCTGTAGTTTATTGATAACGTTATTATAAGGGGATCAATGAGACTTTTTTTTTTTTTTTTTTTTTTTTTTTTTGCTATTTTCTTCTGCTGTTATACATTTTTTAATGGCTAACCGCTAGGATCTCTCTCTCTCTCCTCCTCTCTCTCTCTCTCTCTCTCTCTCTCTCTCTATATATATATATATATATATATATATATATATATATATATATATATATATATATATATATATATATATATATATATATATATATATATATATATATATATATATATAGTATAATCGTTAAGTTATTATCTGGTTCGTTGTAGTGCGATTTATTTTCTCCTTCAGAATCTTCCAGAATGATATAGATGAATATATTTGATAATTCAGTAAAGACTAGAATGTGGTGCCATGCTTTATAAAAAGGTAATTTTTCTCTCTCATAAGGTAGTATTTCCTTCTCATTCATTTTTGGCAGCGGGGAAATAATGAAAAAAGTTCAGAAGATAAATCTGGTATCAGAATCTATTTGCGGTTACTCCTTCTGCTACATTCGTCAGTGGTTAAACTTGGAAAATAAAGTCGAAAAAACCTGGTCAGGACCTACTA
>NC_061098.1:32175991-32213491 GCF_015104395.2 Macrobrachium nipponense | reverse complement strand
TGTTTTCCTCTCTCTCTCTCTCCCCATCCGGAATATTTTACTTGTGCTTTTACGTTTTGAAAATATTCATATTTGTTGTCATGGCTGTTCTGGGTCCCACCTTCTCCTGGGGTCGGTGGTCCCTAGTTTTTCGTTGCGTTCCCTGTCCCTGAGGACTTATCACGCGTCACCTCATATTTTTTATTCTCTTTTCTTTCTATAACCATTATTCCACTTTTCTGTTATTTTGCCTTCCTTTCTTTCTTTTTTTTTTTTGTGGGGGGTGGGGGGGGGGGGGCGGGGGGCTGGGGCTGCTTTTGTCGTACCTCTCTTGTAGAGTTAATACTGGTGCTTGTGTGTTGGGGGGTGGGAGAGGTCCATTTCTAAATTTATAGTCTTTGATGTTCTATTTTATGCTCTGCCAGTGAGACCCGTTCTGGCAAATAAATTCCACAAAGCGAGTAATATATTTAGATAACAATTTATTGCAAAGAGAGATATAACATGGTATATCACGTGACCACTAATAAATAATGTTGATTTCATAACCTAAAACATTCGTCAAGTTGTAATCAAACCAGTTGTGAAGATGAAATAATATAACTGCCAATTCATGTTTTTCATTACAGGTAGTGTGATTGTGGCTTCATAGGGAAAGGCATTTTGTCTGTCTTTGGCTATGTAACTAATGTTAGAGAGAGAGAGAAGAGAGAGAGAGAGAGAGAGAGAGAGAGAGAGAGAGAGAGAGAGAGAGAGAGAGAGAGATCTTCAATCCGGATGTTGTGCAAGCACTTAGCCGAACGAATACTTCTAACAGAATTATATCTGACTGAAAAAGCTCTCTTGCTAGACCGATCAGACGAGCAATGATTTATTTGCGAGTGTATCAATGAGATACATTTGAAAAGCTGCGTATTGAATACCCTTCTATTTATCGGTAAATACATCACCGTTTCATATCTCGTATACCTGACGTTGAAAGCTGCATCTATAACTGAAAAGGTTATTGGACAACAAACAAGCAGTTTTATTGGTTGATGCATTGGGAATTTTTTCTTTATTGCTCAAAATAATTTTTTGGCTTCGTTGGGGTATGTCGTATTGCATTTCTGTAGCTTTCCCCTCTCGTCAGGTCACGCCAGGTCAATTGAGGTAGTAGGATTTGCCTGAATCGTTATTTCAGGTTTCGTCTAGTTTGTAAATTTGGACGTAATTGGCCATAACTCACTTCGCACAATGTTTATAAAGTGTTTTCGATGTAGTTGGTCAAGTGAAAAGTATTAAGTATTCTATAATTCGAATGAATAAGTAGGGATAAAATACTTGAAAAGTTTTGTAAGAAAGGTTAAAGTAGATTCACATCAACTGTGCATTTGATGTCTAGGCCCTTCCCTTACGGCGCTTCTGATTGGCTGTTGATAAGCCAATCACAGGGCTGGAAACTCTCAGTCTCTCGAGAGAGTTCTCATGGACAGGATGTATGTTCCACCTCTCCTGAGGGCTACGTTCGAAAGACGTATCTCTCACGAGCGATGGAACATACATGCTGCCTTGTGGACTCTCTCGAGAGACTGAGAGTTTCCAGCCATGGATTTGCTTATCAACCAGCCAATTAGGGGCGTCTTAAGGGGACGGGCCTAGACATCAAATGCACGTTGATGTGAATCTACTATAGTAGTCACAGAACGGAAGAGCTTGATGATCTAGCAAGTGGATAATGGAAGGCAACTAAAGGTGGAGGGCTTAATATTTGTAGGGGCCATTCGACGTGCTGCTGTGGAGTCTTTTGTGGAAGTATCAAGTGGCCAAGATTGTGAAAATTTTCTTGTACGGATTCAGACCTAATATTGAGGTAATTGTTACAATTGAATGACTATTGACCTTGTTTTGCTTTAACTATTTAGAGGTAAATTGTCGTTTTAAGTGGTGACTGGTGAGATCCACTATTTTAACCATTTAGAGGGAAATTATCATTTAGTGGTAACTGGTGAGATCCACACACACATAATATACCCGTGACAGAACCTGGCCAGTGCAGTTCCCCTTCACTGGAAGATGGATGCTAATGGTTCCCATCAACTTGGGAATAAAATAGTCATTAACCACTTCATTGCTGTCATCAGCCGTGTTAAAGGATCAGGAGACATTACTCGTCGCATTTAGTTCAACGGTTGGTAATTAATTAGTCTCTGAATGAAGATGAGTAATTCTATTGAATATCATTTGAATTTCATCAACTATGTGAATAATGATTGCAGCAGCGGGAATCTCTCTCTCTCTCTCTCTCTCTCTCTCTCTCTCTCTCTCTCTCTCCTTTTCTTAGACCGGGATTTATAACTGTTCTGTCCAGGAATATTACATGTTTTTGTCTCTCTTTGATATTTAGGTGAGTCTCTTATTTGTTATATATATATATATATATATATATATATATATATATATATATATATATATATATATATATATATATATATATATAATATTTTTATATAATATGTTATATATGTATATATAAATATATATATCATATATATATATATATATATATATATATATATATATATATATATATATATATATATATATATATACCAAAGTTAAACACTGTATCATCCGTGTACTAGAATATTATGTTGTAGGAAGCCCACTAAAACTTGGGAAAAATTGAAAGTTTTTATTTAAGCTTTCGGAGAATAGTACATTCTCTCCCTCTTTCAAAAAGAAATAAAAGTTACAAAAACTGAAAACAACGGTCAAGGTGAAAGACATAACTTACAAGCATATAGTTGTATTAGAATAACTGCCCTACGGTGATCTGCCAGTCTTGTTTAACAACTTAGTTACACTAACTACATCTTCTTCTTCCAGCTGGTTCCCAGTTTTATATGGGGTCGCCGTTCGCCGTTTCGGATAAGTAATTTCCATCTATTTCTATTCTGCGCTTCTGCCTCATCAATTCCCTTCTCATATAAGTCTCCTCTCACACAGTCCTTCCATCTCTTTCTTGGTCTCCCTCTTCTTCTTCTTCTTCTTCCTTGAACCTCCATCCCCATAGTAAGTCTCCCAGTGTGGTCCTCAACTCTTCTTGCTTTGTCATAATTGCATTACAGAAAAGGTTCAGTTTAATATTACTCTTATATATATTCGTAGCGTCAACATTTTGGATTAAGATAGATTATAAAAGTTTTCTATTTTTTCAGTGTTATTAACAAGCTTTATGTTTTTCATTTTGTCCAGATTAACAATATGATTTTTACTTTGTGTTGAAAGAGGGCGCTGTTTTCATCACCTTTCCTTCATGAGTCACGATGTTGTCTTTTCCTTCTGTCCAAATCAATTGTAACACCTATATATATGTTTTATTACACTATTGGCAGGGAATTTCTTAAATGCATCATTGTTCTTTGTCTACATTTTTAACATTATTCGTTAGGTACTCGTAAACAGTGTTTGTATTCGTACATACTGGGACAATGTTGCAAAATTTCAAATATTCCTTTGAAAGTTCATACACACACACACACACACACACACACTCAACTGGTAAACGTCATGCCATTTCATGGGTACTACGAAACGCGTAACACACATTGACATAACAGATGATATAAATAAAACATATAATTAAGTACAGTTTTTATGACGTGGGTAACGTAGCTTCTTGTAATCTGCTCCAGATAAGAAAACTTAATATATGGTATTTTTCCCATACTGGAACAGTACTAGTATTTTCCTTGATTAATGATGATATTATATTAGGAAAACGAACGTTTTCAATACCACTTTTTTTTTAGATTCACAAATGGCAAACTTTGCTTTTTTTTATAGTCTTTGTTTCATCTTAGAAAGACAATGCGTTGGCCTTTTGATGATTTATTGTTCTAGTTTCCCTTCAGACCTTGTGATTTGTGGTAGTTAATTCCAGTTTGGTTTTGAAGTTTTCTGAAGATCTGTCTCGATATCCATTATCATTTGTCTAGCATGAGATCCGTTATCATTACATTTCCCTAATCCGTTCGTTCGTCATCCAATACGTTTGTGTTGACGGTATTCCATCGAGGAACTTTATGAAATAGATTCATTCATCTTTAAAATTTAATTCCGGTCATTGGATGTTTTCCATAGATTCATCCGAGCTGATGTACCTCATCAATTCCAGTTTGGATGACGTGATAATTACGTTTTAGCTTCGGTCACATTGTGTTCAACTGAGTTAAATAGCCAATTATTTGTTTTGCATATAGATTGGCGATTATTTGCTACATATTGGTGAGAATGGCGCCGCTAGGTTTTAAATTAAGCGTCCTAATTTTCAATCTATCCAATGGACGATGAATTAACGGTTGGTGTTTTAATGCCCAAATTATTTTAATTCATATAGATGATTCCCTTAGTAATAATTTTATACAAGATTATATCAAGAATACCCATAACTCGTTGTGCAATACCGTAGCTGGGACCAATATTCAAAACGCGACAGAATAAAAGCCTTGCCTACAGTTTAGTTGGCCAAGACTATCGTTTGCTAGAAAATTGGCGGACGAATACAAACAAGATGGCACGATATGATGGCGGCCAGATGGAAGATAATATTATGGTAAAACTTTACAAAGCTAGCCCGTATGTTTTGGCCTGACCTAACCTAACCTAACCTATCGCTGACAGGGCCGGGGCACGGTCAGGTCGGGTCGGGTCACGGAACTACTTCCCTTGGCGGAGGGATTATGGGCCGGGCAAAAGGTGTTGCGCGGCCAGGCCAACTAAACTGAAAACTTTTTTTTCTTTTTTATTTTTACTAGTTAAAAAAGAATTTCGGATAGGTTTTCTTAAAAGATACCTTTGCGTTCAAGGATGACACTTAAATCTTTGTATAAATTGCAAGTAGTTGAAGGGAAAATATAAATGAAAGGATTATTTGGCATTTGAGTTTTAAGTAAGGGTCTAACAAAGCAGAAATAAAAGTATGAAGATAATAGTTTGCTCTATGACGAACGTATTTCGAAATATGCGGTGACGGAGGAACGCACGAACAAGCGATAATACAAAAACTGATAGTTCAGTTGGCCTCTGTTTCGTGTATTCACTCGTATTACTATATGGCAGTATTGTCTGTTCATTCAATCCGAATTCCCGGGTCAATTGGGAGACATAAGACAAATCCCCTCCCTGTGCCCCCCCCCCCCCCCCACCCCCCCCCCCCCCCCCCCCCCACAAAAAATAAACTGAAGATGAGAATAATCTGTACAAAAACGAAGGAAACATAATTGTGAATCAGGAACTACAAAACTATCGCTAACAGCATATGGTTGTAGTAATAAGGGAACAAGATGTCTTGGTCTTAATATTTCTTCAAGATTAACTAGTATCTAGGATAAAAGGTGTAGAGACTTCAAGGTAGCGTGACCCCTCGTAATTTGGCCGAGATAGTAGTACTCTTGGAGATCGTAAATATAACGAATAGCTGTGAAAATTACCGGCTATGATCATCTCTCTCTCTCTCTCTCTCTCTCTCTCTCTCTCAAGCTTCAGTTTTCTTTTATCTTACAAAGTCCTATCTACAGCTTCATTGTAGACTGACAGACGATATTTACTGGCAAATTTACAATACACAGGAACTCTCCTTTTTGATGATTCTGGTGTTTCAGTAACATTTTTCACCATTATTCGCATTTCAGTGACTTCCACAAAGTAATTATGATTTCCAAGTTCATTCCGGTTCTGGAAGAATTCGTATAGTTAATGAGTTTAGTTTGACGTGTCTGGTGTTTCGGTAAATTTGTTTTCATTATACATGTGTTTCTTCGTAATTGTATTGGTATAAGTAACTTGTGATATAAAAGAATTATTTCTTGATATCACATTCTTTGTTTATATGTATTTGTTTTAAATAGTTTTTGGTATTGTTTTATATATGCATTGTATTGTTTCATATACTTGTATTGGTATAAGTGACTTGTGGTTAAAAACAATTCTTTCTTGATATCACATTCTTTGTTTATATTTATTCTATTGTTTCATATATGTATTGTATTGGATTGTTTCATAAATGCATTTTATTGTTTCATATATGCATTGTATTGTTTCATATAGTATTGTTTGATATAGGAAAACATATATGTATTGTACTGTATTGTTTCATATAGTATTGTTTGATATAGGAAAACATATATGTATTGTACTGTATTGTTTCATATTGTTATATTGTTTCATATATGTATTGTATTACTTTATATTGTTTCATATATGTATTGTATTGTTTCATATAGTATTGTTTGATATAGGACAACAAATTCAGTAACCATCAACACTCTCATTAGCGTGCTCACCTAATTTGATGAATGGTAATATTCATTATTAAGCTCTCGCTGATTGCACACTCATGGAACGTTGCATCAGTGCATCCATAAATATACATCAGCTGATATTTTCGCTTCATAATAAGTGCCTGAAGTTTTCCATCAATCGCGGAGGGGAGCTGATCAATGTGAGCTGACGAAACCCTCTCTTGTAGCTTTTACTGTGTCGTTTGGGGGATTCAGTCCTAATTTCAGAAAATCCTTGTCGAGTGATAGTGAACCATATTCGTCTGATTGGATGGAAGTAGTCTCATTTCGTCCATTCTGATGAGAGAGAGAGAGAGAGAGAGAGAGAGAGAGAGAGAGAGAGAGAGAGAGAGAGAGAGAGAGCATATTTTCTTAGATAAATAAAATATAATTGGTCTACTTTCTTACTTTAATATCCTGCGTTTCGTTTTATCTCGAGGCCAACGTTTTGATGAGTATTTCATTTTGCAAATGATATTGCATGAAAAAATATTATTTCTCCATCATATTGAATATCGAAATTATTCGAACACTAGATCACCTGCTATTAATTCTGAGTGAAATAACTGTATTGCACCACTTGAATATACATACATACATACATGCATACATACATACATACATACAATATGCGTACATACATACTCAATAGTAGAATTAAAATTCTAAAAATAAATAAATAAAAGAGCATTTCTGTTGCGTGGAAACATTAGTCAATGAGGGGTCATGAGAACAATATACATACATACATACATACATACATACATACATCATACATACATACTCAAGAGTAGAACTAAAACTCTTCCGAAACAAAAAATAAAAAAAAATTTCTGTTGCGTGGAAACATTAATTAATGAGGTGTTATGAGAAAAAGCCTCCTTCGTCTTCCCATTCTGAGAACTTCGTCCTCGTGAGGATTATTTGTTGGGAGATTAAAACTTGTATTTTCAATGCCTAAGTTTTCTCCTGCTTAGCGTAATCTTTCCTCTTGTGTCTGTGAAAAGAATTAGGTTTTTTTTTCCAAATGAAGCTCGTTGGTTACCCAGGAAGATCTTGTATAACAGATTTAAAATTATATACACATCAGGGGCGGAAGTAGTAATCTTGGAGACGATAGTCTTGCTCAGATAAATTTGATTATTGATGCCCTACCTCTTTTAAGTACAATTGAATAAAGCAATATATCTCTTAAATATAAAATAAAAAGCAAATATCTCTTAAACATAGTTCCTCGTTGGACGAGTGGATTCTCGGCTCGGCCAACGCGGACCCAGAGGAATTAATTTCTGGTGATAGAAATTCCTTTCTTGATATAATGTGGTTCGGATCCCACGGTAAGCTATAGGTCCCGTTGCTAGGTAACCAACTGGTTTTTAGCCACGAAAAAATAACTAATCCTTCGGGGCAGCCCTAGGAGAGTTGTTAATCAGCGCAGTGGTCTGATAAAACTCAGATATGCTTATCTCTTAAATACAAAATAAAAATCACAGTATTCTAGCAGATGCAGTAAACGATTACAGCAGGGTCCAATCAAATTCCAACGGTCGGTCAATAAGCACCATTCAATTAAGTATATGAAATATATAATAGTGCCATCACATTTCAATAAGAACATCATCATCGTAGCCTTATTTATGTATACATTCGAATGAGCATACTCCAAAGAAATGTTAGTTTTCGTTTTAGAAAAATTATCTCGAAGCACCGACATCATTTCCCCCAGTGACACCAATTCCAGTGCGAGTTGTGTTTATGTTTAAAGGAACCCTGGGAATAACGTCCGTTAAATAACCAGAGGAGACGTTCCTAAACAGAGAAAGAAGAGGCCGTGAAGTACTCAGTAATATCAACAAACATTCTCCAGAATATCGGGTTAAAGAGGAAGGACACATTAAGGAGAAAACTGAGCGGGTGCGGGAGAGAGAGAGAGAAAGCGCTGTTCCCGTTTTAATGATGGGAGGAATAGATAATAAAAAATAAAAAATAAAAAAAACAGTTGAATTCTTGTCTAATAAAATGCATTAATCAAATAGAAAATTTAAATTTTTTCAATGAATTGAATGAGGAATTGAAAAAGCAGTTGAACTTTCCTGTCAAATACAAATCCATTAATAAAATAGAAATTTAACAAAATGTTTTTGAAATGAATGGAATGAGGAGGATTTTTGAATAAACAAGCTGAATTCTTGTCAAATTAAGTACATTATAAAAATAAAAATTTTACATTTTTAATAAAAAAAAGGAATTTTACATTTTATTAAATGAATTGAATGAGGAATTTTTGAAAAGTTTTTTTAAGCATATTTTAATAAAATAAGAATTTAACATTTTCTAAAATGAGTTGAATGAGGAATTTTAGGTAACAGTTTTTTTTAAATAAAGCATACATTAATAACATAGATTTTTAACATTTTGTTAAATGAATTGAATGAGGAATTTTGAGAAACAGTTTTTTTTTTTTAAATAAAGTATACATTAATAAAATAGAATTTTTTACATTTTATGAAATGAAATGAATGAGGGATATTGGAAAAGTTTTTTCAAATAAAGTACATTAATAAGATATAGATGTGTACTTTAATAAAATAAAAACTTTGCATTTTATGAAATGAATTGAATGAGGATTTAAAAAAAAAATTAATGTTTTTAATAAAGTTCATTAACAAAATAGAAATTTTACGTTTCATGAATTGAATTGAATGGTTATGAGATAAAAAAAAATAATGAATATGGTGAGAGGCTTAAGAATGTAGACCAGTTCAATATGATGGAAATGAATGACAATAGCTTAATTAAATGATATATCTAATTACAGTTGGGTATGAATGTAAAATGTGAGGTTGAGAGTCGAGTGCAGAGCCGGAAGTGTGACTTGAGGATGAGAGAGAGAGAGAGAGAGGCTGTAACTCCTAGCAATGCCATTTGAACTTTTTGCCCTCTCGCTTATCGAGAGTTTTCGAAAAATGTTTTTAAGCGTTCCTAATCAAATACCTCACAAGGATAGTTTTTTTTTTTATAACAAAATATCAACGTGATATTATTATTCATCTTACTGAGGTCACGGTTATCGACAGTTCTAGTGATAAGGATATTATATCATCATGTCAGAACAAAAGTGATTTATCGTCTGGTGGTTTGATGCCTGACAGGAGAGCATAAAAATACTGGTCTCCTCTGAGGAAACTCGTGAATCAGCAGTGTCCACCAACTGATTCAAACTGCAATGAAAGTGCCAACCATTGCAAGATGAATCAGGGTAGGGAAATAAAATGGGAATATTGCAAATGATCATCGCTTCGTATACATTCTGCCGCTGGCTGGAATTTGTTCAGCCAATATACATGAGCAGCCACGTCGTTTTCCTTTCTCACGCATTGATTGACATGTCGGAATAACATTCGCAGCGCATTACTGTGTCATAAATTCTGATTGGATCGCCGTCCTGGGGGCAGAGTAATGGCGCAGTTTATGCATCGTTCGCCTGAAATGACTGAAATTCCGAGCTTAACCGAAGTCTTAAATTTACCTTTCTTTTTTTCTCTCTCTCTCTCTCGTTCTGTGACAGTGAGGAATTGCTTCGTGCTTTTCGCTCTTCACGAGTAACTAACTTTGTTGAGATAAACAAGGAAATTGTGTTTGAACAAGGCTCTCTCGACGAAATCCTTTCGCCATCCTCCCAGTAAATCTAGAAGAACGTTCTCTCGTCAAGTTGCAACTGTAACATCAGAGGTAAGCTGTCATATCATATATTTATGTGCGTATCTATAAATATGTCTGTATGTATATCTTCTATCACGGGAATAACAGCGAGATATAAAATATATATAGAGTTTGTTTATAGGTGTGTGTAGCTATAAATATGTATATGTATATCTTCTATCAAGGGAATAAGAGCGAGATATAAAAAATATATATAGAGCTTGTAACCACGAGAAATATGAAACAAAATAGTGCAAGATCTTTTGCTTTTACTCTGAGACATTTACTTTGCATGAAAATGCCTTAGAGAAAGGCAAAGGATGTTGCACCGTTGTTTATCAATTTATACAGTATAGGAAATGCTTTATTATTAATTATGTGAAAGTGTATGTTAAACAGGAGAAAAATGATTAACCCCTGATTAATGCACTTGTATGTGAGTTGATATGCAACTGTATATGCAATACTTGCATTCAATGCAGGACATCAAAGAGAATTGATGTAATAATAGCGGTAATAATAAGCTTATTATAATAACGGTAATGAATATGAAATTGTCAGGACGGTAAATATACAGCACTGGGATAAACGGAAACTCACGACACGAATTCCATCAACAAAAACCGATGTTAATTTCTATGACGGATTTCAATTACCGTAATTAATAACAGTCGCCCAGATGAAGCCTCTGACAAGGGGATGGCCCACTAAATCTTTCATCTGAGACTTGGATTAGCAATTAAATATGATTGGAATAGCAATTCGTCGCAGATTATAACTGGGACAAATGAAGTATATATTTATTTGTTCAAATTAATTAGAATATTTTTCGACTGGTTCAGTTGATTTCGTGGAGAAAGAATTTATTTTTGGAAGTTATTTTTCATTTATGAGCAGTGATTTTGTCTCGAAAGGTTTGTGTAATATCGATTTGTCTGAATTATTTTTTTTAAAGAAAATTCAACAATTAGCAATAGACTGACGTAGACTTTTGAAGGTTTTTTTTATATTTTTACGTTAAAAGCAGTTTTTCAAGGTTTTGAATTACTGACTAATTTTGTGATTTTTTGTTGTGCCTTGGAACAATCAGGAGAATAATAAAGTTTGTAAGAGATAAACATTGCTCTCAAATTTATTCATTGGGCATATATGAAAGCTTAGCGTGCATGAGGTCCCAACCATTTGGTTGTCCCCTCTCTCTCTCTCTCTCTCTCTCTCTCTCTCTCTCTCTCTCTCTCTCTCTCTCTCTCTCTCTCTCATCACAATTGTATATACTTCCTCTTTATCCAGCCTTGCATGCATGTATTCTTCCAAACGAGATTTGTAGAAGACACATAGCTTCCAGCTTTCAGGCAGCGTTGCTAACAGATTTCGACGGGTTTTGCATATAGTATAGTTTCCCCTTTTTTTCACTCGAGCTCAGATTCCCGTTTTCGAAAGGGGGGATTATTCCCTCGCCTACTTCTGTAAGCACAATGCTACTGGAAACAAGCCGGGGAAAAAGGCAAGGCCGGGTCTGGATGGTTTATTTTGAAGCTGGAAACAATAGAGGAAACAATTAGTTCCGGAGACTTCTCTTAAATTCATGGAAACGGCTGGAAATGGCCTTTTTCTCTTGTTAGGTTATGGAAGTCGTTTCATTTCTGTTGCGTGTTTATTTTTTGTTTTATTTTTTTATTATTTTATTTTCTTATTTTAGGTCTTGTGATCTGAAATCATGGAAAAGTTTGGAAATGGCCTTTGCTCTTGCTTGGTTATAGAAGTCGGTGTCATTTCTGTTACGTGTTGGTATTTTTATTTTTTATTTTTTATTCTCAAGTTTAATTTTTTTTTTAGGTCGGTTTTTCATCTTGTGATCTGATTTGTTAAATTTAAATGTTCATGTATGGAACACGATTCACCTGAGAGAGAGAGAGAGAGAGAGAGAGAGAGCATCCAATGATAACTCACATTTTTGCGAGAAATGTCGTTTGGTGACTGAAAGTAGTTTACTTGAGAACTTTCTTTTTATTCCTTCCAATCTGATATGGGAGTTTATTTGTCTATTTATGTATTTATTTATTTTTTTATTTATTTATTTATTTATTTACTTACTTATTTCATTATTTTTCATTCGTTTATGTAGTTATCTATTTATTTAATAATTTATTTATTCATTTATTTAATCATTTATTTATTTATTCATTCATTCATTTATTTATTTTTATTTATTTATTTATTTATTTATTGCCTCTAGTATATTCTCGGGTGTTCATTCCAGTGCAAATAATAATCAAGTCCAAGCCATGTAACAGCAAATAATTAACCTTCGTCTTCGATAAACATTGTTGTAGTAATGACAGTCTACGTGAACCAATCAGTCAATCGTTTTAAATTTTCTTGGGACGTTTTATCCCTTCAGGAAAATGAGTTCAGTTTCCTGCCGAGTTTTCAATCAGGTTAGTCGATGGCTTCGTACGACCTCCTTGAATCCAAAGACCCTTTGATGTCTAGCTTCCAGTTTCCAGTTTAATCCCGAACCAAACCGCAGCGTGAAAAGTAAAAAGTAAATGCACGCTAACGAAACCAAAACCAGTCTAGGTTAGTGTGCTCGCCTCATATTTCCTCGCCATTTGGAACCCGCAGGGAGACATTAACTTTCAATTTAGTTATGGCTTTCTGATGAACCTGGACCTCGAAGAATGGCGGTAGTAGGAACATCAGCGGTTGTTGAATGACGTTGGGATTGGGGGGAGAGGGGGGGGGGGGGCACTTGTGTCTGTCGGTTAATTACCCTTCACTGTACAGGGTATCAATAGAGTCCCAGTACCATAACAAGTGATAAATACTTGTAATGGTACTGGGACTTTATGGACACCCTGTACATAACCAGAAACTGCTACAAAAGTCTTTCGTATAATTGCATTTTTTTTTTTTAGTTTATTATGCACTGTCTCTTTTCACGCATGCGCAGTTACTCAATTCCTATCACACACACACACACATTTACACATATATGCAGAAATTCTCATGAAGATATCAGCACTATAATTGTTTAATAGCGACAGGTTACTTGAGAATCAAACAAGTATTGGAAATAGCCTAAGCTGAAATTAACCTTTTGGTAAACAAACTAATGCTAATAATTAATGGAAAACTTTCTCTGTCAAATTTAATATAGTTCATCATTCGTTTTCTTGTAACGAGAATTAATTACTGTTTCAAAGATTTCACTAAAGCAATGGCATTGCAGTTTAGAAATCAATGATTCATGATTATCACGAAATTTATGAAAATTTACCTTCGATAACTGCAAATATCCAACTGAGAAGAATGTTGTCTTCATTATCAAAAACTTAATTACTCTAATAACCATAGAATTGCACCCATGGTCACCAGATTGAATTCTTTGTTCATTTCCTGCAAAATAAAACACCTATTGACATCAATGGCACTCGTCATTCTTCCTGAACCAACTTCAAGGACTTGTAGTGTTATTCCATTAATTAAATTCCTACGGTCGGGAAGCAATTGAACCGTTGCGTCATCCGTTTGGGAATTCTGTGTAGATCAAATGTTTCCTTCCAGTAATCTATGATGATACAATCCGGTTGGATCTTTCTTGTTTGTCCGCCCCGGGTGAGGTCGATGTAGGTATGGGATCGGGAGGGTAGGGGAGAGAAACAATGCCAGGCGCGCGGGTTCCAGCTCAGCATAGCGCACGCATGCCATTAAGCTCGTAAGGGAATAACATGGGAACTCCCACTTTTCTTTGAATTGACGTAATGCCCATGGTACATAACCCACAGAGTAAACAAAGGAAGGCTCGTTGTACAGTTTAAAATTCTCTCTCTCTTCTCTCTCTCAAAGGCATATCCTGTCTGGGAATAATGACAACAAAACTTGAATCAAGTAATAGTTATGAATAGTTATTTAATTTATTAGCATTTATTCAGTAAGAAATAGGCGTTTCTGTGCATTTTCATTACAATTCAAAGTTATTGGGTCATCCATTTAAATTTAAGGAGGAATGCAATATATTTTTTAAATGGTATATCTACAACGCTTCCAAAAACTACAAGGCAGGAAAGAACCGCATATTCTGTAGGTCTGAAAACAAAAGTTGTTTAAAGAAAATAAAAAAAATTACTTGTCACATTAATTAATAATTTAGAATAGTATCTCAACAACGATAACTAGATATTCCACATCATATGAAACTCAAATGAATTAAATGTTTTAACAAAACCCAGGAATAATTTCATCTTCACTGAGCAATTTCTTCACAAGTGAGGACAAAGCCTGTCTGCTTTGGGGCGTGAAACGTCTGTACGAGAAACCAGTGAATCTAAGGAGAGGGTGAGAACTTGAAACTTGGGATAGAAGATATGACGGATATGTTTCCTTTGAGTGTGTTCATGCATTCTCTCTCTCTCTCTCTCTCTCTCTCTCTCTCTCTCTCTCTCTCTCTCTCTCTCTCTCTGTTAGAATTGAAACTTGGGATAGAAGATATGTCGATATGTTTCCTTTGAGTGTGTTCATGCTTCTCTCTCTCTCTCTCTCTCTCTCTCTCTCTCTCTCTCTCTCTCTCTGTTAGAACTTGAAACTTGGGATAGAAGATATGTCGGATATGTTTCCTTTGAGTGTGTTCATGCATTCTCTCTCTCTCTCTCTCTCTCTCTCTCTCTCTCTCTCTCTCTCTGTTAGAACTTGAAACTTGGGATAGAAGGTATGTCGGATATGTTTCCTTTGAGTGTGTTCATGCATTCTCTCTCTCTCTCTCTCGTTTGGAGAGGTGAGCTGATGAAGAGAAGTATCCTTAAATGTTGTTAGTTTCATATCGTGTTTCACGACCATTAACATTTTGTTTCCATTACTAACTCTTCCCGAAGGCAAAAGCATATCAGTAACTATTTCTTTATGCAAATGGCAAAGGTAAGTCTTCGTTAATAATATTAAAGTATTGCGATAATCCTTCAAAAATGTCACAATTAATATATAACGTTTAGATACATTAAGCCTTAATCTATTATGCATCTCGCTTTCATACAAGCTCGGCATCGTAATGATTAATATATTGTATATCAGTCTTTGGTAAATCCTATCATTTTGATATTTACAGGACATGAAAATATTTCTCGCTTACTGATGGATCGGCTACAAATCAATCAAAGTTCGCAGATTCAAAACTTTTGTATTTACTGAATTTCATTTTTTTATGACACCGCCATTCCTGGAAGCTACAAGTGGAGTTATGATTTCCCATTCAATGAATTCAGCTTCTACTTTGTTAAATTCAGTTCGAATATTGTTAGATTCAGCCATCAAATGCCCTTGCTTTCACTAACATTATTATCGTATGGATTGGAAAATAGCTACAGAAAGTCGTACCATCTGTCCAAAATGGCTGCTCCATTTTGTTGTCAGCGTTTTGGAGAATCCTTCTGGGACTGAAAGGATGTGTATCCTCCAGACAAAATCCTTCATACTTTCGCATCCTCAATCTTTCTCCCTCCACGTAGGCTGAGGAAACCATTCATCTCGGGAGCTTCAACCCTTTTCTCTTTGTTTCGCATTGAATATAATGGATGACCTTCGGAAAAAAAAAAAAAAAAAAACGGGCGATTTTGGAAACTTTTTATCTTTATTTATTTATTTATTTTTTTTTTTGAAGAGCGAAGACGATCTCAAATGAGCTCGGGTAGTGATTATACAGCTCGATGCTAATTAATTGTTTTATTTATTTATTTATGTATTTATTTATTTTTAATGATTTGTTATGAATTGGGCGCAATGTTGATTCGGGATTATAACTGTTCTGAGGAGAATTATACATATAAAATCTCTTTTCTGAGGAATCTAGCTCTCTCTCTCTCTCTCTCTCTCTCTCTCTCTCTCTCTCTCTCTCTCTCTCTCTCTCTCTCTCTCTCTCTCCTCTGAAAAGATTAGCGGGAGCTTTCATTACTCTTATTTTGGTTTTATATTCGTCATATGTTCTTCGTCTATAGACGCTATTTCAGGCGTTAATTTATTCAAATTTCAAGGATTTCTTCTTCTCTAAAGACAATTTGGGAATTTAGCTCTGATATCAGTGTGAGGATTTGCAATGTTTGCAATGGTGGTAAGATATAATAGCATTCGTCGGAATTCGTATTGATTATCTGGAAGAAATTAATCTTTAATCAACAATTTTTTCCAGTCGACTACGCTTCCAGAATTCATGGCGGACAGATATAGTACCACATTTCTAGCATTATTTACATGGCGAGAAACTTCGCGTGCATCCACCGCCATCTTGAATCAAGATGGCGGTGGTGCATCGCCATCACATATAATCCCAAAGTCATTATTCGCAAAGACAACCTTCAAGAAAGACCTTCGGAAAGACCTCATATCCAGTATTATTTACCTACAAGGCGAAAAACGTCGAGTGGATATAATTCCAAGGTCATTATTCGCAAAGACAACCTTCGAGAGGTGGCAGCACGTGCTCTTGCCTCAACAACGCAGGAGGTTCGAACTTCGAAAAACAACGTATCGTTCCCGCAGTGGCCTTTCCGGTAATTACCGGGAATGACGCAAGCCTCCTCGGAAGAAACCCCAAGCCATTTGCTCTGCAGACGGTCTCCCGCAAGGCGGCTAAATAAACGACAGCTTCAGAGAGAGTTTCCTCATTCATGTGGGTTTCGTGCGTTTCCCGAGGGTGTTCGGAGTCAAAGAAGGTATACGGGATTCATGCCCGCATTGCTATTGGTCGTTTTGGGCGAGAGTTGTTTGTATAGGAACTTGGGAAAACAACGGGAAGATGGGCATTTCACAAATGAGAGAGAGAGAGAGAGAGAGAGAGAGAGAGAGAGAGAGAGAGAGAGAGAGAGAGAGATCCGTTGCAACTTGTTAGACATGCGATTTTTACAAGTTACAGGCCCACCTTGGCGACATTTGCGTTAATATCTGACTATCTTTTTCACACGATCTTGCCAACAAAAAACAATAGTAATAAAACTGAATAAATAAATAAAAATAGAAAAGAAAAAAAATCACATAATCTTGCTAACACAAAATAAATAAATAAATAAATATAAGACAAAATTAAGAAAAAATAAAAAAAAGATCGAAAGCAAGCAAGAGACAAGAACACGATAAGCATACCTTGACTGAAAACTTATGTTCCTAATTTTTCCTATAATCTTGCTAAAAAAAAAAATAAATAAAATAAACAAAATAAAAACAAACGTCGAAAAACAAAGCAAGAGACAAGCAAACCAATAGCATACCCCGTCTAGATACTTGTGTTCCTAACAGGTTAGAAACTCTACTCCATTTTGTTACTATAGTTTTCAACATTTCATTTCAGTTCCCGTAAACTTCACATCCCTCACATTCTGAGACTTGGACATCCACGTCCTCTTTGAAGTAGTCGAGATGTGACACTTTGGTGTCTTATATGCAAAAATAGAGACAAGTGGAAGAATTGAAAAGTGATGACAAGGAGAGAAAGCCCAAATTAGATGTCACGCAGGAAAGTTCGAGTGACAATTTACAGTATTGTATATTGGAAGACTGGGAGATGTTCATCTCTAAGCACTTGGGGGGGAATCAACGATGTAAAAGAAGATGGACAGAACATAGGAAGTAAGGGGAGATAGCAGATTGTATTTAGAATGAGGAGAGAAGAGGACAGTTTGAAGTATGAACGGTCTATTGAGGCAGTGCGTCTTTAAATGTCTGTGTATATATTTTGTTTTAAAGAGAATTCTCTTGTTCAGGATGACGTCTATATATCTACCTCTGGTATAACGATTCCACATAACTATACGGTTCTAAAATCCGTTGGTTTGTGAAACACCAACGCCATCTATACATTTAAAGAATTCACCATGTCATCACTACTCTTAACTTACGTCCGTTATTTTACGTCATCTGGGAGCATACTATAGTCGAGTGTTAGTACTTCCATCACTGCAGTACTACTACTTTTCCACCAGTGCTCAGTGGAGGACAAACAGAAGGCTTTCCACATTTTTGTAATCCTACTGATTGAGTCTTCCGCCCCCCCGGTTTGTTTACGTTTTAGGTAAAGAGATTTTCTTCCCGCGATGGATGGACGATGTTTGAGGACATCGGACTGGCAAATATGAGACGCTGGGCTAAGGGAAAAAACTACCTGAATTGGCCCCCCTCTATTTTTGAGAGAGAGAGAGAGAGTTTTTAGAGGAGAGAGAGAGAGAGAGAGAGAGAGAGAGAGGAGAGAGAATCAAATCCAAAGACATTAACTCTATAGAAATAAACATGTGGTAAATATATTTACAGGAAGAAACTAAAAATTGAGTAGAGAGAGAGTCAAATCTCAAGCCTAACTTTATAGAAATAAAAATATGTAATTATATATACTGGAAGGAGCTGCAACTTGAAAAGAGAGAGAGAGAGAGAGAGAGAGAGAGAGAGAGAGAGAGAGAGAGAGAGAGAGAGAGAGAGAGAGAATCTTGGTCGTATTTCGTCTCACTTAGGTTTTTTATAGCTTGAACCTGAAATGGAATATATATATATATATATATATATATATATATATATATATATATAGATATATATATATATATATATATTATATATATATATATATATATATATATAATATATACAATATATATATATATATATATATATATATATATATATATATATAGATATATATAGATATATATATCATATATGTGTGTGTGTGTGTGTGTGTGTGTGTGTGAGATCTTGCTTAACTTTTATTAATTATGCAGTAATTCCAATTGGATCTACGTTGTTGCATAGCCGTGATATTGTCAGCTTTTGTTTGGGGAAATTGAAATAATTTTACAGGCTTTCCTATCAGATGTTTTCGTTGTAGCAATTCCAATTGGAGCTGAGGAATGAATGACCCTAATTCACTATTCCCGACTAATTCCCGTCTCCCTTTTGAAGAGTATAAAGGGGCTCTATTTGCCTTTTGCACGGATCTGAGCACGTTAAGATTGATTGGGTAACACTTGTTCTTGATCAACATTGGGTTAAGGTTTGTACTTTGATGGGTGACCGCCTTGGAAAGCCGTATGCATTCTTTGTGGACGACCTGTGATACCCACTATCTTTATCATGCCATATATGACTTGTTTTGCTGTGAGATTATCTTATGAACTGTCAGATACCCACTCAAGCGATCAATATATATCAGTAAATTGTCGACCTTCGTAATAGAATAGGTCAGCTAAAACCTTTCAAGAGGTCCATTTGATAATGGTTTTGATTCCATGGTAGCTTTAGTTAAGAACGACTGCTGGTAAATATTTCTTTAACTTGATAACTACTAAAACATACGTCAGGTTTCCAAATGGTTTTCAGTATAACAGTGTACCGAACCTGTTGCATGAAAGGAAGGTTTTGCATTGTATCATAATCAGTAGTACTGTCTGTGTCCAAAATATCCTGTAACAATGCTAACCATTAGTTATTTTGGTATGTATGGGACCACTGGAATAATTGACAGGTTAAAGTGAATAGTCATCGAACCACGATGAAATCGCAATTAATTTCATCGCTCACATTTATTTCGACGTGAAATCTCGCCGATTTTGATCGACAAATGAATTTATCAATTGATTTTCGGTGCGCCGGCATTATTTTCGAAAGCTAATTGGAAATCATTAAGCTTGGACTTTCAGGGCAACGCCAGATAATTGATGTTACTAGATAATATAATTATTTGATCATAGTACCTAATGATTTCATGCCATAGATATAAATAGCAATAATGTTTTTCGAATCGCGAATGGATATCTCTTTGCTTGTTCGTAGCTGTCACAAAGTGAACATTGTTTATGGAAAAAAATTCGTTTCCCCGTCTCGTTTTCACTTTGGAAGGAAATTAGTAGGAGAAGAGCTCTTGCTGTGCCCATGGTCCACACCGTGGCTATGCCTAGAGGGATCTTCGGTGGAGAATTGCCGTGAGGATCGAAGTCGAAGTCACTGCCGGAAGTCGAACACTCAAGCCGAGTTAACCGTCAGCAAATGGAAATCTAGACTGCGAGCGTCGGCAGCATGTTCAAAGTTGCTTTCTTGATGGATTTTCTCAGCTCGTTTGTATTATAGGAAATGGTCCGATGCAGTTGAATGGAGTTTGGTCCCTTCAGTTGGTATATCTCTTCGGATATAAGAAAATGGCGATTATAAGGTGATGCTCTCAATTGTATTGTCTACTGCTTTATATGGTCCGGAATTGCATTGTCTACTGCTTTATATGGTCTTCGTCGCGGTAGCTACCTTAAAGCCTGTTAGAATATAACAATTCTGAGAAGCCTTTTTTGGCCAGTTGTTATCATTTACTAACCTAATTTAAAATGCAGGTGTAGGCTACAAAGTTATAAGATTTACGAGGTGCTAAAGTCTCTCTTTGCCCAAGTGTATCTTACGTGGCCCTATTTATGAAATAAAACATGGTTTGTTAAAAATAAATTTATCTTTCCAATAAAAATAATTTAGTTGCCAAATGTCTACTATCTGTTTAATACATTTAGGAAGTAAATTTGCCTTTTCTTTACTTTCTTCGAACATGCCGATTTTTAATTTCAGTATGTTGGTGGTAAATTGTGCATTTTAATGAATGTATTTTAAATGTATTTTCATGGGTATAATGAAACGTTTATGTTTAAATATTATTATTGACAAAAGGGATTTTTTTGCAGTATGCAAGTGTCTATACTGCTTCAATTTCATTCTAATAATACTCGGTATAAGAAAAAAAAAAAAAAGGTAAAACGAGCGTTTTAGTAAAGTTTTCATTAACCAGTATTCGTTATGAAAGGAACCAAAAGGTAAATAAGTGGCCTAGAAATTTAGAAAATTGTTTGTCAACGTACCTAATTTAATTATTGAAATATTATTGGAACGGTTGGAACTTCCCGCTCCAAGTTCCAGACTTCCAGTTCCAGCTGTCGAGGAAGAGTGTGGGTCACTGGCCAATTCTCTGTGTCTCTAGTTCTTCCCTAAGTGATATTTGTTCTTGAATTTATTCGTCCAGATTAAATACACTGAAAATTATTTTAAGGAGCAAGGAATTCTTTTCAGGTATGGTTCTTCATTATTTCTAAGGTGAAATTCATGTTTTTATTTGTAAATTTAGACACTTAAATGTTGTGTGGCCAGATTAGCCTACTGGCTAAGCTTAGGTAAGGCAGAAGGGTATTAGTTTGCCTTTAAGGTGACAGCAGGGTACCTAATCAAGTTTCAAGTAGTATTGTGTAGGCCTAGGTTATTATTTTGTGTTCACGTGAGGCCTATGATGTAATAAAAGGTAATTCAGTCCTGGTGACAGGGTGAATGAACGACCGAGCGGCGACATAGCAGCCACCTCTCCCAGAAGGTGGACCCATTCCCGAAAAAGTGTCCTTGAATTCACTGCTATGAGCATCAGTGAAGAGTTGTGGCCCATCCAGGTAGCACAACGTATCTTCTGTACTCCTCTCGAAGTAAGTGTCTTCTCCTAAATTATGAAATAATGGCATAATTCAAGCGCTCTTTCGGGAAGTGGCCGCGTTCCGGGAGAGGTGGCCGCTATTGGTTAGGTTCGGCTAGGCTAGATGGTGGGACCATCATAATTTATTTGTTCTTGCCGAGCAAATTTTGCTTATATTATCATGGCAGCCAAGGAAAGACCTACATTGTGCTAAATTAATTTATTTGCATGCCACGAACAGTTCATCATTTGTGCTTTGAGTATCGTGAAATTAGTTCATTATCACCAACCAATAACAATCTTTCTGTGGCTAGGTTAGGATACATCCTAGATTTTTCATATAGGTTTTATGGGGAGTAAGTCAAGATTAGCAAATCCACAATTTTTCAAGAAAAATTAAAGGTACCACTTTGATTTATATATAAATGTGTATGCAAATGAGATTTTACGTGTGTATTGGTTTATTGATGTAAATCAGATTGGCATCTGCCATTCTGACTTTTCTCCCATTTGAATTCCCTTCCATTTATATCAAATTGCCTTGAAGGTTTTAGTAGAATAACAATTGTGAAGTGTGATTTTATTAATATAATTATTGGGTAATTAACATTGCCAATGTTGGCTAAGAATGCCTTGCTATAACCATGATGTATAATGTGTTTTTCTTTACAAACACTTGCATCACATTCATGTCAGTGATGTAATTTACTCATCTGACTTTTTAAGTGTGCTAACATTATTTTCGTCTTTGCATTTTCTTCCAAGTGTTTGGGTGCAATTTTTAAAGCAAAAGAAGAGGTATTAAGACAGATATTTTGTGCTTCCCCCAGAATTACTTCATAACTGAAAAAAAACATCGTTTAAAAGAAAAATTTAGGTAGGTAATGATTTTTGTTTATGTTAACTGATCAAGAATTGGGTAAAACAGGGGCTTAAGAACCATGAAAAGTGTACCTTAGTTTTCAGTATTTCGAAATGTGATTTAGAATGTGAGCGCTTTCTACCCTGTTAAGTTCTTCCTGTGAGGAAGCTTTTTAGTTTATTCTTGTACTACTTGCTTGTGAAGTGCCTGTACAATTGCAAACTTCAGTCATGTTTTCTTTGGATTTTTTCATTACCTGCATTTGTTGGTGTATATCTTTCTTTGGATTTGTTTATTACCTTTTCCTGTTGGAGCAGGTGTATGCTATTACTGGCAAATTTGACTTTTCTTCAAATATCTTTTCCAGCCATAAATCATTAATTCCATAAAAAAAACATTTACATATGTGGCTAAGTCCCACTTTTTTCATGCTTGCTTTTTGTATGGCTGGGACTAGATTGTGCTTTGTGAAATGCCTTATTGTTCTCTGCATTTCAAAGTATTTGAACTCTCATGCCTCTTCAGGCAATTTGCACCTTTGCCTTCTTGCGTTGCTATGATTGTTGAATAAATCCTTATGCTGACGTAATTAGGCAGTGTATAATTCTCTGACATTGTTAAAATTCCTTTTCATTAGACAATGAAGTTGCCTCAGCTGCTGTTAGTTGCTCTACAAATGTAAAGGTTTCTTTAATTTGATACACATTTGTTTTTTTCTTGGTCACACAGTATCGGATATATTGTACAAACCTAGGGTTTGCATGTCTCATATTGTACATTGTATTTTATAGGGGTGCCTTCTTTGCTGTACTAGGTTAGCTAGCTAGCTACATTTCTCTTTTCCCGTACTAAGCAGAATGCTGCTGCACGTATACATACATACATACATACATACATGTCTAGGGTTCAAAATTGAAATCCTCATAATGCTTCTTCAGTAGTTGTTTGCATTGTTCATGAGCAGGATGTGAGTGGAACTTTGTATATACATACATAGCTTCCTGCCTCTAAGGGGGATGCATTCAGTTTTTACCTAGAGCCTAATAAAAGCATGAGTATGACTTAAAATGTTAGTGTAGGATATAAGTTACCAGACAAACAATGCATGACAGCATTATCCATGGTAGAAATTTTATTTGGTATGTTGTGTTAGGGCCTTCCAGACTTGTGTGCATTTTACTGTATGAAAAATTGCAATTAGTGTAAATTTTCCATTTAAGACTACTAGTCGTTTAAAAAATTAGAATTTAAAATATTTTTCAGCTGTACATTGTAAATTTTTGTTCTATATTCCAGAGAATTTTTGGTTAATGCAAGACCACCAAAGCCTCGAAGCTGGAGGACCTGGAATTAAGCAGGGAAACCACAGCCTCGAAGCTGGTGGAATAAATTGCAAGAGGACTTCAGTTTGAACGTTTACTATATATTGAAGCCAGTAAGCGATCCAGGGGCTCTGAATTTTTACATTTTATCTGGTGGTATCAGAATTGTGGCTTAATAAACACCAGTAGAAGTATTCTAGATATGAGTCAGCTGTATATTGTGAATTTTTTTCCTATATTCCAAATAACACTGAGAAATCCAAGACGACTCGAAGCTGGAGGGGTTTATTGCAAGAGGACTTCGTTTCAATGTTTACTATTAATAATAGATTGTAGCCGGTTATCCAGGGCCTCTTTGAGTTAATCTACCCGTCTGGACCAAACATTATCAAATAAATTGATTTTTAATTTTTTTTTTTTGTGGGGGTGGAGAATTTGGTTGATGTGGTGATACTTCCCCGAATAACACTTAATAAACTGAAAATAAACTAAAAAGTAGTAGTAAATTGGAAATTTTAATGTCCTTTTATTTTGTTACTTGTATAGATCCTCAACAAACAAAAATTTTTGCAGATATAGAAGTTCTAGAACATTGTGACAGTACTAATCACCACCTGCTTTATAGCTTCATCCCTTCCTCTACTGCGACAAACTCTTAGGTTTTCGCTTATTTACTTCATTTCTCCAGAATAAACTCTTGGTTTTTCACTTATTTGCTTCTTATCTCCTTCCTTAACTGCGACCAACTCTTGGTTTTTCACTTCTCTGCTTCATTCCTCCAGAAGAAACTACAGTAGTGCCATCAAGTGTGCCTGGCGTAATCGAGGTTACTGAAATGGGTGTTACTGTGTTGTGGTCCTTCCGAGGTGCACCCATCAGCCTTTTCCTTAACCTCCATTCTTCCTTCGTTCTGGTGTGCTACGCAGATGCGTTCATACCGGATGTTGTCAACCCACGGTCAGGACCCTAAAATGGAATAGATGCCTTTTTAGTATTCTCTTAATAATATTCAGTGGTATCACTGTGAATATTTGAAGTTCCAGGTAGGAACTTAATATATTCACAGTGGTATCTCATGAATCGTCAATATCTGGAATTAGATCATTTGAAGTACATTAACTGATCTTAGAAAGCATTACTTTTTGTATGATTTATGAATATGGATTGTTGAAGGGAATTAATTTGTTAATCGTGCCAAACATTTAAAAAATAAATAGTTACAAAAAAAAAAAAAACTTGACTGTCCTTGAGTAGAGCTGTTCAATCTACACCTTCGTTCCCTTGGTCCAAAATTCATCGAGACGTGAATTTTCTTCCATAATTCCATTATTTACGGTTTCTCTCTCCACAAGGCAGGGAAAACCTGTAAATATATATGACCTTGAGAGCATTGCATTGCACATGGAATTAAAGAGTACAAAATCACAGTCTACACATTGCTACTTAAAATTTTATTACATTTTTCATTTACTTTACAGGAAACTTAACCTAACCTTGGCGGAAGAGATACATTAGTTTAATCAAGATAAGTGCCTCAGTGGAGTGATCAGTGTGGCCGCGAGTTTGATTCCAGGGCATTCCACTGAGGGGTTAGAGATGTGTATTTCTGGTGATAGAAGTTCACTCTCGACGTGGTTCGGAAGTCGCGTAAAGCCGTGGGTCCCGTTGCTGAATAACCATACTGGTTCAGTGCAACGTTAAAAAAAAAAAAAAAAACATACAAACAAACAAGATAGTCTTATACATAAATTGACACACTAGTGTTTACATAAATCATAACTGTCTATAACCATTCTGCGTGAGTGTGAATGAACGTTGACAACCTTCACAAAAGTTCAAAAGAATATTAATTCTGTCAGATAGGCGAGTCATGGGATTGAGAAGACGTTTCTAGATTTGGAAGAAGAGCAAAATCGAGGATAGCGGACAATAATATGTGAATTAACTTTTAAAAGTAAAAATCTCAAGCATATCACTTTTATTAAAGTTGATATCTCAGTGCCCCCAAGTTGAATCTCCCAAAAAACCAGATGACTGGTGAAAGAAGTGACCGAAATCGCTCGTAATGCTATCACGGTTTTAACGACGAAACCAGAAATGCAAAAGCAGGAAGTTTTTGGCCTTCTAGAAAGATTACTAGGTCGGGTACAGGAAAGTTCTACCATTCGGTGGAAGGACCCATAGGTCCGGGGGCGGGGGTGGGGAAGGAGACTAGCCCAAAGGCCAACTGAGTTTGTAGAGGTCGTACAGAAAAAAAAATGTACAAGGAAAAGAAAACGCAAGCGAGTGCACACATGGGACTACTGGAAATGGACTCTCTCTCTCTCTCTCTCTCTCTCTCTCTCTCTTCTCTCTCTCTCTCGTCAGAGGAAGAGGGTGATGTTTGTATGCAGCAGCTTAGAATATTTACGGATATCTATTCTATCTAATTCTGAGAGAGAGAGAGTTTTTATTCCTCACGTGGTGCATATTAGAGATAAATAATGCAAGAATGAAAGAACTCTATAAATATATAAATATTGAAGATGAACAGTTTGAAATTGAAGGGAAAATAAGTAAATGGTTCCTGGCCAGCATTGCACAGTAACTGTTGGCAATTCTTGTCAACTATGAACGATCTTAGTAGTTACAAGAAGATGGCGGTTAATAAATTAGAACGAATACCTACTCATATATATAGGACATATTTTGGTAAGGATAACTAAGTCCTTCGGTCTCGGGATTACGCCATTAAAACGATTATAAGGCCTACTTGCCTTATTAGAAAACAACCCTTCATAACGCATTTCGTTTTACGTTTAATATTTTTTCATTAACCATATATTAAAAATGAAACCGATTCCTGCAGTATCGTCAGGAATGTAGCTACGTATAGTAAACTTTTCGAAAAGCTTTCTATATAATGCGAGTAGAAAAAGGGAAAGACTGAACGCCATAATATACGCAAATCAATTAAAAAATGACAAAAAATACAAGGATCCCAGGAAGGGGACTCTGTAACAGACGACCTAACTTATACCATCTGACAAATAACAAGACAGCCCGTGAGAAACAACCTCCTTCCATAGAAGTTAATCTAATATCGAAAGACGTCGATGTTCTCGAAGGTCTCCAGCTTCTTCACAAAGTCAGAGAACATTAGAGGGGAAGATGTAATAATTTTCCAGTAGAATATGAGAGAGAGAGAACTGAGCAAACGCTGTCACGCTAGACAACACAAGGAAAGGCGGTGTGGAGGGGAGGGGTCGTACAATAACTTCAGGTCGTAAACCCATAGTTTGGAGCATGAGGGAAGGAACACACAGCTTGGAGCATGAAGGAAAGGAACGAACCAAGCCCTCGAACCGGCCAAATACAGCAAGTATAGTACCGATCTATTTATTAGCAGTGCCTTTTGAATTTTAATAAACCCATGTCGAGAACCTTTGGTGGAACATGGTACTACTACAAATTTACCGTTCAAATTCTCACTGCAACTGTGGTGTGTATATATATATATATATATATATATATATATATATATATATATATATATATATATATATATATATATATATATATATATATATATATATATATATAAATAAGGAGCTCATAAAATGCCAAAATATAGAGAGTACTGTATTTCAGAGTACTGCTGTCTCTCTCTCCTCAGGTAGGTAATGAATGAGAAAAGTTACCGAAAAGCGATATTGATACCGATACACATACACACATGTATATATATAATATATATATATGCATGTATACAGTCATGCTTGAGACATTATACGCAATCATGGGGCCAACAACAACAACAGCATGCAACTGACGTTAAAAAGAAACAAAAGAATATTTTGGAGAACAAAAAATCAAATGCCAGGGTGAATCCCAACACGAGGCCATAAAGGGAAATAACGATAAAAAACATAAGCTTTGAAGTGTGCCGGTCATTGGAAGGTCGAGGAGAGAGAGAGAGAGAGAGAGAGAGAGAGGTCTCATGTGAACAGAAAAAAGAATTCGATGTGATTCCACAGTCGCTGTAAATAAAGAGAGAGAGAGAGAGAGAGAGGCCATCTGAAACAGCAACCGATACCTCAAAAGTCTGTCAATATAAATACGACATCTCAAATATAAATATACAAAATCTCAAACTAGAAACATAGAGTAAGGAACCAGTCAATCGCTATAATTGGGCCTTTTGCAACCAATATTTGATAATACTATTCAGTAAATGAAACTCACGAAACGTAATGTTTGTATTAAGTCCTCTAAGCAAAAACGGTTTTGTTTCCTTTTTTCCAAATTATTTTTTAAATAAAAAAAAAAAAAATCAGCCACCATTTTCTGAAAGGTATTTTCTTTCTTCTTTCAATGTATTATCGAGCTCCTGGCAATTCTTCCTTCTGTAATTATGTGTCATAAAAAAAATGATTACTTCCCCCTTCCCCCCACCTTTCAAAATAGACAATTCAGCAATTATTCTGAAAGCACAATACCATTAAAACTAATTTCATATTATTTCATAACCGATAGTCTAACCTATTTCATTTTCGGCAATTAATTTCGCGAGGGCGCTCGATACCGTTAAACAAATCCATGAAACTCTGCACCAACAGTGATTTTAAAACAACTTTTCAAGTTTTCCAGGAAATCCAGGTCACACGAGACCTTAATGAGCCATCGTCCTACTTCAGAAAGCAGTTAGGGTAGAGAGAGATCTACTTAGGCAATCTTTTCCTCTCTCGCTGCTGCTATTTCATAAAATTTGTCAGTAGAGAGAGAGAGAGAGAGAATCTGTTGCATTATGCAGTATCAGCTTCTCTCTCTCTCTCTCTCTCTCTCTCTCTCTCTCTCTTCTCTCTCTCTCTCTCTCTCCTAAAGCAATCTTTTCCTCTCTCTCGCTGCTATTTCATAGAATTTGTCCAGCAAAGAGAATTAACCATTTAATGAAGCATGATCTTGGGTAGGAATTCCTCCAGCAGAGGAAAAAAAAGGTGAGGAAAAGAGTGAGGAGGAGGAGGGGTTCGGCTGGAAATTCAAAAGCGGATATCGATGCGCTTTTGTTCACAGAAATATCCGAAGCTCGAATAATAAACCGGTGAGAGGAGCTTTGATGGCGAGCAAACTAATAAGGGATCGGGAATTATAGTGCTTTTAAGTCTCTCTCTCTCTCTCTCTCTCTCTCTCTCTCTCTCTCTCTCTCTCTCTTTTATTCGCGCGCTTCCGATCGTGTATTTTGAAGCTGACTCGATTTGAGGAAAGGAAAAAATATCACATACGGCTTCGTCCGTTGAGAGAGAGAGAGAGAGAGAGAGAGAGAGAGAGAGAGAGAGAGAGAGGTTTTTTGCAGAATAAAAAAAAATCAAAAATATTATATATTACGAAAATATCTCATTCTTAAATCACTTGAAACTGAGATAGAGAGAGAGAGAGAGAGAGAGAGAGAGAGGGGGGGGGGGAGTGGGCAAGGCAGTAAACTGCCAGGAATTACCATGAAATATATAAAAGCATTAGTCTTTCTAAAACTGCAAAAGCAATTTGGAACGGAAGAGGAAGTTCCCATGTAAATACATCAAAGAAAAACACGAATGCATTACATTGAAAGAAATATATTTTTGATATAGCCTCAGAAATAGTTTAAAACGTGTATCACAACACCCTTGATATATAAGAATTTTTTTCCTAAGACAGGCAATTAAAGGATACAAGAAAACTAGGACGTGGATGATTTTTAAGGATAAGGACACTTAATCTTCCTCTAAGGATGAGACATGGAGATCTCATCTTCAACATCTCATTCCCATTGCCATTAAAATTGCTCCGTCTTGTCCCTTTACTTAAATAGCGCACCTATAGCGACTGACATCTGAATTGAAATTCTTAGAAAAGGCAGAATTTCAGGTATAATATAATTTTCTTAGTGAAATACTGAATGTCAATGAATGGAAGTATAAGGACACAAAACCCGAGGAATCTTTAAATATATCACACGAGGACCCAGACACTGTAAGAAAGAAGAATAAAGGAATTGAACTTGTGCAAGCGTAAAGAAGAACCTGCTCCTTGAACAGAAACTTCTTCCTCTTTCCCACCGTTATCCCTACATTAAGGGGTCGGTTGCCTGATGTGCCTTCTCCTCCTCCGCATGAAACAGGCATGGTTTATTGTTTGACAAAGGAGTTTTTACGACCGCATGCCCTTGCAGTTATCAACCACAGTTATTGGCAATGGGCCTAGCCTTTTACTAAAAAGTGGCTAGCCTTTTCAAAAAAGTCCACCTGCAAGTCAGCAGTTTCCACAGTTATTGGTGGTGGGCCTAGCCTTTTACTCAAAAGTAAGATTGTAAGGCTGCAGTTTTCACAGTTACTGGGAGTGGACCTAGCCTTTTACTCAAAAGTAAGACTGCAAGCAGCAGTTTCCACAGTAATTGGCGGTGGGCGTAGCCTTTGACTTTTAAAAAGTACGACTGCAAGGCAGCAGCTGTCCTTTTAGTCACCTTTTGACGGACGCAGTGGCCATACGATGGTAGTATTTCTTACACCCCTACCACAGGGTCACCCCTTCTTGAAAAAAGAAACGTAGGGGTAAAGTAACCAAAAACTACATTCGGGAATTTCTGAAACATTGCATTCAACATTCAACAAAGCTAATGGAATTGAGACGCATTTGTTGTCGAGTTTATAGCTCCACCCTCATTGCCAGTAAGCTCCCTCAAAATGGCGGGACGTGGAGTAGAGCATTGTGTCAATTCTTGGAATAGTCTAATCTGCAGGGCATAAATTAGACGCCAAGACTAAGCATAGATGCTTTCTCCATGATGGATACCCAGGTAATAATGAGCAGTGACCGACAATTACATGATAGAGCACCTCCTCTGCCATAGAATTGGTCTTATACACAATTTAAATATATAATGTACACATATATGTATAATATATAAAGTGCACCATTACGAGAATTACGATACCATAAGAAAACGACAAGATGGCATGTCCAGCCTTACCTCGAGTGATAAAGGCATTATGAAATATGGTCGAGACAATAAGTTATTAGGCCAAAGGCAGATTATATATATAGGCCAGTGGCGAGAAAGGATACCCCAGACTGGACGACGGCCGGGTATGAAAGTGGCATTCGGTTTTTGTAACCAATCGTTGTTTTATATATAGAAAAACCAATACGATGTTACAAAATATGAGTCTAATACAGTCAGAGAGAGAGAGAGAGAGAGAGAGAGAGAGAGAGAGAGAGAGAGAGGACGCTAAAAGAAACAATGAATGTTTATCAATATCGTCAGTGATTCACCAAAATTCGAAAGTACAAAAACAAAAACAAAACCTGTTCTTTACGAATACCAACGTCACGTATCACACACATGATGCACACAAACATATGCGCAGACGCTTACACGAGGACCTAAGACAAGACCATCACCCTCATTTTTCGACCCCAGATGAATCCACCCCCCACCCCTCCCACCAGGTTTATGTTCCCAGAGACTAATTTCCAAACGCAAACAATTCCAATACTCGTCGCAAAACTCGTAACGGATCTTTTTGAATCTCTGAAAAGTGAGGAATTGCTCCATTTGTGATTCAAGTCGGAGTTTAGTCGAAAGAGGAAGTAAAAGGTTTCGTTGTGTATTCTTGTGTCTGGAAGAAGTCCTCATTTTCTATATTGTTCCGAGAGAGAGAGAGAGAGAGACTTAATTGGAGCATGTTTTCAGTTCCTTTGTCAGACCGTTTTGCTTAGTCCATGATCGTACTAAATGACTGTTTCCACTTAACTTTCAACTTAATTCTCCATGGACTGGACTTTACAGCAGTCCGTAACTTGTTCCATTTAAAGTCCATCTGGTTAACTTGAAATGTCCGGAATTTATCACGTATGTTTCCTCTCTTAAAAAAAATTCTTCCCTACTGACCTTCCAGGAAGTTGGGAATTTTTCAGCGTTGTCCACCAGCCGTTGGGAAAAGCTAACATTTGAGCAGGTAAAGGTGATCTTCTGTGAGTGAATCACGAAATGTGTTATCATGGTTTATAACAGAATTAATTACTCCTCTCTTTAGTGGATAACCAACAGTTAATACTGGAAAGCTCCAAACCGCAGAATAGAAAACACTGTCGCCATGTCCGTGTGGTCTGAAACTTTTGTCTTAGGGCCGAGATTTTGGACATTGTACCTGAACATATTTCCAAAAAGTAAACAGGAGAAAAGGGTTCTGATGCACGACAAAGAGTTATTATCGTCCATATCCTCGCCCGAATCAGGGATCGAACGCAGGATCCTCAGTTGCGAGCCCAATCCGATATTACTGTGCCACGAGGAGCAGAAGATAACAAGAAAGACACATTTGATTTTTATTTCAACAACGAGGCTCTAAAGAAGTGGGCGTGTGGTGGTTTCTTTAGAATAGCAAGTCTCCAAAGTATTTTTGGCAAATAGTACAAAAAATAGATTTCATGACATTCACTACGAAATCATGCAATGAATAACGTTAAAAAATGAACACAACGGACTCTTTTTTTTTTTTTTTCCTTATTCTTGATAAAAATATATCACAGGAATCTTAAATGATCTCTTCTGTTTTTGTTACGTTGGCCAAATGCAGCAGTGAAATGGGAAACCATAGATTTCCTCTTAGACAGCTGCTGAGGAGGAGGAGGAGCAGGAGGAGGAGGAGGAGGAGCAGGAGGAGGAGAAGGAGGAGCAGGAGGAGGAGGAGGGAACACAATGCACAGGCTCTCCAAAGAGCTTTAATCAGACTTGGCTTCAGACAACTCCCGGTGGGAGTGGTCGCCATATCCAGCTGGTCCTTCAAGGGTACGAGACCATTAAAGAGGAAGGAAGGGGTTGGGGGGGGGGGGGGGAACTGGACCCTTTATACCAAATACCTCACTGATTCCCCACAGAAAGTCAAAAGGCGAAGAGAGAGAGAGAGAGAGAAAAAAAAAAATAATTGGATTTACGTGAAATTACGATGGGCATTTGGTACACCTAGGAAAACAGAATTTTTTTTTTTCTTTTACGTTAGTAGTGCAACCAAGATACCGACGCTTACCAAAAGTTAATTGAGAAAACAACAATACAGATAACAATAAGCAATAATGATGGTGTGATAAATTATTCCCAGAACTGATAATAATGACCAGAAAACCCCTTTCCATGGCAATGCCTAAGTGACCTCAGATTACATGAGAAGTGGACGATCAACTCTGATGTTATCCTGTTCGTCGGATTTCGAAATCAACTGGATCTTTGACGACTAAACCTTAATTACAGATCAATCGATGATCTATGCAACGGGACAATTGGAATTTCGTGCATACATATTCAGAAAAGTATTTGCCCTGCCCCTTCCACAGCCTCCCCCCCCCCCCAAAAAAAAAAAATTCTAATCATCAAGAGCGTAAAACAGAAGCAAAATGAATTTGTAATGTGTCGGCTGGTCTTTCTAACGAAAACAAAGCACAAAAAAAAAAAGAAAGAAAAAAAAAAACAATAAACGCAAAGAGAAACGGAACCCAACCACAAAAAGGGAGAGGAGGAGGCGCCAGGTAAGAAACGCCATAGAATTCGTGGGGGGGGTAGCAAATTCCAAACCCTTCGTGCATCAGGGAAACCGTAACGCGATTTACAGTCGAGGTTTTTGTTTGGTCTTCAAAAACGACAACATCTGACCCCATTTTCGAGAGACTGGGAAAAGAGCGGAAAAATATCCTGCCCCAAAGGAAGGTGGAGGTATGAATGTATTTCCAACTTGATGAAATAGAAATAGTTCCATTTAGAAAGCTGGGAGAAATGTCATGCGTTTTCTCTTCTTATAACCACACCATTCTCACTCTAAATATTATCACGTGTTAGTCAAGACACCCATCTGTCAATAAGGAAACGAAGAGGTCGACTCTGTGGCCGCACTAACCTGAAATATTGCATAAAAAGTAACTGTGGTAAATATTTATAAATTTAATCATAAGGGCATCATAAAAAAAAATAATTTAAAACGATGTAAGTTACACCTTCAAAGCAAATCATTTCAATGTTTTATGAGTTTACTGAACAATAAAAAAAAAGTATTTTGTGGAAGGGGAGCAGTACTGTTGAGAGAGAGAGAGAGAGAGAGAGAGAGAGAGAGAGAGAGAGAATCTCGTTTCCTAACTGGGTTTTGGTGAGACGAGGAAACCATCGTGAAGAGAATTATTATTTTTTTTATCTGACGGCAATATGGGTTGAGAGATCCTCAGTTGTCAGAGCAATTAAGGCAACCAGGATCTGGAAGGACCTTAGCCCTCGCTCGCTCTCTCTCTCTCTCTCTCTCTCTCTCTCTCTTGCATCGACACAGATTGACAGGCATGACCTTACCCGCTCCATCGGACTCAAAAAAAAAAAAAAAAAAAAAAAAAAAAAAAAAAAAAAAAAAAAAAAAAAACATCTTGACAATGACACTTCGAATCTCGACAAAAGTCATGCCTGACTAAAAGCGAAACAAACCCTAAAATAACTATCACAACAACTCAAGTTGCCAAAACCGCCGCCCCCCCCCCCCCCCCCCCCCCCCCCCCCACCCCCCCCCCCCCACCCCCCCCCCCCCCCCCCCCCCCACCCCCCCCCCCCCCCCCCCAGAAAGAAAGGAATTCCATAGCCGGCCGAATTTGGAATTTACGAGGACAATCACGACGGCCTAACTAGCGTCAGTGGGAATGCGCAAAGTTGGAATGGGGGACCGGAATGCACAGAGTGGGAATAATAGAGACGGAAATGCGCGTCTTCCCTAATCGCCGAGATCCCTGGAATGGTCTCATTCAGTTGAGTTCCGGAGATCCACTTTTAGAACTTATGAAAAGGATGCGAGAGGAAGGAACCGTTTTCTCTAATTCCTTCTTTTCTGGGACGTTTGTTGTTTGTTGTTTATTGTTTGGACGTGTGCTTGTTGATGGTCGATGTCTTGATGTCTTGGTGCCTTGGTGTTTTGATGTCTTGATGTCAGGGTATTTTGATGTCTTGATGTCAGGGTATTTGATGCCTTGGTATTTTGATGTCTTGATGTCTTGGTATTTTGATGTCTTGATGTCTTGGTATTTTGATGTCTTGATGTCTTGGTGTTTTGATGTCTTGGTGATCGGTATTTTGATATCTTGATGTCATGGTATTTTGAAGTCTTGGTACCTTGGTATTTTGATATCTTGAAATCTTGGTATTTTGTCTTGATATCTTAATGTCTTGGATTGATGTTTTTAATATTTTTGATATCTTAAATATCTTGATATATTAATAACCTGATATCTTGATGTTTAGTATTTTGATATCTTGCTATTCTGATATCTTAATATTTTGATATCAGGATATATTAATATCTTGATATCTTAATATTTTGATATCTAGATATTTTGATATCTAGATATTTTGATATCTAGATATTTCAATATATTAATATCCAAATATCTTGACATCTTAATATCTTGCTATCTAAATACATTGAGATCTTGATATATTAATATCTCGATATCTTAATGTTTTGACATCTTGATATTTTTATTCTTGACGTCTTGATTGATATCATAATATCCTGAGGCCTAAATATCTTGACATCTTGATAAGTTGTACTTTCAGTGACCACTGGCCATTTGCTGGATAATATTTATAGTGAAGCAGCCTCGCATTTATTATTTCAAATAATCCCCGGATAAAAGTAACACTTAAATACACACACACAAAAGTAACACTTACGCACGTTACCGATTTTTTCCCCGATAAAAGCGCTCGCAATGTTACCGGTAATACACTCGTATCGGGAACTTGTAACTTGATTTTGTACCAGAAATAATAGCCCATAATGAATGTCCACATTCTGTGAGCAAAATATTCTCTAGATATCTCTATCACTTCGTTTTTTCATTTAACTTCCTTAGTGTAAACCTTTTCCGTATAAAATGAAAAACGATGAAAACGCATTTATCATAAACGCCATAATTATTCATGCGGAGAAAAATACGTTTTTTTATCACCTTACTATATCATAAATTCTCTCCCTCATTTCATGTTGAAAGATTTGCAAATATTTCATTTAAAAATAAATGTCGCTTTGCTGTTCCGGCAAACATATATATTATAATAAATGTCTACCACACTAAAAAAAAACTCACGCTAAACATTTTAATTATTTATTTCAGTCTCATATTCCATGTCCATCTTATTTGTTTATTATTGTTCTAAAGAATCGGGTTTTTAATGAAAATGATACCAAATATGTGTAAACGAGTACTTTTATCATTACTGCCTGTACTATCATAATAATAGCCTGAGGTTATATATGTATTTTATCATTACCCCGAAGCCTTTGGGGATCGGGGTTGGGAAAAATTGATAAAAAAAATTATAATCACGAGAATAAAAAAAATAAAAATAACTTTCTCTTCCACATAAACTGCTGATTAAACAGTTTACTTAAGATGATATTGTCTGGTAGCAATTCCATTGAGGTACTTAGAAGATTAGATGTATATTTCATTACAAATGCAAAAGGATACTATATTACTAAAATAGGAATCGAAAATGATATTGGGGCAATGAATTGCGTATTTATTTACCTGCATTGCATTACAAGGCAAAAGGATGTTGCATACTCAAATAAGAATCGAAAATATTTGGGTAATGAATTACATATTTATTTACCTGCACTCACATGAACTCAGCTTAAAGTCGTCCAATGTGACGGTGAACTGAAGGATTTACCATTTCATCTAATTTTAGTTTTATATCTTAAATCATTTATTTTCATTTAACGATGGTTTCTTTAACCAAATCAAATCAAAGTTACCCGATAATATTTCCTAGTGAAAATAGTCGCATTAGGAGAGAGAGAGAGAGAGAGAGAGAGAGAGAGAGAGAGAGAGAGAGAGAGAGAGAGAGAGAGCAAAATTGCTAGATTGATTAAGTGATTCATAGACATTTGGCATACAAGCCAAGCACTGGGGCAACTAAGGTCATTCAGCGCTGAAACGGAAATTGACAGTGAAAAGGTCTGAAAGGCGTAACAGCAGGAAAACATCAAAGCAGTTGCACTATGAATCCGGTGGAAAATACGATGGAAGAGGGAGAATATGAATGGAGGTACAATAAAAAGGAATGCAAAAGGGGGGGGGGGGGGGTGGGGGGGGGGGGGGGTTGCAGCTAGGGGCCGGAAGGACGCTGCAATTGCAAAGAACTTTAAGTCATGCCCACGGGGGCAAAATTACCCAGAGTATATGTAAGTTACTATTTTCGCTGTTATGACATTTGGCGAATCTGCTCAACTGGGGTCTAATTAATTAATAGCATTCATTAGTAGTTTACTAATTACCTGTTAAAAACCGGATCCCACAACTCAATCAAAAAAGCTCTTGCTGTGTGTGACTGGCGAACCAGTACGGTGGTTTTATTGATATATTTCATCAAGGGCCAATTTCTTATGCTCTGTTCTTACTTGCATATCACCCACATAGTTGATTTCGTAAGCTGATGAAATGCTGTGGTCACCTTAGGCAAATTGAGAGAGAGAGAGAGAGAGAGAGAGCAGAGAGAGAGAAGAGAGAGAGAACTGAAACATCATAACTATGCACCCAAGACCAAGTCATCATTCTCGTTCTAGACTGATTTTCAATCTCTGGTTCATCTGCTCGAAGCCCCAACTAGAACAGAGCCCGTCTACTCTCATTCCCTAACGAAATCAACTTTCTATTTGACGAATATTCATTATTTTCGTTTAAACAATTTGCATACCATAGATTTAATTAAATTTATCTTCCTTCCCCTTCCATTTTAAACGAGTAAAAACAGTGCATTTGCATTTCGGGGAAAAGGGTCCTCTGCAATAAATCCATGAATGGGAAACC
>NC_061098.1:32148491-32165991 GCF_015104395.2 Macrobrachium nipponense | reverse complement strand
GGTTTTGTTTTTAGAGAGGGACGTGCATAAATAAAATATACTTGTGATTGGGTCATAACGGCCAGATTGCGTAAAACATTTTTTTAGTTTTTTTCAACCTCATATGTATATATATATATATATATATATATGTATATATTATATATATATATATATATATAAAACTATCGAGAACAAACACCAGCGAGGCCGCACGAGCTAAAACACCCCTTATTTAAATTACTGGCATTTAAATTGAATTGGTTTCGTATCCTGCATTCAAAATTTCATCCGCAGGGCACCTCCCCCCCCAAAAAAAAAATCCCCCCAAAAAAAAAAAAATAATATAATACCTCTTCTATATGCAGCTGATTTCATTTCTTGGCCCAGTGGGCTATTATTATTATTATTATTATTATTATTATTATTATTATTATATATTATTATTATTATTATTATTATTATTATTATTATTAAATCAAACGAGTACAGAGCCCCCTCGTAAACAAGTGATCCGCAGATGGCATCAGAATTAACGTATTGAAATCAAGCAGCGAATAATTAATCCAAATGAATCGTCGAAGTCGTCATATTTAATTCTGCAGTGGCCTCGGATTATAAGCGCGCCTATTTTCAGTTCAACATTTTAATCGGTTGACGTTTTAAATGTGGCCAACTGGTATTATCATTTCAATCAAGGCAACGGGTTTTGAAAATATAATACATTAACACTATACGAGGTAAGGCTCGTTAATGTGTTGGCATAGTCTATTCATGTAAAATATAATTTTTATTTAGATTAGCAAAGAACTTTAACAATAGTTAATTTTAAGAGGAACTGCAATTAATTCATATTTCCATGAATTCTGTGTAAGGTGTAATATACTAAACAGACCAGTCAGGAACGAGTGTGTGTGTGTGTGTGTGTGTGTGTGTGTAAGGAAACAGTTAATATTTCTGCATACAGTTGCATCATAATACAATATCTCGAATTTAAACACAATAACACGACTAAATTTAAAATTAAAAAGAAAAAGGTAAAAGAACGGACGAATATCAGTGAACATTGTCTATTGGAACAGAACCCTTACAATTACGAGAAGGTCCAATACCTTCGATCAAAGGTTTACTCGTGACAGATGTATAAACATTTCAGTTTACGTGTGATGTATGAAGCTTTATTTTTTTATCTGAATTTTTATCCTCTTGTGGGTCACTTGAAGTTCTACTATTAAAAGCTATTTTACAATATTACGTATCATCCTATGAAGTACAAAAAAAGCTACTTATTACTTTAAGTAACAAATCTCTCTGAGCACAGAAGCTACCAACTCCTTGATTCAAACCACAGTTGAACCCATTAGCAGGCTAAGCGAGAGAGAGAGAGAGAGAGAGAGAGAGAGAGAGAGAGAGAGAGAGAGAGAGAGAGTCATGCATAACACAACAGTATGCTGTTTCATACAGAATTTCGTCATCAGGTGAGAAAATTACCATGTAATGAAAGAAGGTATCACGTCTGGAATTCCTCAACTAACACCGGGAATGGGAATACCTGGAATGGGAGTTCCAGTAGGAATGATGGAGATCACAAATATTCTCAGATATTCTTAGATGATACATATCACGGAGTATGCTCAGTTATTCTAGATGACACTATATCACAAGTATTATAAGATATTCTTGAATGATACATATATCACAAGTATTATAAGATATTCTTGAATGAGACATAAATCACAAGTATTCTCAGATGATACATAAATCACGAGTATTCTCAGATATTCTCAGATGATACATAAATCACGAGTATTCTCAGATATTCTGAGATGATACATAAATTACAATTATTCTCATCTCTTCTCGTAGATATTCTCAGATAATAAATAAATCACGAGTATTGTCGGATAATACATAAATCTCTATTATTCTAAGATATTCTGAGATGATACATAAATCACGATTATTCTGAGATGATACATTAAATCACGATTATTAACAGATATTCTCAGATGATACATAAATCCCAAGTATTCTCAGATGATTACATAAATCAACGAATATTCTCAGATACTCTAAGATATACATAAAATCACGAGAATTCTAAGATATTCTGAGATGATACTAAATCACGATTATTCTGAGATGATACATAAATCACGATTATTCTGAGATGATACATAAATTACGAGTATTAACCGATATTCTCAGATGATACATAAATCACGAGTATTAACCGATATTCTCAGATGATACATAAATCACAGTATTCTCAGATGATACATAAATCACGAATATCTCAGATATTCTAAGATGATACATAAACTCACGAGTATTTCCAGATATTCTGAATGATACATAAATTACGAGTATTCTCAGATATTTGCGTGGACATTCTCAGATGATACATAAATCACATCTGGTTCTGGGCAACGCTGCCCAATGCCTCAGAGAGAGAGACATTACCTTACAGACCTTACATCTTGTTCGGGTTTGCCCCAGGTCCCTCAGTGTGAGGCACCTCTAATGTCTACCAGAGAGTGCTAGTTACATCTTCCGGTATATTTTGCATCTTCCAATCTTGGATGGTCTGGGATGCAGTTTAGATATTTGTCGAGCTTATTCTTAAACACATCTACGCTCACTCCTGATATATTCCTCAGATGAGCTGGCAACGCATTGAATAGACGCTGCATTTATCGATGCTGGTGCGTAGTGGATTAATGTCCTGTGTGCTTTCCTTATTTTTTTTTCCTGGTATAGTTTTGGGCACTATTAATCTACCTCTGCTTGCTCTTTCTGATATTTTTAGTTCCATGATATTTTCTGCTATTCCTTCTATCTGTTTTCCATGCCTGAATTATCATGTAGCGTTCTCTCTCCTATCTAGACTATATAATTTAAGAATTGTAGTCTTCCCAGTAGTCTAGGTCCTTAACTTCTTCTATTCTAGCTGTAAAGGACCTTTGTACACTCTCTATTTGTGCAATATCCTTTTGAGAGAGAGAGAGAGAGAAAGAGAGAGAGAGAGAGAGACTATAGTTAAAACTTGGCCTAAGCCCCGCCCCCGAGAGAGATATATATCTCGCGAGTGTCATGGGCTCCACTGAAGCACAAAGCTAAGGCGATTTCTCTCTGTCCAGAGACATATCTTGGCTATTACACCCCTCATCTGGGCTGATGAATTCCCGTTTTCGGTAGTGCCCCCCGTTTTCTGTAAGATTAAATGGAATATGGGGTCGTCTCAACTTTTTTGTTTTTTATTCTTTTATAAATTTACCTTCTTTCGCTCCATTTACTCGTTTTATGATGCCTGCTTTTGGCCAATGAAATATATATATATATATATATATATATATATATATATATATATATATATATATATATATATATATATATATATATATATATATATGTATATATATATATATATGTATATATATACTACATACATATGTATAATATATATATATATATATATATATATATATATATATATATATATATATATATATATATAATAAGAAGACCCATTATACGATACTGACTTCAAATATTATCAAAAGGATAAACCCATAAACAAAAAATTTAATACCTCCATTAGAATTAAAATAATTTACATCAATTGCAACGAAAAACGGTTTCGCTAACATATACTAAGCAGATTACCGTCATAACAGGGCAAATTCCACCTCGTAAATTGTATATTTCTAATAACACAACAACAACAACCACATTTTATTTAGAACGTATTTTGAGTCTTTTTTGAGAAATGATATTTGTTTTGGCCTTGGTAAAATCCAATTCGGAACTTGGATTTATATGTAAATCACTCCTAGGTATTGATTGTTATTAACGACAATCGGAATATCTGTTGACGATTGTACTTTTTTCAGTAAAAAATAAATAAATTTATTGGTGCGTAATGGGTAGCATAGCATAAATGTGTAGGCAAACTGTTCTGGCTTATATTAAAGTATAGACGAAGTTACTTATATTTATTGTCACCGAAACGAAATTAGTGGTTTAACAAGGCGGTTTCTCTCTTAAACAATGGTTCAAAGCGCCTTTGTATTAATAATGGTTTAGCAAGTTTTTGCATTTAACATAAAAAATTATTTACATTCGATAAACCTGATTAAAGTTTTAATGTTACCGAAACGAAAACTAGTGGTTTAACAAGTGTTTCTCTTTAACAATGGTTCAAAAAGTCTGTATTTAACAATGATTTACCAAGTTTCTGAATTTAACAATGAAAAGTTTTTATTTATCTTTTGTTTTTTTATTTACGTTAAGAAAGTATACTGACAACCACGAATACAATTCATATGTAACCTTCCAGAGAAAAAAGCACAGATGACCGCTTTCGAAATTTCTGTACTAATCACCACACGTTAGTTGATAGCTAATTAACGCCAAAAAGCGATAAAAAAGAAAAATCGGCACCGAAAATGCCAGATCCTTTCTACGGCCGAAATCAAAATGAAAATGACTCAAAATGGGTGGGCCAACTTTTCGATTTAACAATAATTAACTATGTTAAACATTCGTGCTCGGCCTCGGATTTGGCAAAGTTTTAATTTAATCTGGACGCTTAACAAGTGTCCCAAACGTCAATATTTAAACGCCCTGAATTTCGCTCACTCGCACCGCTTTGTCTAATTAGTTATATGTCTGGTACCAGTATCTAAAAAAAAAAAAAAAAAAAAATCATTTGTAAATTAAATTGTCTACTCATTCATATCTGCCCATTGGCTTCAAGGTTCAACTTACAGTAATTACAGCTACAGTAGATTCACATCAACCGTGCATTTGATATCTAGGCCAGCCCCTTACGACGCCCCTGATTGGCTGTTGATAAGCCAATCACAGGGCTGGAAACTCTCAGTCTCTCTCGAGAGTTCACATGTGTAGGATCTATGTTCCACCTCTCCAGAGGGTTACGTCTTTCAAAAGTATCCCTCAGGAGAGGTGGAACTTACCTCTTGCCTATGTGAACTCTCTCGGAAGAGACTGAGAGTTTCCTGCGCTGCCATTGGCTCATCAACAACCAATAAGGAGGGTTGTAAGGTCTGGCCTAGACATCAAATACAATTATTATCTCAGTCTAAGATTGAATATTCTGGGATTCATGTGACCCACGAGGCAACTTCGGTATAACTGGAAAGATCTGGCGCCACCTGGAAAGATCTGATTTCATCTGGAAAGATCTGGCGCCACCTGGAAAGATCTGGTGCCACCTGGAAAGATCTGATTTCATCTGGAAAGATCTGGCGCCACCTGGAAAGATCTGGTGCCACCTGGAAAGATCTGGCGCCACCTGCCACTCAAGGGCACCCGGATACCATCTGTCGCTCTGAAGCGCGTAAAATCCCAGGAAACGAAAGCAGTCATTTAGAGCAAAACGCGTCGCCCTCGAGTCGCAATTAAAAACCTTTCCCCAGCAAATGCCAAATTGCTTACTGGGTAATTAGCGGTGCCACGAAGATTGCAGGGGAAAAGTCGTTGCAAAATCAAGCCTGCACCAAACGAGGAGCAACTCGGGTTGAATAGGGAAAGTGCCAACATACGTACATAAGTACGTACATACATACATTAGACTCCCTTTTTCAAAAAATGATTTGGTAGATCGTCAATAACGTCATAAAAAAAATAATAAAACTCGAAACTGGGTAGATTAAATTTGTGGTGTTCTTAAAAGTTACGACAATTACGTTAATTACCAACCAAACCCTAGGGGTGGTGGTGGTGGGGGGGGGGGGGGGGGGGGGGGTTAGGTAAGGAAACGGGAGGGAAGGGGAGAAATCCACCCTCCTCCTAAAAACCTGTTTGTCCGCCCCACAGTTAGGTAGGAGATTGGGAGGGTAGCGGAGACATCCACCCTCCTCCTACAAACCGTTTTATCCGCCCCACCAGTGCAAGTAGGGGATTGGGAGGTTAGGGGAGACATCAGCGCCTAGTTCCAGCGCCCGTAGCTCGCACCAACAAGCTGATATCCAATAAATAAAGTAAGAGCATTATATTATGCAGGTTCACTACGTCATGAGGGCTTGAAAATCGAGAGAGAGAGAGAGAGAGGAGAGAGAGAGAGAGAGAGAGAGCGGGAAGGTTAAGACTAGCTATTATAGAAAAATCTCTCCCTGCCTATAAACATTGGGACTATACCCAAGGGATCTATAGATCCTTCATAAACTGATTAGACCCTGATCAGGAGAAACTCCTGAATTACGCGCAGGTAATGTAATCATCGGGAAATCGACCTTCAAGGATATTGTTACTGGTTCCCCATGCGGCTGGAAATAGGGTGAATAGGACTCCTGAATTTCCGAGACCGGGAATTATATTAAAATCTTCATGACCGCATTTCCAGCTCTGGAATTATTGCTGTCGAGATCAAATAACCGAACCGTGAGAATTAATTTCTTGTTTTTCATTCAAAGCAACAGATCGGAACGAACTTTATTTTCTTTTTATTCAGAGCTGGAAAATCATTGCATGCACCTTGATGTTTTTATTCAGACTGGCTGTCACTGTTAGAATTAATGCAAATCATACGTTTACACATTTACATAAATATAAAATCTGTCAAAAGCTAGTTCCCTTATAAAGGTTTCTAGAGCAAAATCTAAGAGAGGTCGAAGTTCATTCTCTCTCTCTGTTAAATGAAAAAAAAAACTGTAAATAAAAAAAAAAAAAAGGTTCCTTGTTTTCAGAAATCTTATACAGTCTAGTCCGCTCTTATAACTAAAATAAACGGTTCATTGGACGGACAAAATGACAGTACGGGTATACCAGTACCGTCATATCACTTTGGGGGATAAAATAATGAAGGATGATCATCGATTTAATCTCGGAAAATACCTCCTTGGAAAGTACGAACACTTGAGGAACATATTTCCTAAAAAGACGAAGGCATTTTACTGCAATCCATCAAACAACGTTTGTTCTCTTCTGGGCCTGTCTTACAAAACCTTCAAAGAGGAACATTGGAAATTCACGGATATTGTGTCTGAACCATAACACGGATGATGTGACTATAAATTCACATCAACCGTACATTTGATGTCTAGGCCAGTCTCTTACGACGCTCCTGATTGGCTGATTATAAGCCAATCACAGGGCTGGAAACTCTCAGTCTTTCTCGAGAGTTCACATATGCAGGATGTATGTTCCACCTCTCCTGAAAGAAGTATCCCTCAGGAGAAGTGGAACATATATCCTACCCATGTCAACTCTCGAGAGAGAGAGTTTCAAGCCCTGCGATTGGCTTATCAACAGCCAATCAGGAGCGTCGTAAGGGACTGGCCTAGACATCAAATGCACGGCTGATGTGAATCTACTATAGGACTAAAGTCTCCAACGATGGTAGCGAAGTTCTCACCTGACGTATGAATACTTGATGAGACTTAAAGTGAATCAGGTGCCACAAATAGAGACTTAGAAGGAAGTTAGGTAGGTGATGTTAACTATCCCCGCTTAAAATTCCTACGCCAGAGAGAGTGGTATGGAATATGACATAAAAACAAAATGATTTTGGAAAATGTAAAGGTTTGTAATTATTTTTTATCAAAGCTATAAAAGCTGGTGGTTACTTTTATCAAAGCTGTAAAAGCTGGTAATTACTTTTATCAAAGCTGTAGAGCTGGTCATTATTTAGGTTAGGTTTTAGGTTAAGGTTAAGTGGCTGGTCATTATTTTTATAAAATCTGTAAAAGCTAGTCATTATTTTTATCAAAGCTGTACAAGCTGGTAATTACTTTTATCAAAGTTGTAAAAGCTGGTCATTATTTTTCGTAATTAAGTACAAAAGAAACATGACAGCACCTGCGTCAGCTGATTACTTTCAGAATCAAAAAAAAAAAAAAGTTAAAAAAAGCTAGAAAATAACACAAAGCTAGCACCAAGAAAAGAAAGTTCTAGCATAGAGCACTTAGTAAACACTTATAAAGGATAAACGTGACTTACTGAACGCTATAAGACACCCAGTTTGACAGACCCTCAAGACAAACTAACCAACATAATCACTCCTTATATAATTATGGACTGAGGAATTCATTATTCAGTCGGTCACTGGAATCAATCACAAGAGAATCCAAACCTCCTCGGTCTGGCCCTACATACATTTCCGTTAAGTCGATTCCCTCCATAGATCTCCTTTTCGAGGAGGAGGAGGAGGAGGAGGAGGAGGAGGATGAAAGAAGAGGAGATGGGTGGGAAAGAAAGAGGAGGAGGAGGAGAAAGAGGATGCAGGAGCAGGAAAGAGCTTCTTTATACTCAGTTCCAGACAATTCTTGTGGGAAGAGGTTCCCTGATCATTTAAGCCTTCAGGAGTCCTATGGCGTGTAGGGCAATAGCAGAAAGGGGGGCGGGGGTCCCCGCCCCTCCTTACTGGATTCAAGGATATTCCAGAGAGAGAGAGAGAGAGAATGTCGAGGGCTCTATTAAGGGGCTAAGCAGGGTAATCCCTTTCCTTGACACTTCTCTTAAGAAAGAGAAGAGAGAGAAATTAATGTGGTGATAGCTAGTAATATAACATTTTTGACCGAAGGGCAGACCTGGGTCATCATGGAGGACTATTCACCACCTGTACAGGTTGGTGCGACTCTCGAAATAATTATCAAGAAGTCTAAATAGACCAAAAACGCCAAAGGGCTCTCTCACAGGCTAAAAGCATGTATATAGAGAGAAGTGACTTTGAATTTCAGGTCTGCCTAATCAAAAACAACCATTCCAATGTCAAAACCTCCCCATTACAGGGAAGGAGAGCCGTTCCAAGAAAGAAGAAGAACAGCGCAATCCATCCATCAACTGTTTCCACCCATCGTTACCATGTTCACCTATTTCGCCTTGACAGGTGTTTACCTTTTGTGTGACTCTCATTTATTTCCGTTTTTTGGGATTATTATCCTCATCCTAATGTGAGTTTTTATCATTAATCATTCCTTTGGAGCCCATAGTTCATTTTGATGTTTTCCTTTGGCCTAATACATACGTATTTCGTAACCGTTGTTAATTGGCTTGTCAAGACTGTGTACTCATCCTGACCAAAGCGACGGCCATATTTGTTGTCAGCCATAATGAACTAGAGGGTTTGCTTATATTCCTATGTTCTAATAAGCTATCCTAGCTTTTATATTATTTGTTGTGTGTTTTTTATTCATCACCATTTCATTTCTAGACTGACCTAGGGGTCAGTTTTGATATGTGTTTGTAAAAATCTTTGTTCTTTGGGCGGGATGTGTTTTTTATCCCTTCATGAGAGAGGGTAGGCTATTGTTAGGTACCATCCTCCCCCACCCTGCCCTCCCTTCCCATTCCTTAAGTGTGCTCCCCAGCTGGTAGCCCTCCCCTCTCGGTCTTCGGCCAGGGGTGTTTGGGGTACCGTTGGTTCTCCCCCTATCAGCCTTTTGATGGTGAGTAGATCCCCGAATTCCCCGTGAGTTATCTCGTCCTTCGCGGCAGCGCTGTCTCACGGAGGGTGCAGTACGATATACCTCTTCTATCCTGAACCAGGTATCTGTTCAGGATAGGTGGAAGAAGGCGGCAGGACCGCTTCCTTTAAATTGAGGGTGTATTTACTTGAGCGGCATACCATTTCATGATTGGTTTTTAGCAACGCGGCAGACATTCAGATTGCTAACGTCTGCCGCGTTGGCGATTCCTCTTCTATCCTGAACCCGGTATCTGTTCAGAATAGGTGGATGAAGGCGGCAGGACCGCTTCCTTCGAGATGGTGTACTTACTTGAGCGGCATACTATTTCATGAATTGATTTTAGCAACGCAGCAGACATTCAGATTGCTAACGTCTGCCGCGTTGGCGATACCTCTTCTATCCTGAACCAGGTATCTGTTCAGGATAGGTGGATGAAGCCGGCAGGACCGCTTCCTTCGAGTTGAGGTGTACTTACTTGAGGCGGCATACTATTTCATGAATGGTTTTTTTTGCAACGCAGCAGACATTCAGATTGCTAATGTCTGCCGCGTTGGCGATACCTGATCTATCCTGAACCAGGTATCTGTTCAGGATAGGTGGAAGAAGGCAGCAGGACCGCCTCCTTCGAGCTGAGGGTGTATTTTTACTTGAGCGGCATACTATTTCATGAATGGTTTATAGCACGCGGCAGATATTCAGATTGCTAATGTCTGCCTCGTTGGTGATATACCTCTTCTATCCTGAACCAGGTATCTGTTCAGGATAGGTGGATGAAGGTGACAAGACCGCTTCCTTTGATTTGAGGTTGTATTTTACTTAAGCGGCATACTATTTCATGAATGGTTTTTAGCAACGCGGCAGACATTCAGATGCTAATGTCAGCCGCGTTGGCGCTAATGACGCTAGTGTGTATATATTTTTCTTTTTTGACCGAAGGGCAGACCTGGGTCACCTCATGGAGGACTATTCACCACCTGTACAGGTTGGTGCGACTCTCGAAATAATTATCAAGAAGTCTAAATAGACCAAAAACGCCCAAAGGGCTCTCTCACAGGCTAAAAGCATGTATATAGAGAGAAGTGACTTTGAATTTCAGGTCTGCCTAATCAAAAACAACCATTCCAATGTCAAACCTCCCACTACAGGGAAGGAGAGCCGTTCCAAGAAAGAAGAAGAACAGCGCAATCCATCCATCAACTGTTTCCACCCATCGTTACCATGTTCACTATTTCGCCTTGACAGGTGTTTACCTTTTTGTGACTCTCATTTATTTCCGTTTTTTGGGATTATTATCCTCATCCTAATGTGAGTTTTTTATCATTAATCATTCCTTGTAGCCCATAGTTCATTTTGATGTTTTCCTTTGGCCTAATACATACGTATTTCGTAACCGTTGTTAATGGCTTGTCAAGACTGTGTACTCATCCTGACCAAAGCGACGGCCATATTTGTTGTTGTCAGCCATAAGAACTAGAGGGTTTGCTTATATTCCTATGTTCTAATAAGCTATCCTAGCTTTTATATTATTTGTTGTGTGTTTTTTATTCATCTTTTACCATTTCTAGACTGACCTAGGGTCAGTTTTTGATATGTGTTTGTAAATATCTTTGCTTTGCGGGGATGTGTTTTTATCCCTTCATGAGAGGGTAGGCTATTGTTAGGTACCATCCTCCCCCACCCTGCCCTCCCGCCCTTCCCTTCCTTAAGGTGTGCTCCCCAGCTGGTAGCCCTCCCCTCTCGGTCCTTCGGCCAGGGGTGTTTGGGGTACCGTTTGGTTCTCCCCCTATCAGCCTTTTGATGGTGAGTAGGAGAATCCCCGTGAGTTATCTCGTCCTTCGCGGCAGCGCTGTCTCACGGAGGGTGCAGTACGATACCTCTTCTATCCTGAACCAGGTATCTGTTCAGGATAGTGGAAGAAGGCGGCAGGACCGCTTCCTTTAAATTGAGGTGTATTTACTTGAGCGGCATACCATTTTCATGATTTTGGTTTTTAGCAACGCGGCAGACATTCAGATTGCTAACGTCTGCCGCGTTGGCGATTCCTCTTCTATCCTGAACCAGGTATCTGTTCAGAATAGGTGGATGAAGGCGGCAGGACCGCTTCCTTCGAGATGGTGTACTTACTTGAGCGGCATACTATTTCATGAATTGTTGTTTTTAGCAACGCGGCAGACATTCAGATTGCTAACGTCTGCCGCGTTGGCGATACCTCTTCTATCCTGAACCAGGTATCTGTTCAGGATAGGTGGATGAAGCCGGCAGGACCGCTTCCTTCGAGTTGAAGGTGTACTTACTTGAGCGGCATACTATTTCACGAATGGTTTTTTTTGCAACGCAGCAGACATTCAGATTGCTAATGTCTGCCGCGCGTGGCGATACCCTGACTATCCTGAAACCAGGTATCTGTCAGGATAGGTGGGAAAGAAGGCAGCAGGACCGCCCCTCCTTCGAGCTGAAGGGTGATTTACTTGAGCTGGCATACTATTTCATGAATGGTTTATAGCACGCGGCAGATATTCAGATTGCTAATGTCTGCCTCGTTGGTGATATCCTCTTCTATCCTGAACCAGGTATCTGTTTCAGGATAGGTGGATGAAGGTGACAAGACCGCTTCCTTTGATTTGAGGTTGTATTTACTTAAGCGGCATACTATTTCATGAATGGTTTTTAGCAACGCGGCAGACATTCAGATTGCTAATGTCAGCCGCGTTGGCGCTAATGACGCCTAGTGTGTATATATTTTTCTTTTATGTGTTTTATTCATTCCCTTTTTACAGTTTATATTGCTTTAGTCCATTTATCAGCCTTACCTGCCGCCCCCGCCCCCCTTTTTCATAGTAGCTGCAGGATTATACTGATTGCATTTTGCTGCAGTTGCCGCGATTGCAGCGGCAGGACTTTGAAGGGATTGAATACCTTGATTACATATACCCTGCCGCCCCCCCTCCCCCTTCCATAGCAGCTCTAGATTGCCCTAGTTACTTTTTGCTGCCGTTGCGGCAGCGGGGCTATAATTGCAATAATGCTTGTGCTGCGTCGCCGCCTTAAGGTGTGCTGCCCTAAAGTTGGATGCCACCCTTGGGCGGCAAAGGATTTTTTGAAGATATAAACTCAATAGGAAATCCTTCTTCCAGAATGCCCTGCTGTGAATGCAATCACGCAACAGAGGTACATAGCCACGACTCGTGCATGAGCAATTTGCGGCAACTGTGATGGACTATGGGACAAGGCCCGTAATTTGGCCCAACCGAAGACGCCATCATTGCCTTTAAGGCGCTTACTGACTGAATTTATGAGTTTGGGGAAAAACTGTTCATGATGTTCATCAGAATTTAAGACACATACTGCGCCTGGATTTGACTCTTCCTGCTGGATCTCAATCCAGGGTAGGTAATTTCTTTGTCTTTGCTCAAAATGTTGATTTTTTAGGTTTAGTCTCGTTTACCTGAACTATTCCTGAAGACTTTCCTTTGACGCGTGTCCTCTATAGCAGATAATGGACGACTAAGAAGAGGAGTCTTTATCTGCAATTGCACAGGATGTGGCTTTATCTGCAATTGCACAGGATGTGGCTTCCTCAAGGGCTTCTTCTCTGCCGTGAGGTGGTTCTTGAAGTTGATGCATCTCGGAACCTGCCTGATGCGATACTGGAATCTCAACAACTGTAATTTCTAAGCCTTCTCCTGTGGCCTTTAAAGAACCTCCCATACATGATAAGTTTTTAAGTCTGCCGCCCTGCGTCATACTCGGCATCTAGCGCCAATCTAGATCTTGTGGATTCACACACTTTCAGGGGAAGTAAACATCCAACTCCTCTGCAGCTTCTTCCAAGGTTCTATGAAGGGTGGCTCGTCCAAAGACCCCATCTCTTCAGCAGTGACTCAAGAAGAATGTATTGCCTCTGCCGCCCTTACACAGTCGCCTCCTGGTCCCAGTTAGCCCCTTCCGCCTCAGGGGCGCCGCCCTCTCTGGCTAATTCTCAGGATACCTTGGAGATTATCCTTGGAGCAATTAGGGATACGCAACAGAGGATTGTTACTCTAGAGGAACATCCCTTTAAGAATCTAACTATGATTCCTCGTCTGACGCCACCTCTATCCAGAGAATATTTTCATTTAATTAGAAACTCTCAGGAGGCACAGGTTCAAAGAGACGTGGCTCCTCCAAGAACAATGGGCATCATCCCAGTCCGTCAGGCTTATGAGGCCCTTTTTGATCGTCTTGCACCCGATCCTGCTGCTATCTCAGAATGAAATGACAGCTCCTTCCATCCTCCAGATTCGAAGGGGGAAAGGGCAGTAGTCGTGCATCTAAGAATTTCGTCACCCCGACTCAAGTACGGGAGGAAAACGACACAGAACAGAGGTAGATGGAAGAGATTTAAAACGGCGACCCCGAGTAGGGATAAACCTGGGAAGAGACTCCATTTCTCCCATAACATCTACGGAATACATTAAGACATTTGAGAGGCAAGAATTTTGTTCTCACGGACCGGCCGTCTTGTTCAATTCTGACAGATTGCAGCCGCCTCTAAGAATGCTGTTCAAGACAAGCTGGGTGCACATCAGAACTTCCTCAGCTCATTGAACATGACCATCGCAGTGGAAGTACTAAAGTTAGCATATCCTAGTTTTACCAGAATACTGCGCTGATTAACAGTTCCCCACCCCTAGGGCCTGTCCCGAAGGATAAGATATTTTTACGTGGCTAGGAACCAATTGGCCACCTAGCAACGGGACCTACAAACTTATTGTTGGATCCGAACCACATTATATCCTGAAATTAATTTCTATCACCAGAAATAAATTCTCTGATTTAGCGTTGGCAGAGCCGAGAATCAACCTTCGGACCACCAGATGGGTAGCCTAGTGCGAACCACTCGTCAACGAGGAACTAATGGAAGTACCAACCAGACAGACCCCTAAAGAGGATCCTAACTCTTCAGCTCTATACTTTGTTGAAGATGCCCTTACAGCCATGGTAGACAGCCTACAACCTCTTCGCTAGAAAGAAATATGAATTGAGGAAGCTCGCACCTTCCGGGTCTGTTTTATGAAAAATACTCTGGTTTTAAAGCTCCTCAGTCCAGAATCCACTTTCAAAGAACCTCTCTCATGAGGACGCCCCTGGAAGGAGTAGTCACCCAAGCTGTTCATCAGGCCAAGTCAATGCTGACCATGCTTGGTTTAGGAATCCTGCTACGAAGCGCCCTTTCTCACAAGACTTGGTAACTTCAGAAGGAATTACCAGAATCAGTACACTTCTTCATCTTCTAACAGATGTCCCTGAGGTACCTCAAGAGGTCGTGGAAAATGTAACCTCGGGGCAGAGGTATGATGTATCAGGCACCCCTAGATGTAACCAGTCTTCCAGGGGAGGGGGTAAATCTGTTTAGAAATTTGAGGGTTGGCAGGGAGACTCCAATACTTTCATCAATATTGTTTTTCTACAAGCAGAGTTCAGGGTCTGCAATCATAAAGGGGCTGAGGTGGAGTGGTGCAGTCCTCCATCACCCTTCCAATTCCATTCCATTCTTCAGGCTTCATCCACAACCAAGAATCAAAGAATTTGCTTCATACATGATGAAAACCGGGGCAATAGAGGAGACGACCTCCCTCCTCTTCAGGGCCCCTTTATTCTCAGTCCCGAGAAAGATACAATAAAAGACGGATCATCTTGACCTGTCAACCCTCAACAATCAATACAATGTCCGACCTTCAGAATGACGTAAGATTGTTGTTGCCAGTAGGAGCTTTTGCCACCTCCATCGACTTGAAAGACGCCTATGGCATATTCTGAATTTCCAATAATACACCCATTATTACAGGAAGTTCCTCTGATTCAGTCTAGAAGGGAAGAAGTTTCGTTTCAAAGCTCTACCTTTCGGACTCAACATCGCTCAGAGATTATTCACGAAGATCTGCCGTCCAATTCTGAGGGAACTCAGGCAGAAAGGTATCCAGGTTATTGATATATCTGGACGACTTGCTGATATGGGTGAATTAGGGAGTGGGAGGGTGTTTAAAGGCAACAAGGTTGTTTTACAGACCCTGTCTGAGTTGGGGGTTTTTCTTATCAACATGAAGAAATCAAGATTAAGAAACTCCGGAACAGACTTTCAGTGGCTGTGGGTGGTTGGGGACACCACTTCTGGTACCCTGTATCTGGCTGAGGAGACAAGGTAATGTCTCTATCTCGGACCCTTTCGTTATTTTTGAAGCAAACATCAGTGTCTTGTCGGCAAGTGGAGCAGATGTTGGGGAGGCTCCAATTTGCATCAATAGGCGACCCTGTGGGCAAAGCCATTTTAAAGGGCCTGAATCACTTTTTAATCACGAAGACCAATAGAAAGCAAAGGGATCAGTTATGTCCATTCCCTCCGTTCATCAAGAAGGCTCTAGAAAAGATGGATGCATCCAGAGTTTTTCTTTTTTCGGGGAGGGCAGTGATTCCTTTCCGTCCATCCTCCAATCCCAGTCTGGGATGTGTACACCAGTATTGCCTCCCAGACAGGCTAGGGGATTCACACATCTGCAGGGCAGAGGTTTCAGGGTGCATGGTCTCATCCTCTCGCAACTTGCCATATAAATATTTTAGAGATACCCGTCGTGTATATTGCCATCAAGAAGCTGAATCTCCAGCAGGATCCACTTCAGATTACACTCAGACAGCGCAACAGCAGTGGCCTGTCTGAACAGGAAGGGGTTCGCGAAATCAAAGCCTCTTAGTGAGTGAACCCTCTCTATTCTGAGGTTTCTTCAGAGGAGAAACCTAACGATGACAGCGTTTCACGTGGCAGGGGTGAGAAATGTTATTTCAGATGCGTTATCCAGAAGCCATCCAATACCATCGGAGTGGTCTCTGGATCAGACATCCTTCCACTATGTTTGCTCCCAGTTGGAGATGCCCCAATTAGATCTTTTGCCACGAGAGAGAATTCCCAGTTACCTCACTTCGTTTCTCCGGTGATCGACCTCCTGGCAGTGAAGGTCGACGCCCTCACATGGGACTGGAACAGGTGGCAAGTAAATTACCTGTTTCTTCCAACAAAGATGGTCCTCAGAGTGCTCAGTTATTTGGAAAGCTTCAGGGGAAAAGCAAAGCTGATAGTCCCATTGTGGACTGCCCAGCCATGGTTCCCTCTATTGCCAGCAAGGGCAAAAAGAAACTCATAATCCTGAATCCAGTACTCTCGCAATTAGTTGGGAGGAATCGTTGCTTTTGTGCCTCAAAGATTCTCTCCAACTAGCTTGCTGGAGTTTTATGATTAAGATTCATAACAAGTTATACTCTAGTGATTCAGCAAGAATTTTATTTAAATCCTTAAGAACTTCTACCAATAGACAATATCAGACTGTGTGGAACTCTTTTTGTCATTTTATTAGATCTAATAATATTAGTAAGATTTCAGTGGAAACTATTTTACCATTTCTGAGAAATCTTTTTAATGACAGACATTTATCTCCTACCACAATTTCAACTTATAAGTCTGCATTATCTATCCTCTTAAGCTTGCTTTGCAACATTGATGTAACGGTTCATCCATTTCAGAATTTATGAAAGCCCTTTTTTTTTTTTAAATCAAACCATGATTCCTTGTACAAAATTTCTTTGTCTTCAGATAAGGTTTTTAAACTTTGCATTGTCTTCAAGGTTCCAAGAGAACCCTTGTGTTAAAGATAGTTTATATATTACATTGTTTCTAATCTCATTTACTACTGAGCTCATATGAATTTCTTGATTTTTCTTCAGAGAGGGTCAGACTGTTTCCTGATCCAAATTTTTGGCCAAGAATGAATGTCCTAATTCTAGACGTGAACTGATTTTTATCACTAGCTAAGGATGATTAAAAAAAGGAGGTAGTCATCCTTTATGTCCGGTGCATAAGTTGGAGAAGTACCTTGTTTTAGACTTGCAATACAAAATTTTTGAACAAATTTTGTACACCCAGAAAACCTTTCTGACATATCAATTAATAAGTTGAGACTATTTATGCGTCAATTTATTCGTTGGGCTGATCCAGGTTCCTTTCCCAGAACTCACGATTTGAGAAAAGTCGCAACTTCTTTGCTTTCCTAAAAGGTATGATA
>NC_061098.1:32138491-32143491 GCF_015104395.2 Macrobrachium nipponense | reverse complement strand
ATTCGAATATTCTACGGAAAAAAATAGTTACTGAATATTTACGAGAAATACTTTCTTTGAATAATAAATCACCCAATCGGCATCAATATTGAAGCGTTTGAACGAGGAGCAGGATATCATTCTACAATGCTATCATGTGACCACTAAGTATTTGCACGGGATGTATTCGTTGTCATTTAGGATGTATGATAAGAGTCTTAACTTGTTTTATATATGTTGTAGAATATTTCAAACTAAGCCGCAGTGGTTGAGGGAGAGATAAATATTAGTTTGCCAAATGGTTTTTGTATTGTCGGGTGTGTATGCACGTGATATATGTTTTCTACGGCCGTCGAGAGTCGGAGAACAAGTAAACACATACAATCTTATAGTATTTTTCAATGTTCTCTTTCGCACTGTTTAAATTCACGCATGAACATACAGACACACACATACACACACCCATATATATATAATATATATATATATATATATATATATATAGATATATATATATATATATATATATGATATATATATATATATATATCTAATAAAAGGAGCCAAGAAAAACGCCAAAATGTAGAGAGAAAATACTATATTTCAAAGACTGCCGTCTCTCTCTTCAGTAGATGAATGAAAAAAGTTAGACGAAAAGGTGGTATTTATACCAAGAGATCCACCCACAGGTAAGCCAATATAGTATTTTCTCTCTCTACATTTTCGGCGTTTTATGGGCTCCTTTTATTAGAAGGAATTCTGTTGTAACAGAATATTTTTACCAGTCATATATATATATATATATATATATATATATATAGATATATATAGATATATATATATATCTGTGTATATATATATACATATATATATATATATATATATATATATATATATATATATATATATATATATATATATATATATATATATGCACATCACATATACATATATATATATCTATATATATATATATATATATGATATATATATATATATATATATATACATATATATATCTATATATATATATATATATATATATATATATATATTATATATATATATATATATATAGATATATATATATGCACATAATTTTCACGCTCCTTGTCCTATTCACTTTCTCTCACTTATTCCCTCTCTCTTCCATATTTTCGTAAGCCTTTCCAAGTCTCGTTTCATCAAGATTTACTCTATGAACACAAAAATCAAGTCATCTCAATCTTTCGTATCGCGATACAGATATATATCGGTTTATGTATACATACAGAATGGCCACCTTCAACCAACTTTCAACTCGTGAATACCTTTTTAGAAACTCTCTCCATTCAATGAAAGAAAACCCCCTTCCTCTCTCGTTATTTTAAACGTTTCTTCAGCACTTAGTGAACCTTCGGCTTCTTGTCTCTCTCCTCGATTGGATTAACGTCAAAAGGCAATTTTCCTGATCTATGTATGGTCCTGCTCTCGTGCCTTCTCTCTCAATATCCCTTTCTATGGGTCTCAAGTGTCTTGATGTTTATTTAGGGTCTACTTCGGTGGGTCGTCCCTCGACTCGATGGGAGAGTTATATCTCATCCGGTGGACTTGGATAAGAGACTTGTTAGGCACTTCTTCTTCTTCTTCTTCTTCTTCTTCTTCTTCTTCCCACAAAGTAAATAATTGGAATATTAAAAATCTCGGGCTGCACAGTCCACTGGTTGTTGCTTCCCTTATATTGTGGATTGTTTAAAGTTTATTTTTTCTGCTTCTGTGAGTTTGCTAAAGACTACAATCTTGTCGTCCTTAAAATGAAAGGTTTTCTACTTCCTTCTTGGCTGGTCACACTCGTTTCCACCTCCCGCATTGTACTATTTATTTATTAAATTATTTTTTAAGCACGTTTTGGCTATAACCACGCCGCTCTTAATTATATGAGACCTTCTGTTAATTCTTCTGCTAGTTCTCTTTCTCAGACAAAATCCTTCTCCTTCCTACAGAGTAATGTTAGCTCTTATATTTCTCACAGTCACATCTAACACTTTTATAGTTCGAATTTATTTTTTCTATTCATTCATCCCCTTGGAACTTTTCCATCACCCAGACATACCTTACTCACACTGTTCGACTTCCCACACTTTCTCTCGCCCCACATTTCAGCGTTTCATTTGCAATTCCATCAGCTGCTGGATTTTTTTCCTTCCTGCAGAGCAATAATTGGCCAATTCTTTTTCTAAGAGTATGCTTATATATATATATATATATATATATATATAATATATATATATATATATATATATAAGATAGTACACACACACACATATATATATATATATAGTACTCTATATATATATATTATATATTATATATATATATATATAAATATATATATATATATCATATATACTATATATCTATATATATATATATATATAATAATTCATATATCTTAGATATATATCTATCATATATATAGGATCTATCTATATATACTATATATATAGATCTATATATATAAATCTTCATATATATATACTCTATATATAATCTAACTATCTATATATCTTAATATCATCGGCTACTATAATCTCTATATCTATATCTATATGAAGTACATATATATATATCTATATACTAATTAACGATAATTTCTGCAATAACTAGACTGACGTCAGCATTGTAATCTTTGTAATTAGAACACAAAAGATTAAATACTTCATTCCCGTGTAAATTAAGCTGAATTAATCAAGGGAAAAGCCGTGTTAATCTTAATGCATTAATTCTGACAAGGCCTTTCACGGCCAACCACCAGCTGCGAGAAGTTGTATATTTTGTTTCATATTTTTTTATTAGAAGGAAATATTTTCCGTTGCTTTGACGATATCGCCGATATTGAAAGTTTTAAATACATTTCTCAGTATTACCTCTTTCATCAGGGAAGATATTTCTGCCGATTTTATTTTATTTTATTTATATATTTTTTTTATCGTTAAGAGGTCATGAAGTGAATAGCGACCCAGTAACGAAGGTCTTTAAGTGGAGTTAGCTAGGGTAAGTCTACGTACTTGCGGAATTGATTATTGAGGACGTCAGGACGACGGTAATTAAGATGTAAAATAATAAAAAAAAAGACGCCATCTATTGATATTGCAAGTGACAGAACGAGGTACATTGATGATAATGCAATGGAGTGGTTGCCCAAAGTATTGCAACTTGCGTTTGGGTGGGAGAATAGTTGGGCCTCTCCAATACTTAAAATACCCACATCTCGACCCGTGTGAATGGGTCAATCTTACTCACCCCCCCCCCCCCCACGTAGTTTATGCTCTTATTTCTTAATCTTTGCTTCCACCACACACCCCCCCCCCCCCCCCCAAACACCTACAACCCTTCAGATACGATTTAACTCGCATGCTTTATGAAGGCTTCCTCTCCGCGTCCAAATCTCCCCCCGCTCCCCCCCCCCCTAGTTTATGCTTTTATTTCTTAATCTATTGCTTCCACCACCACCCCCCTCATAACCACCTGCCCCCAACAACAACAACCTACAACCCTTCAGATATGATTCAATTCCATGCTTTGTGAAGGCTTCCTTCCCGCATCCAAAGCGGTTAAATAACTTCAGACACGAACGCCTCGTGTCCTGATCCGCCAAGAACGTAAACTTCGCTAATTCGCATCACGTCTTTCGTAAGACTCGCAAGCACTGTTTGAAGCATCTGTTGCAGAGCTCAAGTTACGGAGGCGAGAACGAAGCTAAAGCAAGCTTGAAATTTTAAATAATCTCTGGCGAAGCTTGTTGGAGTCAGTCGAATTTGTTGGGAAGCTTCTTTGAGCTTTGGCTACAATTCGACGCAATGTGTTATGGTAGCACTGTTTGATTATAATAATAATAAGTATAATAATAATAATAATAATAATAATAATAATATCCTTTATTTCAGCTCAGGCCCATATACACGGAATGGACAAATACAACACACAATCTAGATACGTGAGATAATGTGATACAATCATGTATTTTAATGAGAATGATATCGCAACCTGGGAAGGAGACATTCATTGGTGGAAACAGAATAACTATTGGATGTTAAGACAAAAAAGCGATCTACTGTCTAACCACCCGTAACTATCACTCTCTCTCGCTCTCTCTCTCTCTATCTCTCTCTTTCTCTCTCTCTGTCCTCGCATCTCTCCTTCTCTACTCTCTCTCTTGACGCTTCCTTCCCTTTCATTTATTTCCTACTCTCTATATTTCGCTTTCTTCATCAATAGTCCATAACGTTAGTAGCTCGATAGCAATCTTCTTCTCTCTCTCTCTCTCTCTCCTCTCTCTCTCTCTCTCTCTTGACGCTTCCTTCCCTTTTCATTTTAATTTTCCTCCTCTCTATATTTCGCTTTCTTCATCAATAGTCCATAACGTTATTAGCTCGAATAGCATCTTCTTCTCTCTCTCTCTCTCTCACTCTCTCTCTCTCTCTCTCTTGATATCGGTTATCTTCGTAGAGTCAATAACAGTTCAATCTCGATGTAAAATGATTCGTAGGTGGAATAATAGCCAATCTCTCTCTCTCTCTCTCTCTCTCTCTCTCTCTCATCCAGCAGTATAACCCTGTGTTTCCTGTCACAATGCGAAAACCTGTGGACACTGCATCACTCCCCCCCCCAATTCCAACGGCCCCACAGTGAAACCAGACTTCCAAAATAACGCCGGCGAAAAGTATTTAAATTCCTCCACGTCGCGTCCTCGAGGAAATAATCACCTGCAAAACAATTGATCACAACCGTCTGGCCCTAACCAACGCCTGCTTGTATATACGCGAATACTACTACTACTACTACTATAGCAGCACCTCCAGCTGATCAGTTTGACAGAAGGTGTAATTAAGAGATGTCGAAGAGGTCGGGGGTAAGTCGAGTGTTCATTTCGAAATTGTCGAGAGCCCTCTACGAAGTCGAGCGTTTAACATCATGCTACGAGAGTAAGAGGAAAACGGTAAGAGAAAGGGAGGAGAGGGCGCTTTGGCTCGCACATGCCA
>NC_061098.1:32130991-32133491 GCF_015104395.2 Macrobrachium nipponense | reverse complement strand
GTGTGTGTGTGTGTGTGTGTGTGTGTGTGTGTGTGCATAGAGAGAGAGAGGGGGGATGAACTTACGTATGTATGCATGTATGTATATGCCGCACAATTTAAGTGTGCTTGAGCGTCAACTGCGCATACGGGCATACACATTATCAATACTACATAATAAAATTGCACCGTGGAATCGCTAGCTTCATATTCGCTCATGTTTTTCAAATCTAAAATCTGCATGAGTTAGCCCGTTCTATTTGCAGTCCGATATGGGCGGCTGTTTCAGGTGGAAGTTATGAGTCTGATATTCGATGCGGGAGGGCGCGCAGGAGCGCACGAAGCACGCCCTTTGCTTTTGAGTTATGACTGCGTGCTTTCCGTCTGATTGTGGCTGCCTCATTTTTCGCATGATGTAAATGGTCTTTCGCGTGTAAATTGTCGCTTACTCGGGGAGTAAGCCTACAAACTATTTTATTGTTATTATTGCTGCTGTTGTTGTTGTTGTTGTTAGGGAGGTCGAAAAGGCCTGAAAAGGCTGTTTCGCGTCGAGTTAAGCATACAAGGATCTTAGGCTAGGATATTTAGATTTATTACCAGAAGAAAATGTAAACATAAATAACGTACATCTTAACCAGTACATAACAATTAATTTTAATAAAATACAGCGTATTTATTTAAATTTTCGCTGGTGAAACAACGCGCTATTTGACCGTAGATTTCAGCACGTGGCACGAGTAAGCTGGAGGTCGGATCACACCTTGTTCCTTCCTCTTTCGTAATCTCGTTTTGAAAAGGCTGGTGTCTTCGGGTGGGGGAGGGGTTAGTAGGTCAACCACAAACAAATTGACATTTGTTCTTGTGTATATGCAAGCTTTGTCGACAGTGTCCTATTTCCATCTACGATCAAATAAGAAGACGTCTGTCTCTTCACATCTATGATATGATATTTTCAGTAACTAAAATAACTACTAATAAAATAAAGCCTCGAAATTAGCCATTTCTATGCAGATCCGGATTCACAGTTTTCCAATGAGCATGTGAAAAACATCACGAGATATTATATCATCCGCTGACTGATTCCAAATGATTAAAGCGACCGCAATAAATATGACATATAATGACATATGAATGAAAGAACAATATCATTGGGGATCGATTACCTAACATTCCAAACCATCCAACATTTCATGACTCGAATATTAATGATCCCCTGTAACGGAAATGATTGTTTAATACATTATCATGACGGTAATTTCGATACCATTAATTCCCGCTGTAGTACGCGTTGCCGATCCTTTTATCGAATGCAAAGCCTCATCGTAATAATGGTGCTGAGAATAAGACATCATAAACTGTAATTCATCATAAACTGTTCATAAACTGTGATAATCTTTACTGAAAGACATTATTCCTTAAACTAGCGTGAAACTCTAGCACATTGAGGCTTCCTATTTGAATAACTTAATTTTTCATGACCAAAACCAGCAAAAATAACCGAAAAAAAGTTCTTCGTAAAAAGAATAATTTAAAAATAAGTCTCTTTCATTTCTGGTAAAAAATAGTTTGCCAATAACTATATTTCATTTTCCTAATTAATGTATAGCCACAAGCCCCTTTTCAATCCTCCTGACTCCACATTCAACCACGCAAACAATTCGTCGTTAACAGGTTCACCTGCTCATCTCTCATTTGCATATATCCACCACATTTTCCTTCCAAAGGGAGAACTGTCTCAACGGGCACTTGATACGTTCCGACTTCGCCTTCCCAAGATACTCATTTCTGTTCCAGGTCCTTCGCAAACATCTCGATGTCGTTAATCCTTCTTTGCTAAGCCTCTCGTCTTATTCAGTTAACTTCTGTTACATGTAACTCCCAAAGACATCTATATTAATACCCCTTGTTCAACCATTTCACTGACAAATTCACTTTCCCCTTTAACACCTTGCAAACACTTGCAAACTCTTATCAATAGCATCTTCAGTTTCTCCTCATTGCAAAGCATCTGCAAACATCAGTCATTCCACACTCCAATCACGACCCTTGTCTTCCTGGAGAACTTTGTAGTTGCATCTCAAGTCCTTTGTCTAACGTCTCAACTGATTTCATCCGCTAAGATAATTCGTCTAGTTGAATGTCTGGTAGTCTACTACTCTAAAAATAAGTCGACTTCTAATATCAGTATTGTACTTTCATAAAAAGAAATCTTTGGAGTTAAGAAGGATCCGTATCTAATAAGAATGATATATAGAATAATAATAATAATATTATTATTATTATTATTATTATTATTATTATTATTATTATTATTATTATGACATTTTCAAGAAAACAGTGTAAAGCAAAATTATTTCAAGAGAATAACAAACACTTAAGTAATTTTGACAAACATAAACGTCAAATTCTGAATATCCTTAAACCTAATTATATTAGTATATTATTATTATTATTATTAGTATTTATTCATTATATTGATTATTCTTATTATTATAAAAGACTTTATCATTTGGTAGCTTTAT
>NC_061098.1:32115185-32130491 GCF_015104395.2 Macrobrachium nipponense | reverse complement strand
TTTTTCAAAAACAACGACTTGCAAAACAAGTATTTTCGTAAATACAACACAATAACTTGAAACTTCAAAACAGAATTACACTTGATTTCTACGTAACTTCGCACCTATTATTTATGAATTGCTTAATGGTGAAGTCGAATCCTAATTAGACAAGTTAAAAATGCACTGAAGTTTCTTCGGCGCAATCGAGATTTCTGTAAAGCCGCTACAGCGTATAATCACGGCAACCGAAAATAGATCACATCTTCCGGTGGTTCGGTATAATGCCGAATGAGCCGCGACCCATGAAACGTTAACCACGGGCCGCTGGTGGCCTATATAATATCGTTGCCAGAGGCACGATTATGGCTAAAATTTACCTTAAATACATTTAAAACTACTGCGGCTAGAGGGCTGTAATTTGGTGTTTGATGACTGGAGGGTGGATGATCGACGTACCAATTTGCAGCCCTCTAGCCTCAGTAGTTTTTACTAGCCGAGGGCGGAGAGAAAAAGTGCGGACGGACAGACAAAGCCGCCACAGCAGTTTTTTTCTTTCTTTTCTTTCTGTTTTGACAGAAAACTAAAATGAAAAATATGTCCTTTCTCTTCAGAATGATTTGGGAAATTCTTAAGAAATTTAATTTACACCGAAGTTATATAAACAGGTGAACAGAAAAACCGTGTCTGTCTGTGTGTGTGTGTGTGAGAGAGAGAGAGAGAGAGAGAGAGAGAGAGAGACCCTTTCCCTTTTAATCAGGTCTTCCCCTCAGATATTTTTGCATATTTCGCTTTTTATCCTTTTTCGTCCACCAACTTCACAAAAAGCTTCAAAGTACAAAGACAGACAGACAACGATCTGGAAAGATATACTACAGTACATCATCTCCTTGGGGGAACTAAGAACACAATGCAACATTTAAGTGAATACTATATACATAGTGTTTGCGAATTACATTATAATTGGCTTTTTAGTTTTGCATGGAGCCTTCGTACGAATGCAGACATGTACAGAATCCCACGAGAGAGAGAGAGAGAGAGAGAGAGAGAGAGAGAGAGAGAGAAGAGAGAGAGAGAGAGGACCAAATAGTTCTATATTAATTTACCATCACCTGTTCGACAGAAACGACCTTACAAACGAAATTTTCCAGCTGTCGCGAATCGAAAACGAGAATGAATCTGATAGAACCGGCAAAGCGTCAGATCCCGGGCGACGTTCAGTCGACGTGAACGGAGGCAGCCTGTTCCTCGTGGATGACTGAACGTGACCAACATTCATGGAAACTCCAACGTCTCTAGGAAATATCCTTCCTTCTATTCCAATAGGAATTTCAAGGGACATATAAGGATCTCCATAGGTTAAGTGGTTTGAGAAAGAGGCGGGGGGACGTCTTTACAAACATGGGGGATCAAATCGAGTAATGAAAAGTTAACTATGAACAGTGACAGTCAGTGGAATGGTGTATAAATGAAGAAAAACGGACAATGGCATGAATGGACAAGGTGTCCATAAAGTCCCAGTACCACTACAAGTATTTATTCACCAGAATGGTACTGGGACTTTACGGACACCCGTGTATATATATATATATATATATATATATATATATATATATATATATATATATATATATATATATATATATATATATATATATATATATAACAGTGAAGTAACCCTTTTCTTAAGAGCCACCTGAATACTTTATTGGCAGGATATCTTAGAAACCAGTCAACAGAATCCGATGGAAATTAGCAGACGCACTCCTCAGGTATCCCTTTCCAGATAATTAACATCTGGGAGAGATCGATTCGGTTCAAATGGTCTCCATGGCAACAGACCCACTCCAGAGATGCCACCCATAATCTAATCATCTCGAGGAGGTCGTTCTAATGAATATTATGTGGCAAGATTCATCTCTCCGTCTGTTTTTTCGAAATGTCTCATTATAACCTGCGTCCTTACGGACAGACTAGGCGGGATACAGCACCTTTTTCTTGGGCGATGTAAAGAGAGTTACAAGGAATTACAAGGATTAGGGTATCTCAAAGACTTGTTAGTCCATCCTAAGAGAAGACATCGGGTGCTCACTTATCTGTAGGAGCAGGTTTTACTGTTCATTCATAGTGTCCTAATGATTTTGTCTACCTTTCTTTTAAACCCTTCCACACTGTTGCTGTTTACAACTTCTGGTGGCAGTTTATTCCATGTGTCAGGGAGAGAGAGAGAGAATGCTTCAATGGCAAGATTATTACTTTAAAGAATTAACGGAGGAACACTATACTCTACTGGATTAATGTCTCACACGCGGGGAGAGAGTAAAAAATTATTGAAAAAAACTTTCACATCTAGGAAATGAAAGAAATAAATAGATAACTGTGTAAATGAAATATATGAATTTGCAGATATAGGGTAGATATATTCTTAATAAAAAAAAAAGCATAGAGGGGACAGAAATACATGAAGATACAGATATAAAGTAAATATATTATAAATAAAGAGGGGAAAAAAAAGAAGGGACAGAAGCTCCCTTCTTTATAAATTCTGTTTGACAAATAGTGCGGGAAATGAAATAAAAAATAAATCAAGCAATAAAACAAAAGACGACAAACAACTTTTGTTGATGATTTTATGCGAGAAAAAAACCAATGCTCCAACATTTTTAAAATGCATGCATAATTCATTATTGCATTCTTTACCTCAGCAGAGAGATCGCCTTCTCTCTCTCTCTCTCTCTCTCTCTCTCTCCATAACGGGCATTCCTTCTTTGACTTCGACAACATTTTTTTTTCTTTAATTAGAGGACATTCGTTTATCGATTAATGGGTTTTCTGTTTTCCATTCGTATCTCGTTTTTTACCAGTTTTTTACCAGTTTTTTTTATTTATTTTTTTTTTTTTATTTTTTAACGGAAAAAAGGGACAAACACCAACGCAGGCACAAGGAAACTTTTCTCTGTTATTTCATAAGACTTCGTGCACACGAAAAGTTGGTAATCATTTTTGGCTTTTCCAATGGAATAACTTTATACATTCGAGAAACCAAGGTATGAAAGCGTGTCTTAACATTGAATACTCCCCTTGAATCTCTGACATCTACAAAAATAAATTAAAATATTATGAATTTGAGTTACCTTTGTTACTCCTGCAATTGGGGGGGGGGGGGGGGTGTTTGTTAATTATTAATTGAATTTACCAAGTTAAAATAGGCCTACAGCTGCAGAGGCTTTCCCAGCCATAATTGAAGTTGGCCCACCATGGCTTCAGTTATTGCTGAACTTCTCCAGGGGAATAATATAATAATAATGCCTAGACCATGGTCTAGGCCTACCTAGACGATTGTCTGAAGGTGAACGCCCTTTCAGTGGTCACTACCTTCGTTAACTAAGTTTAAAGTATTCAATGTTCTTGTTTATATAAAATATACTTCAAAAAGAGATGAAAGGTAATGAAATGAATGTAAGTTTATTAGACGGATGAAGTCGAGACTACACAGGTTTATAGGAGAGAGAGAGAGAGAGAGAGAGAGAGAGAGAGAGAGAGAGAGAGAAAAAAAAAAAATTTTGATGTTTGTTAACTCTATCAGGTTACCTGAAAAACAGAAGCAACTAGTAAGGAAGATTGAAAACACCTGTCATAAAGCTCTCTCTCTCTCTCTCTCTCTCTCTCTCTCTCTCTCTCTCTCTTCTCTCTCTCTGTGTGGCAAAACCTGCAATTAAAACACCGGCCACTATTAGATTTTTCTCCCCTTTTCCCCTCCATCGCAATCCCATTCCTTTTTCGAGTGACTAATGACTCGCAAATCATGAATCAGCGAAGGTCAGCGTCCGCCCACGAACAGCAATATTTATTACGGTACGTAACGGTCGTATTTCATGTCTAGTACCTTCCACGACGTTCCTTGCCACGTGAGTTTTTTGAGAGAGGGACGACCATAAATAAATATACTTGTGATTTGGTTTATAACGGCCAGATTGCTGTAAAACATTTTTTTCAGTTTTTCCGACCTCATCGCATTTGCTTGCACTATCAGTCCTCGTTCTGCGATACTGACTTCAAATATTATCAAAAGGATAAACTCATAAACACAAAATTTAATACATCCATTAAAATTATAATAATTTACATCAATTGCAACGAAAAACGGCTTCGCTAACATATACTAAGCAGATTACCGTCATAACAGGGCAAATTCAACGTCGTAAATTGGGTATATTTTCAATAACACAACAGCAACACCACGTTTTATTTTGAACGTATTTTGAGTCTCTTTTGAGAAATGGTATTGTTTTGGCCATTGGGATCCAATTCGTAACTTGGATTTATATGCAAATCGCTCCTGGGTATTGATGGTTATTAACGACAATCGGAATTTGTTGACGATTGTACTTTTTTCAGTAAAAAATAAATACATTTATTGGTGCGTAATGGGTTGCATAGCATAATTGTGTAAGCAAATTGTTCTGGCTTATATTAAAGTATAGACGAAGTTTCTTATATTTATTGCCACCGAAACGGAATTAGTGGTTTAACAAGGCTTTCTCTCGTTAACAATGGTTCAAAACGTCTTTGTATTTAACAATGGTTTAGCAAGCTTTTGCATTTAACAAAAAATTATTTACATTCGATGAACCTGATTAAAGTTTTATTGATACCGAAACGAAAACAAGGCTTTCTCTCTTTAACAATGGTTCAAAACGTCTTCGTATTAAACAATTGTTTAGCACAAAATTTTTTTTATTTATGGTCGATAAACCTGATTAAAGTTTTATTGTTACCGAAACGAAATTAGTGGTTTAAGAAGGCTTTCTCTTTTTAACAATGGTTCAAAACGTCTTTGTATTTAACAATGGTTTAGCAAGTTTTTGCATTTAACATAAAAAAATTATTTACATTCGATGAACCTGATTAAAGTTTTATTGTTACCGAAACGAGAACTAGTGGTTTAACAAGGCTTTCTCTTTAACAATGGTTCAAAAAGTCTGTATTTAACAATGATTTACCAAGTTTCTGAATTTAACAATGAAAAGTTTTTATTTATCTTTTTTTATTTACGTTAGAAAGTTTACTGACACCACGAATACAATTCATATTTAACCTTACAGAGAAAAAAGCACAGATGACCGATTTCGAAATTGCTGTAATAATAGATAATAGATAGTTAATTAACGCCAAACAGCGAAAAAAAAAGAAAAATCGGCACCGAAAATGCCACATCCTTTGCACGGCCGAAATCAAAGTGAAAATGACTCAAAATGGGTGGGCCAACTTTTCAATTTAACGCCCTGAATTTCGCTCACTCGCACCGCTTTGTCTAGTTAGTTATATGTCTGGTCAGTATCAGTAAAAAAAGAAAAAAAAAATCATTTGTAAATTAAATTGTCTACTCATTCATATCTGCCAGTTGGCTTCAAGGTTCAACTTACAGTAATTACAGCTACAGTAGATTCACATCAACCGTGCATTTGATGTCTAGGCCAGCCCCTTACGACGCCCCTGATTGGCTGTTGATAAGCCAATCACAGGGCTGGAAACTCTCAGTCTCTCTCGAGAGTTCACATGTGTAGGATCTATGTTCCACCTCTCCAAAGGGTTACGTCTTTCAAAAGTATCCCTCAGGAGAGGTGGAACTTACCTCCTGCCTATGTGAACTCTCTCGGAAGAGAGAGAGTTTCCTGCGCTGCCATTGGCTCATCAACAACCAATAAGGAGGGTTATAAGGGTCTGGCCTAGACATCAAATACAATTATTATCTCAGTCTAAGATTGAATATTCTGGGATTCATGTGACCCACGAGGCAACTTCGGTATAACTGGAAAGATCTGGCGCCACCTAGAAAGATCTGGTGCCACCTGGAAAGATCTGATTTCATCTGGAAAGATCTGGCGCCATCTGGAAAGATCTGGCGCCACCTGGAAAGATCTGGCGCCACCTGCCACTCAAGGGCACCCGAATACCATCTGTGGTGCCACCGACCACTTAAGAGCACCCGAATACCATCTGTCGCTCTGAAGCAGCGTAAATCCCAGGAAACGAAAGCAGTCATTTAGAGCAAAACGCGTCGCCATCGAGTCGCAGAGAGAGGCAATTAAAAACCTTTCCCCAGCAAATGCCAAATTGCTTACTGGGTAATTAGCGGTGCCACGAAGATTGCAGGGGAAAAGTCGTTGCAAAATCAAGCCTGCACCAAACGAGGAGCAACTCAGGTTAAATAGGAAAAGTGCCAAGTCATTAAGCTATGCAAATGCCTCCGTTCAATATGCAATATCCTCTGGCATGTACCAGCAACATGCGTACATATGTACGTACATACATGCATACATACATTCGTCTCCCTTTTTCAAAAAAGGATTTGGTAGATCGTCAATAACGACATGAATAAAAAGCCATTAAAACTTGGAACTGGGTGGATTAAATTGTGGTGTTCTTAGAAGTTACGATAATTAACGTTACGAACCAAACCCTGGGTAGGGGGGCGGGGATTAGGTAAGGGAACGGGAGGGTAGGGGAGACATCCATCCTCCTCCTAAAAACTTGTTTGTCCGCCCCCACCAGGGTAGGTAAGGGAACGGGAGGGTAGGGGAGATATCCACCCTCATACTCCTCCTAAAAACATGTTTGTCCGCCCCCCACCAGGGTAGGTATGGGAAATGGAGGGTAGGGGAGACATACACCCTCATCCTCCTAAAAAACTGTTTGTCCGCCCCACCAGGGTAGGTAAGGGAACGGGAGGCTAGGGGAGACATCCACCCTCCTCCTAAAAACCTGTTCGTCCGCCCCCACCAGGGTAGGTAGGGGATTGGGAGGTATGGGAAGACAGCAGCGACGAGTTCCCGCGCGCACCAACAAGCTAGTTTCCAATAAATAAAGTAAGAGCATTTTATCATGCAGGATCACTACGTCACGAGGGCTTGAAAATTGAGAGAGAGAGAGAGAGAGAGAGAGAGAGAGAGAGAGAGAGAGAGAGAGAGAGAGAGAGAGAGTTAAGACTAGCTATTATAGAAAAATCTCTCCTTGCCTATAAATATTGGGACTATACCCAAGGGATCTATAGATCCTTCATAAACTGATTTGACCCTGATCAGGAGAAACTCCTGAATTACACGCAGGTAATGTAATCATCGGGAAGTCGACCTTCAAGGATATTGTTATTGGTTACCCACGCGGCTGGAAATAGGGTGAATATGAGTCCTGAATTTCCGAGACAGGGAATTATATTAAAATTTTAGTGGCCGCATTTCCAGCTCTGGAATTATTGCTGTCGAGATCAAATAACCGAACGCGTGAGAATTAACTTCTTGTTTTTCATTCAAAGCAACAAATTGGAACGAACTTTATTTTTTTTTATTCAGAGCTGGGAAAATCATTGCATGCACTGTTAGAATTAATGCAAATCATACGTTTACACATTTACATAAATATAAAATCTGTCAAAAGCTAGTTCCCTTATAAAAATTTATAGAGCAAAATCTAAGAAAGGTCGAAGTTCATTCTCTCTCACTGTTAAATGAAAAAAAAAAACTGTAAATAAATAGAAAAAAAGGTTCCTTGTTTTCAGGAATCTTATACTGCCTAGTCCGCTCTTATAACTAAAATAGACGGTTCATTGAACTGACAAAATGACAGTACGGGTATACCAGTACCGTCATATCACCTTGGGGAATAAAGTAATGAAGGATGATCATCGATTTAATCTCAGAAAATACTTCCTTGGAAACTACGAACACTTGAGGAACAGATTTCCTAAAAAGACGAAGGCATTTTACTGGTAATCCATCTAACAACGTTTGTTCTCTTCTGGGCTCGTCTTACAAAAACCTTCAAAAAAGAACATGGCGAATTCACGGATATTGTGTCTGAACCATAACACGGATGATGTAACTATAGTAAATTCACATCAACCGTGCATTTGATGTCTAGGCCAGTCCCTTACGACGCTCCAGATTGGTTGATTATAAGCCAATCACAGGGCTGGGAACTCTCAGTCTTTCTCGAGAGTTCACATATGCAGGATGTATGTCTCACCTCTCCTGAAAGAAGTAGCCCTCAGGAGAGGTGGAACGTAGATCCTACCCATGTGAACTCTCGAGAGTGTTTGAGAGTTTCCAGCCCTGCGATTGGCTTATCAACAGCCAATCAGGAGCGTCGTAAGGGACTGGCCTAGACATCAAATGCACGGCTGATGTGAATCTACTATAGGCCTAAAGTCTCCCATGATGGCAGCGTAGTTCTCAACTGACGTATGAATCCTTGATGAGACTTCAAGGTAAATCAGGTGCCACAAATAGAGGCAAAGACGTGTAGAATATTAAGAAAGAAGTAAGTTAGGTGCTGTTAACTATCCCCGTTTAAAATTCCTATGCCAGAGAGAGCGGTATGAAATATGACATTAAAACCAAATGATTTTGGAAAATGTAAAGGCTGGTAATTACTTTCATGAAAGGTGAAGAGCTGGTCACTATTTTAGGTTAGGTTAGATTAGGCTGGTCATTATTTTTATCAAATCTGTACAAGCTGGTAATTATTTTATTAAAGGTGTAAAAGCTGGTAATTGTTTTTCGTAATTAAGTACAAGAGAAACATGACAACACCTGCGTCAGCTGTTTATTTCCAGAATCAAAGCAAAAAAAAAAAGCTAAAAAAAAAAAAAAAAAAAAAAAAAAAAAACTCAAAGCTAGCACCAAGAAAAGAAAGCTCTAGCATTAGAGCACTTAGAAAACACTTATAAAGGATAAACGTGACTTACTAAAACGCTATAAGACACCCAGTTGGACAGACCCTCAAGACAAACTAACCAATATAATCACTCCTAATATAATTACGGACTGAGGAATTCATCATTCAGTCGGTCACCGGAATCAGTCACAAGAGAATCCAACCTCCTCGGTCTGGCCCTACATACATTTTCGTTAAGCCGATTCCTTCTGGGACTATGAAATCCCTCCATAGATCTCCGTTTCGGGCAGGTGAGGGGGGCCGGGGAGAGGAGGAGGAGGAGCGGGAGAGAAAAGGAGGATGGGAAAGAGGAGGGAGGGTAGGAGGAGTGGGAGTGGAGGAGGAGGAGGATGTGAAAGGGAGGAGGAGGATGTGAAAGGGAGGAAGAGGAGCAGGAGGAAGAGGAGCAGGAGGAAGAGGAAGAGGAAGAGGAAGAGGAGCAGGAGCAGGAGCAGGAGAAGCAGGTAGGCCAGACACCTCAAAGAGCTTCTTTATACTCAGTTCCAGACAATTCTTGTGGGAAGAGTTTCCCTGATCATTTAATCCTTCAGGAGTCCTCTGACAGGTAAGGCAATAGCAGAAAGGTGGGGGGGGGGGGGGGGGATTCAAGGATATTCCCGAGAGAGAGAGAGGCGAGATGTCCGAGGGCTCTATAAGGGCTACGTCAGGTAATCCCCTTTCCTTGTCACTTCCCTCAAGGAGAGAGAGAGAATGTGTACTGGAAATTAATGTGTTGGTAGCTGGTAATATAACATAAATAATTATGAGAGAGAGAGAGCGAGAGAGAGCGAGAGAGAGAGAGAGAGGAGAGAGAGAGAGAGAGAGAGCGAGAGAGAGAGAGAGAGAGAGAGAGAGATTCCCACTACAAGTTCATACCATATAAAAAAAATGGTTAGTCAAGAAGCAAAATAATCAACTGGTAAAATTAGATTTTTGTAAACGAAAAAACTTCCTCGTCCGAAGACAGAAATATTAAAGAAAACGGGAATACCACTGATAGAGTTCCCCCTTACGGAAAACGTGAAGACCACAGGAGCGGAAGCGCACTTCTCCAAACAAAACCATTTAACCAACATGAGGACACCAGCGTTCATGAGAAATGGGTCACCTAAATACACATTTTCACGTTGGACGCTGATCCATATACATATTTCGCGGTGGTTAAAATCATAGATATCATGCGTATTGTACGACAACGGCTGACCCCCCAAACGGCTGCCATGCTATGCTATGTTGGAGCAGTTTGCGTCTACCAGATTCTACAGTACTATTCCGCGGCGGCTTAGACTATGGCAGTTGCGGTTTTCTATGCAGTTTTACCTCCTAAACAAGAATTTTAAGTAATATTTATTCGGACGTCTGTAATTAACCACCGGGGGCCAGTACTAAACACGGTGAAATACATTGGACGCCCCAATCCCTAGTGGATGTCTCTACAGAATAGTTCCGCACGGACTACAAGGAACGTAACCGCGGATACGACATACACTAGGGATTGGGGCGTCCAATGTATTTCGCCGTGTTTAGTACTGGCCCCTGGGGGGTTAATTACAGTCGTCCGAATAAATATTACTTAAAATTCTTGTTCAGGAGGTAAAACTGCATAGGAAAACCGCAACTTGGCGCCATAGTCTAGGCCGCCGCGGAATAGTACCCTAGATCTACCAAAGTTTTGTGTAAATGGAGATGTAAGCACTGGTATGCTACGCGGTAATCAATTATTGATTAAAAACTAGTTTTTAGAAAACTTTGAATTTATAAGAAGTACAATAAACAATTAAGTAAATAATTTTTCACGAGTTATAATTATTGTATTCTTAACTGGCCCCCATAAACATTAATGCCATTAAAAAATAAATAAATAAAAAACTTTCCAAAGTATAAGCAACAGTTTTTTTTACCTGGGGTCATGGGTCATCAGTAATTAGGCGTCGGAAAACCAACTCTATATTTATAAATCAAAGTAGCCCTCAGTCAATAGGTTTAACTTGACTATGTAACCTATGCTGACCCTCATATTAGGAACAATCTTCATGGCAAAAACGTTGCCCCAACAATACAATCCTTATCAAAACGTCAGTTTTTAACTATACATAAAAATATAATGTAAATATATACACATATAACCTAAACGCATGAACTTGAACTGTCCTACACCTAGGCTATAATACGACGTCTTGCGGAAGTGAAATCAGGCTTTATATAATACGACGTCTTGTGTATGTGAAAACAGGCTATTATGCTTGATACGATCCCAGAACAAGACCTTATCAATCTATATTTACCGAAACGAAATTAACAAAATCAATAAAATCAACAAAATTAATGCACTTGCCGAATTCGGTGGAGGCAGAAGGTCTTGATCAATTGAATGATTTCGTCTTGATGGATATTATAACCTCCAGTAGGAAGAGGCCTTTGAGGAGAGATTGACAGGTATCTGGGTGTTGAATCATTAGGCCACAAAAACACTCAAATATGGTCAGTTTTCGGACGAATGGAGAGACAAATGGACGTACTATCATGACATTCGGAGCTTGCAAAGTATTTTTCGTTTATCCCAGCAACGAACTCCGAGCGCAAATGCACAAATTAGAGAAAAAACAAGAAAAACAATTGCCACAAGGCAGAGACCGGTTAACGTCTCTCGTCCAAACTGAATGAATTAGAAACGGTGGAAGAGGAACTTCCATCGGCTGTTGACTAGAAAAAGTGGTGGTTCTTTTTTAAAGAATTTATTTTCCTTCCGCCGATGCTTTCATTGCTATAATTATATGACAGTTAAACTAACAATTTCTTTAATATACTATCTTTTTCATATTTATAGTGAGAGAGAGATTTAACGAACTCTAGTAAAAAAAAAAAAAAAAAAAAAAACGTTAACAAGGAGACACACTACACTGCACTGGAGGAAAAAGCAGGAATTCGAGACGACAACAGTCAAGTCAGTTACCAGACTACACACAAGACAAAAGACGAGCGTGAAAACAATGCAATATCAATGCAAACGATATCAAATGCCATTTGTAATCGTATGCTGTTGGCAGTGATAACCACTGACCATGACTTTAGATATTTAAAATACAGCCACTAAATCTGTTGATTTTAGTGGTAAAATGTAGGAATACAACTTGATATTACGTGGAACTTCAGTAAAACAAGTGATAACCATCAAATAATTATGAGCGTAATTCGCGAACACTGCATTATCAAAATCATAATTAGAACTTGAAATGACTTTAAGGAAATCATTTTATGGACCTATGTTGGCCTCTGTACTGAAGTATGTGCTTGGTACTTTAATCCATTTTGGTTTGGAAAGGGAAAAGGGAGTCTCTCTCTCTCTCTCTGTATATATATATACTATATATATATATATATATATATATATATATATATATATATATATATATATATATATATATCTATATATATATATATATATATATATAATTTTAAGTCCTTATAAAAATTAAAATTCTTATAAAAAAAGCAGTTTCGAAAAATCCTTTCACAGTATAATTCATCTTTCTACGGGACGGACAGAAAAAGCACAAATACCATCCTTCTTCATTCGTGAAAAAATTAAAATGAAAATACCCCAAAAACTGAATGAAAGTGAATAACATCAACTCGAAACCGTCAAGTAGAAATAAAATTGCATAGGCTTCTTTTTTTTCCCTCCACTGTAAACAGATTCCCGGCGCCTTACTCAGGCCTTGATAATATGCTAATGTTGCCACTGAAGGACAGGAAGTTGGCTCTGAATGGAATAGGATATTGGCTCTGGGAAGGATGTTCTATACCCTCGAAATAGTCGAGATAAAGGACACCTGTTTTACCGCTGCAAAATCCATACTTCTAAATGGATGACTTACATCTCAGGAATTTAATTTTTCTAACTTAAAATTATCATTATAAATTTTCATAATTTCTTGTCTCTTGATTAGCCATTCGATATCAAATTGATAACGTCCTATATGCAATATAAGCATTTTTCTCGTAACTTAAAATTATTATTGTCAATTTTCGTCATTTTTTCTATTGATTAGCCATTCAATATCAAATTAATAACGTCCCATATGCAATAAAGATGGTTATCATCAATTTTCATGATTTTTAGGAATCACTTTCAATATACAGCATCCGAAGCGTCTTTAACCTTGAAAGTTTATATTTGCGTAAATAATTCACCACCATTGGTTTTTTTTTTTTTTTTTTTTGCTTGTTTGTATGTTGCATGGAAGCAGTGGTTATCCAGCAACGGGGCCAACGGCTTTTACGTGATTCCGAACCACGTCGAGAGTGAACTTCTATCACCAGAAATATACATCTCTCACCCCTCACTGGAATGCCCGAGAATCGAACTCTCGGCCACCGAGAAGGTGGCAGGCCAAGACCATACCGACCACGCCACTGAGGCGCTACCACTATTCGTGACCACTGGAATGCAAACACTTCTGGAATGAGAGGGTTTCTGAATATAGCGATGAAAGGCCGTAGTCGCTGGAATTGCTGGAATTCAACCACGAAACATTCCCAATCAGATGCATTTTCATTAGACGAAATACAGGGAACTGGAAAAGGAAACTGGAAAGTCGACCTGCATGAAGATTAAAAGAGGAATTCAAGGAATTAAAAAAAAAAAAAGTTGAGGTTATGACCAAGTGAAAGCGTCTCCAGGTATCAGAAAAAGACCTTCTGAATTTTTTAGTAAACATCAGAGAATACAATCCTGGTTTTAGTACGTAATGTTCATATTAATATTTCCTTTACCATTATCATTCCAGTAGCTGGAACCCATTTACATGGAACAAGCAAAGAATGTCGGTTTCAACCTCCTGCCGCAGAGCCCACCCACACTGCGGTAGTAACTGATCATGATATAAAGCCAGCGATTTTCTCATCGGCCGTTTGGTGGGGGCGGGTGGGGACGACCCCGCGACATCGGAGCTGCATGTCACGACGCTACCGACCATACCAGCGGACCAGCATATATTAAGGCCGTCATTAGGAGGACACATAATTGTTTATATGATCCTTTTTAAGCTGAATATGCAAATTATTTTTATAAATGACTGAAAACTCCCTTTACAGGCATAATTACTGCCATGACAAAAGGGTTTTTCAAAAGAATTTTCAAGGATAAATATGAGACAGATTTATTCTGCTGTTACGTGAACGCGCTAATCCAGTCATTTATATTCTTCTGCGGAATGAAATGGACTATAAAATTTAGGCCAAAGCCAAGCACTGGGACCCACGAGGTCAATCAGCGTTGAAACGGAAACTGAATTGCACTATGAAACTATTATTAGGAGAGGGTGGAGAGTACGATGGAAGAAAGGGAATATTAACGGAGGTACAGTAAAAGGAATCATAGGGGCTGCAGCTAGGGGCCCAAGGGACGCTGCAAAGAACCTTAATAAAAGCAATGTCTATAGTGCATCGCGTGAGGTGCACTGTACGTATGTTATTTGCGCGTACATATGGGGGAGTAATATTGTTATTGATTGCTTTTACCGTTCGATTATTTTTAATTCCCAAACTTTTTTTATATTGCTTTTACTTGTTATTACAAAAAATGCAATAAAATTCCGCACGTGTCTCTGCATAGAATATAAAAGCGGGTAAAAAACGTTAAAACCAATTCTACTAAAACTTTAGTTTTTCCCTTGGTTTTTTAGCCTTTGTTCCTCTTGCACGTTTTTTCCCCCAATTATTTTTTTCCTTTCTGACAAGAATCCATTAAAGCAATATCAGCCAACCGAAGCCACCAAGAATTATCTTATTTTCTCTTTCGTTAAATAGAAATTGTTCTATTTTCCATGCTATACTATATGCATCAGCTGTCATATGTAGTGTGTTACTCAGATGAAATGTGTGTTTGTGTGTGTGTGTGTGTGTGTGTGTGTGTGAGAGAGAGAGAGAGAGAGAGAGAAGTATTTCGCAAACCCTCACCCCAAGCTTCCTTTGGGGTATATTATCTAACAGATAATTAATAGATTGGATATTGTGTTACTGATTAGCAGAGTAATATATTCATTGCACTGAAATTACTTTAGTAATATTTCACATTCTATATTAGTCTACATAGATAATAGTATTGACTAATTTAGGAACTGAAGGAGGACTTGGGAGAAAACTTCACAATCAGGCTAAACTAGTACTATTTCCATTCTCATTTTCCAATCGGCATCATTCCGATCTGTCGGAAAGTTAATATGAGTGGGCCAGCACCTCATTTTCGGGAAACCAGGAACCATCCCGGATTTATGAGACCATGAATCAGCCGTCGTGATTGGTGGGGGAGGGGGGGGAGGAAGTTCCCACGAGACGACAGAGAGGAAATAAAAGAAAGCTTTGTGATGGGAAAGTGATGAATAATAATGGTCGCATATTGAATGGAGAATTCCTTCGGTGGTGTGAGAGATCGTAAAGTATAATATCAATTAAAATTGTCAAAAGCAATTTAAGATAAACGTCCTTACTTCAGAATATATTCCATCTCGAGAATAAGTTCCTCCTTGGACGGGTGAGTTGCGTACTCGCCAATCGATCTGGTAGCCTGAGTTCGATCCCCAGCTGTCGCCAATGCGGAACCAATTAGTA
>NC_061098.1:32104684-32109685 GCF_015104395.2 Macrobrachium nipponense | reverse complement strand
TTCTTGAGCTCTGTAGAAAATATTCGGTTCAAAAAAATTGCTTATAAACATTGACGTACATTTTCCAAAAGATTGTTACTCTTTTTTATGTATATTTTTCGTATGTATTTTGGCTACACACTAGAGCAGGTGAATACAGTGCCAAATATGAAGGGTAAATAATGATTCCTTGTAACTCATAGATATCTTCGCACCTTTTGCATACGATTGTCACTACGAAGCCTTGAGATCCTCATGAAGGAGCAAATGAGGAAATTCTGAAGCACGTAGCAGGATTCGAACTTGTGTTAGGTTTAGGACCAGATCATGTCTCAGTTGTAGATTTGCATATGCCAGTCGGCAAGATGACAAGCAAAAGATTATGGAGAATTTATCTTGTTGTTGTCAATATGTATTGAATGTATATTTAGGATTGGTACATTCAAATGTCTTTTATGTGTATGTATGTATGTATGTATGTATGTATGTATGTATGTATGTATGTATGTATTGTATGAATATATTAATCTATTTATTTTATTTCATTTTTCTATGTATATGTATGTATGAATGTATGAATTTTTTTATTCATTTATTTATTTAACTATACTGCTTATACATGACAAGAAGTTTCTTAAGAATAATCTTGATAGCGTATTTGCAATGGATCTTCTATAGTTTGTAATAAGAAATATATCGGCTCACTCAGTTTGGTTTTCAATAATATTAACTCTTTCCACAACTACGCAAGTGAGAAGTTTCTCTCTGAACATGGTATCATATACCAACTATTAATGAACACAGCAGTTTTTGTTCAAACACATTTCCCCAAAATGCTTTCAAATTAAACAAACTCGGTTAAAATTCGAATAATGAGTAGATAGTTCGGCAAACTCATTTTCGTTCCTATTTATCCAAACTCTCCTATGTAAACTTCATCAAACTGCTCGTGCGAAGTTTAATGGGAAATAACAGTAATTAAAAATGAAAAATTGTTGGAACTTCTGAATTTGAACATTCAGGAGGGTCGGTAATTGTCATGCAACAAATGCTACCTCGCCTGATGAGAAGTTACTTTAAACTGGGAAAAAGTAACTTGAACTAACCTTGTATAAAATAGTAGCACTTGAATCAGATACACTGAAAACGAAATCATGAAGCGAGTATTTAGTTTATTAAAAGCGATTAAGAGCAACTTTTGAGCATCGCTTTACTTCTGTCACGAAATAATGTACCAAGAATGGTTTCGAACATAGCATTTTCTTATGTTACAAAAGAATGTTTTCGGACACAGCATTTTGTTATGTTGCATTAGAATGTTTTTGAACACAGCATTTATGATACGTAAGACTGTTTTCGAACACAGCATTTTGATATGTTACCAATAATGTTTTCGAACACAGCATTTTGTTATGTTACATGAATGTTTTCGAACACAGCATTCTGGTTTGTTATAAAAATATGTTTTCGAACACAGCATTCTGTTATGTTATAAAAGAATGTTTTCGAACGTAGTGTTTTGTTAAGTTACCAAAAATGTTTTCGAACAGCCTTTTGTTATGTTACCAAGAATGTTTTCGAACACAGCATTTATGTTACCAGGAATGTTTTCGAACATGGCATTTTGTTATGTTACCAAGAATGTTTTCGAGCACAGCATTTATGTTACGTAAGAATGTTTTCGAACACAGCATTTTGTTATTTTACATAAGAATGTTTTCAAACACGCCATTTTGTTATGTCACATTCCCAAGAATATATCTGAGGACAAGAGTAATCTCTTCTCTATATTCTCATCCCAAAAATCAAATTCCATTCTACTCAACTTTTGTGGTCGATTGTTTTTTTTTGTTTTTTTGTTTTTTTTTTTGCAATTACTTATTGAAAATTTTTTTAGCTTCTAATTGTTTCACAAATACTTCTTGGAAATAAGCCTTGAATTCTTACTTAAATGATGCAATCACTTATAATTTTGGATGCAGTCATATCAATTGAAATATCTCCTAATTACGTAAATTAAGATTTCAAACTGAGAGAGAGAGAGAGAGAGAGAGAGAGAGAGAGAGAGAGAGAGAGAGAAACACACAGAGAGAGAGAGTGGGTTTCGTCTTCAAGGGGATAAAAAAAAAAGCTCTCAGCTCTTCGGAGGGCAAATTGAACAGAGGTCATAAAGTGTTCATGAATAGGATCAGGGCGCTCACGTGAGTAGGCGTGATCGACCGGTGCAGAGGGTCATAAACTTAGGTGGAAAAAGAACATGTTTTTGCTCTTGTTTTCTATGTCATGAAAGCTTGTTTTCGGTGTGGGAGAAAGCTTACCCTTTTTATGTAATGAAAGCTTTTTTTCGATGTGGGGAAAGCTTGCCTTTTCTATGTCATGAAAGCTTGTTTTCGCTGTGGGGAAAGCTTACCTTTTTTATGTAATGAAAACTTGTTTTCGATGTGGGAGAAGCTTGCGTTTCTTTTTTATGCAGTGAAAGCATGTTTCCTATGGTAGTTTATCTATGGAAAGCTTGTTTTCTCTGTAGTAAGGCTTATTTTCTGTAGTGAAAGCTTGTTTTATATATAGTGAAAGCCTCTTTTTTTAATGCGCGGTAATTTTCGGAATGTGTAAATGGGAATACAGCATAAATTATGAAACCATTTGCAACATTTCATATAAAAGCATTTCAGACTTGGGTTTATGGCGTTTTTGTAGCCTCTGCTTTTTGAGGATGTCAGATTATGAGTTCCTTTTAGAGCGTCGGTTAATGCAACATCAAAAGGTAAAGAGAGTGCCTATATATCGTAGAGAGAGAGAGAGAGAGAGAGAGAGAGAGAGAGAGAGAGAGAGAGAGAGAGAGAGAGAGAGAGAGCAGTTTGCTGTACGATAGAAGTTGAATTTTGCTACAGAAACAGATTATGAGAACGCGATGTAGGTCAGTTTAAATAGTTTTTGTAATAGATATATTCGGTGGTACTTCTGCTGCCAACAGTTTTTCAGCAAATATTTTTGGGCACTAATCTTGCTGTCATATATAAATCATTGATAATCATTGGTAGCCACTTTTGATGAAGAAAATGAACGATGAAATGAAAGTTGAAAATCCTTACCTTAATATACATGTGTCAGCGATATCTCAGAAACCGTTGAACGATATTTTGACCAAATTTTGCAGATACATTCAAATTGTTGTGATGCTTACAACAGCAAAAGTAATCGTTAGAGATAATAAATTCCATAAGGTAGAACACACTTCCCTTCCTTTTCATAAAGATATTATTGTTACCTTTTCAGTGCCTTATTCCATATCCACTTCGTGAACATAATTGCTGATGTTCAAACACCCGTGTAAGCCAGAAACCTCTCCCAGTCTTATCTGTTCCGTATTTGGGGTAGTGGGGATATTGAATTTATTTAGCATTTACCCCTCAAAGAAGCCATCTAACCGGAGTTTACGTTATTTTCACCCCAAATGTCTTCAGGAGAGAGAGAGAGAGAGAGAAGAGAGAGAGAGAGAGAGAGAGAGAGAGAGAGACGAAGGGCAAGGGAGGAAAGTTAATTACAAGCATCATAATTGGCTAATTGAGATTTCATCTTAAGGGTATGATTCTAAGGAAAAGCCTCGAGTTATGCTAATCGGAAAGACCCTTTACAAAGGGGGAAACACGTGAACGTCTGCTGGTTCTAACGTATATAGACTTTTGTTGTCGACTGTACCGCCCGGCCAAATCACCTTTCCGGTAAATTGATTCTTGATGAAATAGATCGAGTTACCTTAATGCAAGCCACCTCCTTCCCCCAACCCCCCTTTTGAAGTCGTCGACAGGTTTTCCTGGCAGACATGGCCACGGAAAGGGGATTATATCAAACATTAATGCTTGGGTTGTTGATCCATTTTCTGCCGGATTGATCCGATCAGGAAACTGTGCTTCCAGCTTCCAGCTGTTTGGAAAAACGGACCTTGAAACTAATTAGTCTTAATTAGAATTATCATCAGAGCTGAATGCCCCGGTGGTCATAATCAATTTCGAGAATCTCCGCTGTTGTATAATTAAATATTTTTCTTTGATGGGACCTGGCCATGGTCATGTCAAGTGTAGGGAACATTGATAAATATATCATCAATATCACTTCATTTCAGTCAATTTGTAATATTGCCATGTGACCTATATTCGTCATATTTAAAGTTTACTTTTTCTATTTATTTTTTTAATGAAAGAAATATATTCTTATTATTTTGATTTCTATATTTGTCATATTTATAGTTTAGTTTTTCTATTTATTTTCTTAAATGAAAGAAATTTATTCCTAATATTTTTATCGCTTTATTATGTCTTTTACATCTGATACTTTTTTTTTACAGAACAAAGGAGTTGAGGCCTCTCTCTCTCTCTCTCTCCTGGAAACGATTTATGGAAGGGGAAAGGAGTGCAGGCATTTGATCTCTGGTCCGTATAACAAACTTGTGGTTTAACTGGCTTACGAACTCATCTCCACAACCGGCCTTGCGTGGCTTCCTGATGCTCAAGGTGAAGGACTCTCTCTCTCTCTCTCTCTGTGTGTGTGTGTGTGGTGTGTGTGGTTGGTGTTGGCGTGATTTCACAATCACACCGGGGCAGATTTGCTGGAGTTCAGTGAAGTATATCGCCATAGATAAAGTAGTTGTTACAAAAACGTATTTTTGACATTGTGATTTGTCTTTTGTCTTCATTATCTATAATAGTTCTCAGTCTTGATTGTTATGAACTGAATTTTCTATCTCTGGGTGTTTTTCAGTCTATTTCAATTAGAAGATAGAGGTTTCTGGGCGTAACCACGTTTGAATGACCGTGAAAACCCTTATGGTCGTATTCAGTTGTGATTGATTTTATGTCATTGTTTTTAAAAACTTTTAAAGATCCGTCAACGAGTTTAAAACGAAATATTTTGAACGTTGCAAGATGTGGGAAAAATTTCTGAGTTCTGGGGCAATATCCAAAATGAATTTTGAATTTGTTAGTCGGGGAGGAAAATGAAATATTATTCAGTTATATTTATTCC
>NC_061098.1:32064684-32099684 GCF_015104395.2 Macrobrachium nipponense | reverse complement strand
GTCAAAAACTGACATTACAAACTAAACTAACGACGAATTCATTAATACATGAGCAGCACAGTAAATAAATAAATCTCACAAAACACAGGGAATCATTACAATAAAGGATCAGATAATCACATAACAAATAGTCAGTCAATTAAACCTCAACAAATTTACCCAAATGACTGAACAAAAAACTTGAGTGTAGTTAAACATTAAAAATCTTTTACTTATTAGTGATTATACAACCAAAATGATACACTCTGAATTACACACTTCCATATAACTAGAACTTTTTTGTCTCAAAAATACTCTGTCTTAATAACAAGAAATAAATACCAGAACCACAATAAGGTTACACAGAGGTGGGCTCACAAAATATCACACAGACGAACTTATCGTCGTAACAGCCTTATGCTGCCATCTGAAACGAAGCCCCTCCAACAGATGAGTCGAACTTCTAACATAGCTAACAGATTAACTCTGTCGTAGAGACACCCACACGCAGCCATCAGGAACGAAGTCACTCCAACAGATGAGTTGAACTTCCAATGCAGCCAACAGACGAGCTTGTCGTAGAGACACCCACACGCAGCCATCAGGAACGAAGTCACTCCAACAGATGAGTTGAACTTCCAATGCAGCCAACAGACGAGCTTGTCGTAGAGACACCAACACGCTGCCATCAGGAACGATGAGTCGAACTTCCAATGCTGCCAACAGACGAACTTTGTCGTCATGACAGCCACATGTTGCCAATGGAGATGAAGCTACACCAACAGACAAGGAGATCCCCAACCTCTTTGTCAAGACCAACAGGTAAGCAATACCTGCAGCTGCTCCATACTGACCCCTCGAAGTTGTGCTACTGACTGACTAAAATCAGGCATCGTACGGCAGACGTCAACTCACTTTACCCCAAAGAGAAAGAAGAAAACAGGTTAACGGTTAACAGGTAAAACAATAAGGAACAAGCGGATTACGATTGTTCTAACAAATTAACCTGACACATAAGTATTTTTTATATTTTCTAACCCTTTTCATAAAATATTCAACAAAAATATCGCGTGATTTTTTGGTGGTAATAATCTGCTGATTTTTCTTTGAGTGTCTAAATAATGTTTATGTAATAATCAATGTTGATATAGATCTATTGTGGTAAACCTTTTTTCTTACGCATAACTTTCAATCACTATTCATTTTATTTTAGTTATCCCAAATATCAATTTTTTTAACATAATTTTTGTTTTGCTTTTCTAGATGTTCGTGTTCTGTAGGAAAACAATGCTATAGGATATTTAATGAATATGATTCTTAAGACGTTGAAAGTTACCTGTTCTGCTAACCGCTCCCCACCTATATTCATTGAAGATAGTTCATAAAGAGATACTCTGATAATCTAACCCCAAGCCCCAACCCCACCACCACCTCTCGCGAGGAAAAGAAATTAAAGTAAATTTTAATTTGCATTCTTAAAAAAAAAAAAAAAAAAAAAAACAAAAAAAAAAAAAAAAAAAAAAAAAAAAAGTTCCTATCCGAACACTTTTGTAAAAACGTCCGATACAGAAAAGATAGGATTTTTCTACCATCGCTTAATAGCTGTTCAGTCCTCCCTTTGCGAACACATTGTGCTGTGGGAGTTGGCTTACAGATGTAGCCTATTTTTCAAGCACATATCTATTGTATCTGCAATTCCCAGGAACGCAACGAAAGGTGGCGAATCTATGCGATTCCTATTTCTTTCCATTTCATTTCGCAAATCTCTAATTATTCCAGAAGAGTTCGTTTTGAAGCAGCTACTTCTATAAGTTGTGCTTAATTTTTGCTGCGAAGGGAGACTGGAAGTGTTTGTTTTTAATTTGCTAAGGGACGAAAAGTCCAGCAGGCAGATTTCAAAAAGTTTTTTTTTTTTGTATTTGTTTCTCATTTTCGGTCCGTCAGTGAACAAAGCTTTGATAAAAATTTTAACTTTTATCTTACAGCCTTTTTGAATGTTTGATATGTTTGTCTTTCTTTGCTTTTTATCAGGAATCCTTGCTTTTGCTTTTGATCCTAGTCTTTTGTGAATATCTCCGCGAGGAAAAATAAAAAGTATTCAAAGAAGATTTATCCGGTCTATAAAAGGTGCAACAGTGAAAGATACAGGATTTTCGACTTTTGAACGCTGTTAGGTTCACGTTATCAATGGTGTCAAAGTTGCCGTTGATCCTCTAGTTTGCGATATCTAAAATGTTGCCCGAAACAGAGGGTTTTTAACAGACAACTTCCAATACTTGTTTTAGAAGTCACAAAATCCTCCAAGATTAAGAGAGAGGCTATTTTAAATCGTCGCTGTTGTTGTTATTTTTATTTTTTTTTTCTTGACTTCGAGACCCCCTAGGCTGATTCCACACAGACCTATTCGTTCGTTTTGAGTAACGGTGATATAGCTGGATCAAGTGGGTCTTTCGTTTTGATAAATCTTCATTTGTTTTCGTGCTTTGTGGAGGTCTCTCCCTGTCATAGGAAATACAAGTAGTAGCGGTACACAAATACCTGCCATTAGGAAATTTTATACAAGGCAAGTAGCGGGTACACAAATACCTCCCATGAATTAGGAAATTCAATTAATATATTATATATTATTATATATATATATACTATATAGATATATATATATATATATATAGTGTGTGTGTGTGTCGTGTGTGTGTGTGTGTGTGTGTGTGTGTGTGTGTGTGTGTGTGTGTGTACACGCAAAACGTTAGTAATGAGAGAAGTAAAAAAAAAAAAAAAAAACAAAAAAAAAAAAAAAATTTTGTAAGCGAGTGTCATAAAAAATTTTCCCATTCCCGACTCCGAAAAGAGAAGAAGAAGAAGAAGAAGAAGAAGACGAAGAAGAAGAAGAAGAAAAAAAAAACAAACAGAATATGCAGGGAAATCTTTTCCACTTTGATAACAGTACCAGATCCAGATTACTGCGCATGTGACTGGGAGACCGGGAGCCTCGTGTGTTGAAAATATGTATTTCTGACTCTATTATTTTCTCTCTTTAAATCTGCAGCTGAAATTTTCAAGACTTATGGGACAGAGTCAGCAGATTATAGAGGCAAGCCATAGGAAAAGGTGACGATGAATAAAATATAAAGTTCAGGAAATAAAACCGATACACTGGAATTCAGCAGACTACAGCAGGAATGAGTTTCAACAACTGTGCTAGACAAACTATTCCGCAATTTAGTTGTAGCCAAGATAAAACTATAAGCAAACTGGGAAATGGCACGTATGTGATGGCAGTCTCTACTTTCTGGCTTTCTATAATGATAAATCCGAGTGGATCTTTCATGCTTGTCCTCCCCGGGTTGGGGGGTGTGGTAGATAGGGGATCATGAGGGTAGGGGAGACACGAGGGGCTAGCGCCGTGTTCCAGCGCAGTGTAGCGCGCGCCTGGTTCCAAAGCAGGGAAGCGTGCACCAGGAAGCACGTATGATTATATTACTCTTTTTTTATGTGCCTCATCATTTCTCAGTTTAAAATCCGTAACTCTGAAATTTAAAATTCTTTGGGTTATTAAACAAAAACTTCAGTTGCAGCATCGATCTTTTAGTACTCCGAGTGAATATTTGTTATTGAATGATATAACTCTCTTTTCTTAGTTTGCTGTTAAATATTAATCTGATAGCAAATTGAAACTGAAAGGAGTGGGTTGCGGGCCTTGTGGGTGGGGGTGTTGGGGGAGTAGGGGGGAGGGTGAAGATTGAATTTGTTATATTTATTGACAATCTTTACCGGATACAATAATTCGCTCGACTGAGGCCGACGCCGTTCATTACGGATATATGATATTGGCTAATCAATCATCCTGTGTCCTTTGCAGAGCGAGGGAATGCTCTGGGTTAGCTTACATACTCTCTCTCTCTCTCTCTCTCTCTCTCTCTCTCTCTCTCTCTCTCTCTCTCATATTCTGGTTTATATTTAAAATTTTTGAATATGGCAATTTCTCTCTCTCTCTCTCTCTCTCTCTCTCTCTCTCTCTCTCTCTCTCTCTAATTCACTTTACGCTCATCGACGAAGCATCACTGGCTCTGGATCATGATCAGGTACTGTTGCAGTGTCGGGGTGGGGGGTGGGGGTGGGGGGGTGGGGGCGACTTTAGCGGTGGGAGGTTGAAACTAACGTTCTTTGGAACCTGAATTTCAAGTCAGTGGCCCCTTTGATAACGTTCCATCTATAATAATAAAAACAACATTAAGTCTGGTGTAGGGCGATAGGAAGCAGTAGTTGCCATAATGAGGTAATAGCCGTCTAATTAATGCTTGGTTTAAATTCTCGCATACTGGATGACCAGATTAGCACTAAGCCTGATTGTTCCAGTCCCGCTTTATTCCAGGTCACTGGACGCTTCGCCCTGAACAAGGAAGGGTTCGTCCGCCGCCCATTAATATTCATGGAATCATTATCGTTGTTCATCCTCCTCCTCCTCCTCCTCCTCCTAATCACTGTTACCCCCAAGTGTTTCTTCTTGACCACTGCATTTATTTGTTAACTACGAAACGTGTGTGTGTGTGTGAGGTATTCTTTTTTTCTTATTGTTACGTGGGATTAGTGATGTTAAGTGTATAAGTGTAATCTCCATAGAATTTCCCTCCCTCTCTCTCTCTCTCTCTCTCTCTCTCTCTCTCTCTCTCTCTCTCTCTCTCAAGCATTGAGACTCTCTCTCTCTCTCTCTCTCAAGCATTGAGACTGTCTCTCTCTCTCTCTCTCTCTCTCTCTCTCTCAAGCATTGAGACTCTCTCTCTCTCTCTCTCTCTCTCTCTCTCTCTCTCTCTCTCTCTCTTGTTTTTATTCCTTGCCATCTCCTTCCTCTGGCATTGAGACTTAGGCATGACCGTGGAAATAAGTTGCGTTCCAGTCTGTTTTTTTTTTTTTTTTTTTTTTTTTTTTTTATTTACACGAGTCATACAATTATATCATAATTATTATATTACCTGCTTCTGGTCTTTCACTCTGCGAACACCGACCGAAAAAATAAAATTAATTTCGCAGCAGAAGAGGAGGTAATTCAGCTACAATCAACTTCCGGCTTAAATAGTTACTGAATGGGATCGGGTAGCTTTCTCGAATTCTGACGAATTAGCATTGAGCCTGATTGTTCCAATTTCATTTTATCTGGGATCACTTAGGCTTTGCGATGGGCAGGGGTCCGATGGATGTTCGCTGGTCATTAAAATTCATGGAATCGGGGGCGTTATTTACTTGTCCTTTCTGTGTATGTGGTTGTGTTTATTTTTTTTTTTTTTTTATTTTTGGCAGGTGCTTCGTGGGTATATGTTTTCGTACAGGTATAATTTTTGTTTGTTAATCAAGGTGACAGTGTGAGGTTTGTGATTTTAGGGGATTGATGACCATTGTAATCTCTAAACAGTCCAATCCTCTCTCTCTCTCTCTCTCTCTCTCTCTCTCTCTCTCTCTCTCTCTCTCTCTCTCTCTGTTTCTTGTCAGTGTCTCGTGAATATTGATGTAAGATCTCTCTCTCTCTCTCTCTCTCTCTCTCTCTCTCTCTCTCTCTGCGGTGTCTCTTCAGGCCTTTCATCAAATTAAGGGGACAAGAAAAAGATGACCGCCAAGCCCTCGACGTCTTTATTCTTGTGAGTAATATGGGTTTCTAGCGACTGAGGGTTTTCTGGAAACCCTCTCCCCCACCACTTCCCCTCCTTCCCCTACCCCTACTTTTGCCCTTCTCCAATAACCCACAACCTATTCTCTTTATGGCCTTTTATCATCGATGGACCCTCGAAAGATTAATTGATGCCAACCCCTCCAAAAGGAATTGTCTGGAGCCATGTCCTTGGACGCTCCTTGCCTAGAGCTCTCTCACTCTCTCCTCCTCCTCCTCCTCCTCCTCCTCTCTCTCTCTCTCTCTCTATTTTCTCTTGCGATCTCATATGATGGATTTCTCATCTTGCCTTGTATTAGGGGCTGCTTTATGGGCAAGAGCCCGTGCTGGCATGAGGCCAGCTCAGTCAAAAATAATCAAGCCTCAAACACTTATAAACAACTTAGGTCATTTACCACGCAACCATCAGCTCTCAGCATTCGAATTAAATCTGTTTTTGTGTCATTAAATAACAGCTTCATATATTCCCAATAATTACACTCCATCATCATAGAAATCGTCCATACTAAGCTCATTCTTAATAAGGTTTTGCTTTTATGCCAAGTTAGCCATTTATGGGCTTGTTGCGTTATATGGCGACCCGGCGCCGTGTCTTGGATTTACGAGCGTGGTAAAATAATATTTTATCACAATATTGGAAGCAACAAAACAAATCCCAGATATATATTTAGTATTTCCGACTTCTGGTCAGGAGGGAATGCAGGCAGTGCTCCGTGGAATACCGACTTTCGCTTTTTTCAGTTGTGAAATCCGTAAATTTCTCAAAGATACAATTGGCGGGGAAAGAAATTTTGTGCTGGTTCTGTTCTTTTGCCTCTCTCTTCCCCTCAGAACATCATTTCCAGGATTTTCTTCTCGTGGTCTGTCTCGAGAGTTCACATGGGTAGGATGTATGCTCCACCACCCCTGAGGGATACGTCTTCCAAAAGCATCCCTCAGGAGAGATGGAACATAGATCGTGCCCATGTGCACTCTCTCGAGAGAGGGACTGAGAGTTTCCAGCTCCATGATTGGCTTATCAACAGCCAATCAGGAGCGTCGTAAGGGACTGGCCTAGACATCAAATGCACGGTTGATGTAAATCTACTATAGTATTAAAAGTACACGAAGAAGAGAATCAACAATATCTATGGTAGGGTCACTGATGCTTTAGAAAGCTGTGTGTGGGTAAAGCAAAGCTTTGAGGGGGTGGGGGGTGTGGAAGAAGGTAGGAAAATAGTGGAATATAAGACCCTGTCAATAGGTAGGAAAATGGTGAAGTATTAGACCCTGTTAATAGGTAGGAAAATAGTGAAGTATTAGACCCTGTTAATAGGTAGGAAAATAGTGAAATGTTAGACCCTGTTAAAAGGTAGGAAAATTGTGAAATATTAGACCCTGTTAAAATTTAGGAAAATAGTGAAATATTAGACCCTGTTGAAGGGTAGGAAAATAGTGAAATATTAGACCCTGTTAAAAGGTAGGAAAATAGTGAAATATTAGACCACGTTAAAAGGTAGGAAAATAGTGAAATATTAGACCATGTTAAAAGGTGGGAAAATAGTGAAATATTAGACCCTGTTAAAAGGTAGGAAAATAGTGAAATTATTAGACCCTGCTACAAGGTAGGAAAATAGTGAAATGTTAGACTCTGTTAAAAGGTAGGAAAATAGTGAAATTATTAGACCCTGCTACAAGGTAGGAAAATAGTGAAATTATTAGACCCTGCTACAAGGTAGGAAAATAGTGAAATATTAGACCCTGTTAAAAGGTAGGAAAATAGTGAAATTATTAGACCCTGCTACAAGGTAGGAAAATAGTGAAATTATTAGACCCTGCTACAAGGTAGGAAAATAGTGAAATATTAGACCCTGTTAAAAGGTAGGAAAATAGTGATATATTAGACCCTGTTGAAAGGTAGGAAAATAGTGAAATTATTAGACCCTGCTACAAGGTAGGAAAATAGTGAAATGTCAGATTAGAAAGACAAGGCAGTGACCTTTTGATACGCCGAGTTCTCTTTTACCCTGACATTTTTGCTTTGTAATCGTTCTAAATATAGATTTATCTACAAAGTTCTAGAGCGGCTCAGCGGCGTGGTCGGTGTGGTCTTGGCCTGCCACCTCGGTGGCTGCGAGTTCGATTCTCCGGCATTCCTCTAAAGGGTGAGAGATGTGTATTTCTGATGATAGAAGTTCACTCTCGACATGGTTCGGAAGTCACGTATAAAGCCGTTGGTCCCGTTGCTGAATAACAACTCGTTCCTTGCAACGTAAAAACACCATACAAACAAACAAACAAACAAACAAATCTTTAAAGTTCTCTGTTGGCTGGTGAGTTTTACCGACGAATGCTTTCTTTTTTTGCATTGTGAATTAAGCTTTTCACTTTCGTCCATCACCATTTCGTTATAGAAGATTTGTAAGATCGCAGATAACCGAGAGGATTTGGATTTGCTGTGTGTTTAATCTCCTCTATGTTGGCTTTCTTTATTTAACCTGGAGGTGGGTTTGAAGATGAAATTCCAGGCAGCACTGGAATTCCCTGGACTTTCCAGAGTTCCTGGAATTCTTATTTATATCCTGACTTCTTTTGGAGCGCTGCACAGTTCTCAGAAACAGGTGTGGAAAATAACTAATCAACAACCACCCCCTTTTTTTTGGGTAAATTGAAATTGTGATGATTAAATTCCCATAATTGAATTCTCTCACGGAACTGCCATTCTACCCTTTTGAAAAAATCTATGACGAACAAAATGAAAATAGGGCAGCCTAAAATAAGGAAATCTTTTGTTTTCTCTTCTCTCGGGCAATATCTCCTCTCACCGAGTGGAAACTTCGCTTTTAATAAGTGAAGTGGTGACATTGCCTATGCAAACGATGATTAGAAAGGGGAGGGGCGTTTCAGGGCCTAATCTTATCTCGACTTTATCCATCCTAAGGGATCGGTTGCCATGCAAAATATATTTCCTGACAAGGAATAGAGAGAGAGAGAGAGAGAGAGAGAGAGAGAGAGAGATTTAAAGTAAGCAGTCGTATACGGATGCTGATGTTCTTGTGAGATAAGAGAAAGCTGGTGAAAGCTGATATCGGAGGAATGGGGTGCTTTCTCCCTAACCAGAAGTGGAGGACTCGATGCATAACACCACCCCCCCCCCCCCCCACAGGGTTTGAGGGAAAGGTAAAACACCTACCTATGCTACCTATAAGGCAAGGGGGTTCGTCCTCAGCGACGTAGGCTCTCGGCAATTGAATTTATGAGGCAACGAACTTACCTTCTCCGTGACGATCAGATTGAGAAACCTTTTCAATTTTCAATATTATGTTTTAAGAATACAGCCTGTTCATCCCCCGACAGCAGTATTGCAAGCTCTCTCTCTCTCTCTCTCTCTCTCTCTCTCTCTCTCTCTCTCTCTCTCTCTGAGAATTCCACGATCCCTATGCGAATACTGTGCGTGGTTCCCATTATAGTAAGTGCAGTATAAATCAGCTGATCTTGGAAGCTTTCAACACAGCTTCAATTACGGGGAGCTCTTAGTTTAATGGCCGGGATTATAATAAACCCACTGCTGCTTCTCTGTAGCTTATGCCTCCTGCTTCACTCAGGCTGCTGCCTTGGGGGTTTCGTGCTTGCTTGATTCCTGGGGAATCGCGTTCTGGTCTGATTCCCGTAGCTGTAATGCTGCTTGAATCCTGGGTATTCATTCTTCTTCGATGCATCGTGATTCACGGCGATATTAGTAGCTGCGTTTTTCTGACGATTTTTGTTTGCCAAAATAATTTTTTTTATTAATATTTCTAAGATTTCGTTCAGTTTAATCCGTAAAAATTTTTTCACGGTTATCAGTGTGATGCTTTGTTGATTTATTACCAATAAGGTAAACAAGCTTAACAAGAAGGTATCAGTAGAAAATTAGAAAAGGAAAAGGGTTGCCAGGTTGAAATGTGCCGCCATGGACAAAAGATAAAATTAACTTGAATTAACAATGAAGTATTTTGCCCTTCACGTGCTGTCAATAATATGTAATTAACACAGCTTTACATAATTGAATTTTCTCTCTCTCTCTCTCTCTCTCTCTCTCTCTCTCTCTCTCTCTCTCTCTCTCTCTCTCTCTCTCTCAAAGGCCAGGACACTTCAAAGTTTGGGTTTTTTGCTTCTGTATTTTCTAGTCTTTTGTCTTTATGCTTCTCTGCTGTGGCATTGGACTTTTTCCAGAACATTTTGCTTCCTGCCCTGCGAGCGTTTTTTTTTTTTTTTTTTTTTTTTGTTTTTTTTTTTTTTTTTTTTTTTTTTGTCTCTCCTTTGTAGCCTTTTTTGTCACTTTGGCCTTTTTTTCTCTCTTTTTTTAAAACCTGTTGCACATGTGTTCGTTACATTTTTTAAAACTGTTATATATATATATATATATATATATATATATATATATATATATATATATATATATATATATATATATATATATATATATATATATATATATATATAAATTTATATATGCATAAATTGTATATACAAATGCATACATATATTTAAATATATATATATATATATATATATATATATATATATATATATATATATATATATATATATATATATATATATATATATATATATATATATATATGAATATTTTCAACCCCCCGAAGAGTGAAGATTATCTGGGAGAGGGCCGCCCGTTTTGACAACATAGTACATTTCGACGGAACAGTGACCTCTCTCTCTCTCTCTCTCTCTCTCTCTGTAAAAAAAATACCCGATACCTACCTGGTTGCAACACATTACCTACCAGTCAGGCATTCAACGGGAAACCGGGATTGGACACCGTCCCGTAATCTCGTTCTCTCTCATGTTTCAGAAGCCTCACTTGTTTCGCTCAGAAATCGAGTTTGTCAGTCGGCTAGAACAGCGATACGAAGTTAAGATGCCAAAGAGAGGTCGACCCTGTTCCAAAAAATGTGTCATGACTCGTGATGCTTTCATGTGAGTGGGGGGGGGGGGGTGTGAACTTGATTTCATTCTGGCTACAAACCTAATTATTTGGTTTCAGTGCGGTGGCAGAGAGGTCGGGTTCCGTATGGGATTATTTTTTAATCTTTTAGTTTTTTATTTTTTATTTGTTATTACTTCATGAATCATACCGTTCATTCACAAAAATTGTCTGTAGAAATTGAAGGTGGTTTGCCTTGTAATAATGACTTTCGTGAAAAAAAGATATTTTGGTATTACCAAATATGAAGGAATGAAGGCAACAGAGAATATGACGTAATTGTATGAAGAGTCTGCACTATGCATTTGCACTTATGATGACCTCAAAGCGTTTAGGAATAACCATCGAAAAATACTTCATTTTCATTATTCGCATTGTATGCCTTTGGTCTCGTTTTTTCCATATTTTTTTCTGCCTCACTGATAATTGTAAAATGTTTTTAACTAATATTTTTTATGGTTCACGGTATTCGTGTATCATTAATGTTCCTTCCAGTCTGAATTTCATTAAGAGTAAATCTCTCTAATGTAGACACCGGCAACTGTGTAAATACACACACGCACACGCACACACACGAGACTTATGATACCTGTAGTGTTTACCAGGTATCCGATAAAAATGAAGTGAATAAGCGATCGTGCCTGACTCTACTAAGTGTGTAAACAACTCCTGAAGGAGGTGTAACTTTGTAGGTTCTGTGGTTCGGTCTCTCTCTGGTATTACATTTTTTTTCGGGCGGAAAAGGACCTACTATGAAATTCAGGGCCTCTGTAACACGGTTTTTTGGATTTTGCTCCTTATCAAAGCATCGGATGTAGCTGAAAGTTGACATATGTATATTTTACAACTACACACAAATTTTGTCGGCATTATCTATAAAAATTAAAACTATCGGGTTTAGCTTATTACCTAAACCCGATAGTTTTAATTTTTATAGAGTAAAAATGATCTAGCCGACGCCATGGCCAATAATTGCGAGCCAAGAGTCGAAAAACATTCATTACGTAAGCAAGGTAAACATCGTTTTACGAAATGTTGCCCCGCCCATCCACCAGACAGAAACCCATTCACCTTATTCCATCGGTTCTGAAACCCATAGTAGTCAAGAATGGCTAACAGGATTTGGAATTGTCCCCGTGGTTGCAAAACTGCATTTGTCTCACGACTTGCAACTTTATACAGTCAAGAGAAAGCCCGTGGCCATACTTACTATAGCCTGAAAAGGTAATTATTCAGTTTCAGTTTAAATCCAATGTTTATGGTCTGATTTGTATTTAGCGTAACGTGATTATAATACTTGTAATGTCATCCAGGATTTTGAAAATTTCCAGTAACTATTCACTATGCCACCAAGAGAGAGAGAGAAAGAGAGAGATTGTATGTAAACAGTCTTTATATAACTATTTTTGTTAAAATAAGATTTTTATCCAAAGTAAATAGAAGCTTATATGTCCTAAAATCTCCAGCAGACCAACGGATCATCCGATATAATTTTTTTCTTCTTCTGTTTTAGTCTGTACGACCATGTTGGATATAAAAACTTTATGAATGGCGGAACGATACATAGATGTGGGTGGGGTATCTGTGCTAGCGTAGTAATACTACTGTAGCATTAGTGCCGCAAAATTAGTAATAGCAGCAATATACATGAATTAAACGTTTAGGCCAACTGCTGGGATCCCTGAGGATCATTTAGCACTTCTTACAACTACTCGAGAAATGAGTTTTTATAGCCAGAAGTTAGATTTTCTAATACAACAATGTCCATGATAGCCTTCATTGTTATCCTGAATTATAACGAGGCCAAAGTGGGTGGAGCCTCATGAAGTCATCATTCTGACGATAATTATTGGTGAAAGTTTAAAGCCAAAATACTGTACAGGCTATTTTTTTTTTTTTTTTTTTTTGTAAATAGGTAGATAGCCGATAAATAAAAATTGCTTGACATTGGATACAGCAGTTATCAAATCAAGCTTGTCTACTATGCCTTTGAAAATTACTAACTATTCCCTACATTTTGTCAATCTGATTGTGACCTATAAAGTAGATTATAATTTCTTAGGACACTTATTTTGGGAGTTAGACTAGTAATCGAAGTATTTTTGTATTTATTAACATATTTTGTTGGTTTGTTCATTATGACAATTATCAGTGGATAGGATTCAGAGTTCATAAAGGTGTACTGCTTTGCTTGTATTTAAATTTTTGTCATTGTTGCCAGAGGTATAGCCTTCGTTACGTATAGCCAATCATCCATCGAGAAAGAGGGAAGAAATGCTGTCATAAGTTACGTAACGAGTGCGTTCGAAACCTTATCTCTGAGTAAGTTGGCCCGTCTTCAAAAAAAGTCACTTACACATGATAAGTACCAAATTTATTCAACCTACGTAATGCAGAATACAGTCAAAATTTATGTGTAGATATAATGCGTATTCTGAATAAGCGTTATATCTATGAAATGCATAGATAAAAAGTTATTGCCAAAAAACCGTGTTACAGAAGCCCTGAATCTCATAGTGGTTATACTAATAATAGCATTTGATATTCTACAAACGTCTGTCTGTCACTTAGCATCAGTCTTGTTTGGTTTTACACGTTGAACAATTATTCGTGAAGACAGATTAAAGTCAATAGTTTTTGACAAATACGACAATTTGCAATTACTTTATTTACTTCCTTCTCAAATTTAACTTGAATCTTTATGAGCCCTATATAGACTGGTTTCTTGAGGATGGCATCCCAAGTCGGCTCTTGTAAATTAATTGTCTGTAGTTTTCAGTGGACTCTATATATACTTACCTCTAAGCCGGTGGGGTATTTACCAAAGTTAATTCAGGTCTTAATCGATGTTAAAAACTTTTGCAATATTTAGAATTAAAATCATTTGATACGTAAGCACTGTGGATAGGTCTTGCTGTGTGATTGTATTTACTAATACAACCTGCACACAAACATATATATATATATATATATATATATATATATATATATATATATATATATATATATATATATATATATATATATATATATATATATATACTATTTATATATATATTATTATATATATATATTAATATATATATATATATAATATATATATATATATATATATATATATATATATATATATATATATATATTATATATGTGTGTGTGTGTGTGTGTGTGTGTGTGTGTGTGTGTGTGTGTGTGTATTTCAGTTGTATTCCACATAGGAAAATGAAAATGGTTTATTTTGGAAAATGCCCAACAGTTTCGTCCTCCAATGGACCTCTTCTTTCTTAATAAACGCTCCAAGAAGAGGTCCATTGGAGGACGAAATTGTTGGGCATTTTCTGAGACATACCATTTTCATTTTCCTATGTGGAATACAACTGAATCACCATATCTTCGTGCCTAAGAAGATTACCAGTAATACATATGTAGTACGTATGTATGAATAGACTTCAGACACACACCCCTATAAGAGGATACCTTTGCCAAACTCCCCAGATCCCGGTCCCTTCCTCTATTTTGTATTTGGGTCCATTTTCAGGGCAGGAACAAAGATGGCCAAAATATTATCCCGTAAAAATATTCTTTATATCCATTTTATGGATTGCAGGTGGCCAACCACTTTTGCCAACGGTTTTTTTCCTTGTCCTTATGTTTTTTATTTATTTGGAAAATATGAACAATTTTTTTATATAGTTTTTTTCTTGTCCTTATTTTTCAGTTTGGAAGATATGAAGTCAATCGTAAATAATGTTTTAAGTAACACAGGAATATTTTCTTATGATTTTTTTCAAATGCAATAGTGTTATTTTCATTAATTAATTAGTTTTTTATTTGACAGATATGAACACATTCGTAAATCTTGTAAATTCTGTTCGTGGTAACAGAGGAATACTGTATTTGTGATTTTTTTTGTATTGAAAAGTAATAGATTTTTTTTTCATAATTTTTTTAAGAGTTAGACAGCGACTCAAAATTTGAACCCATTTTGCATTTCTGTGTATTTTCTTTATATTAAAATGGTGGACGAGGTCTTAATATCTAAAATGTTATGATGCTTGAGAATTTCCATTTTTCGCCTATAACCTTTCATTTGGGTAATGACGTCTACTACTTATATACGTAGGTTTCCATCATCCTCTGGGGACTGTTCTCAGTTACCTATACTGTTCCCTTGTACCCTCAATTAGCATTCTTCCCAGGATCGATTTTAGCTCCTTGTTTTTCTTTTTTTATAATAATTTTATTCTTCTATGTTACAGTCTCTCTCTCTCTCTCTCTCTCTCTCTCTCTCTCTCTCTCTCTCTCTCTCTCGTAGTAGTAGTAGCCATCTTGCTTGGTGAGACGTACCCGAGTGAAGTCAGATTAATCAACAGATATCACAAGTTTAACATACGACTAGAATTTGAGAAATATCTAGAAGTGTTCGTGAACTATCGGTGATAAGATTAGTGTGAAAATAGTAGGATAAAGCGTCTTCTAAGTTAGTTTATCAAGTGTAAATACTATAAATCAGAACAAGATGGCAGTAAGTTCCAACTGCGGAAGAGGTGCGTAATTTGGCGTGTTTAGCAGATTCGCAATACGATGAGGTAGCAGGAAGGGAACTGGCATTTCTCATCTATGAAATCAGCAACAGTCCTAACCAAAAAGATACAAAAGCATTCATGATATATTAGAAGGATATAATCCTTCAAACTGGAACAAATCTAATGAAAACATCTTGAAAATAATTGAAGAAGTTCCAAATAAAATCCAAGTGGTCAAGAGACTCATAAAGAAAATATACATAAACCAACATATTCCGACAAAGAAAATGAATAAGGTGAATCTTGTGAATATCCTAATTGATGCATTAGGAAAAAGAATGCCAAAAGCATGCAAAACTGTGTAAGGTTTGGTATAGCATAGTCAATCCACAAAACCTAATCAGAAAATGTCTGCATGCAACATTCCGGACCCATCCACAGTGTGCTGAGGTAATACAAGATTTGAGAAAAGATACAAGAATTTTTTGTTCAACATGTCTATCATGGATAGACAATGTTATTAAATCAAGATTGAATGTACAAATAGTTGATGATAAGAAGAGGAAGAGGAAGCAAAAAGAAGAAGAAAAAGAAGAAGAGGAAAACGGAAGAGAAGTAAACAAAAATAAAGAAATGGCAGAAAAAAATAAGGAAAACAAAGAACAAGATAAAAGTATGGATGCAGAGATACTCATTGATACTACATATGAGGCAATAAAGCAGCATACCTACGAAGAAAATAAATTACGATATGACAACAGAAAAAGCAAATCCCGAAGAGGCTCTACCCAGATCTATACAATAATGACGGGAAAGAGGAAAAAATAGACAAGAAAGACAAAATCTGCAAACCTTTTGAAAAGAGGGAATTGCAGATTTGGAGAAAGATTGTTACTACAAACATCCTAAGATATGTCAAAACTATGAAATATATGGTAAAATGTGCATACTTAGATGGATATGGGGATGATTGCAGAGATCTGCATCCAAAAATATGTAAAAACCTAAAAGAAGGAAAAGGATGTAAGTTCGACAAAAAAAATGCAAATATATGCACCCTGTAGCCATGAATCATAATCAAATAAATAAAAACCAACCAAGTAATAAAATCCAAAATAAGAAAGAAACAAATAAAGAGAGAAATCAAGAATATCAGGTAAAAGAGAAAAGCAAACCACCAATGAGATATGCAGAGGTGTCAGCAAAAAATTTCAAAGCATCAGCTCCGAAATTCTACTCAAGAGATAATAACTGTATTTATTATGCAAGAGGATATTGCAGAAACGGAGAAAATTGCAGATTCGACAGATTCAGACACAAAATGAATAATTATGATGAAGGAAGATCAAATATTATGGAAAAGTTGGATTTTTTAATGTCAGAATTTCTGGAAATGACAAAAAGAACAACATACAGAACAGGAAAGAGACATGGGAAAATCCTTATTACTACCAGTATTAAATGAAGGAGAAAACATGCACACCACCTCATAGTGATGAATGCGCAGGGTTTAGTTTACGAGTAACTCAAAAAGAAAAAGAAAAATAGAGTACTTAGAAGAACTAACCCAAAATGAAAAGAAAATAGATATAATGAATATAAGTGAAACCTGGTATTCCCAAGAGACTGGGAATGATGATCAAATAAAAGGGTTCCAAACTTATAGATCAGATAGAAAAAATAGGAATCAAGGGGGAACCGCAATATATGGGAAAGACAAAAAAACAAGGAAAAATATATGAGAAATATAGTAACTCAGAATGTGAACTAATAGCGGTAGAATTTGAATCTGAAAAATTGATGAACATAGTAATATATAGACCTCCTAATACTAAAGAGTTTGACTTAATAATTGAAAAATTGGATGAATTATGTAGAAATCACAAGGACTGGACTATTCTCCTCTGGTGACTTCAACTTTCCTTTCGTAGAATGGAAAGAACGAATAGGAGATTGTGGTTGTACTTATACATATAAAAAAAGAGAGTAATAGTAGTGCAGAAGATAAGAGGCAATTTGAAAAGCTATTAGATATGCTACTAGAATACACATTCAACAAATAAATCACCTGCCAACAAGAAAGGAAAATACTTTAGACCTAGTATTTGTGAACGAGATGAATTATGTTAAAGAAATAATAGTTTATAATGCGAGTATTTCAGACCATAATGTCATAGAATTAACAGTTCATTCCAAAGCAAGTGAAAATAGAGATAAGCAAGAAATGAAAAAGTGGGAAGGATATGGAAAATACAACTTCTACAGTAAAAACTATAAAATGGTCAGAAATTAATGAAGAATTAAACAAAGATTGGGATAACATTTTCGTAAGTGATGACATAAGGGTAAATACGGAGATATTATATAAAATATTGGAGAAAATAGTGGAAAAATATACCGAAGAAGAAAAGTAAACATCATTCATGCATACCAAGAGACAGAAGGATCTTGTTCCAGAAAATCAGAAGTGGAAAAAAGGTCTTGCAAAAAGAAAAAAAAAATGATGGAAAGTTATAGAACTAAAAAAGTAAGATAGAAAATGCAGAACAAAAGATTATACAATCAAAAGGAAAATGAAAAACGGGACTTGGAAGAAAAAACCCTATTAAATATCAAGCAAAACAAAATCCCAAACTATTATACTCATATGCGAAGAAGATGAATAAAGAAGAAATAGAAAAATAGGCCCTCTAAGAATTGAAGGGAGATTAACGAATGGAAAAAAAGGAAATTTGCCAACATACTGGCAGGACGATATAAGAGAGAATTCACCCTAGAAATAGATAATGAAGATAATGATATAGAAGTAAGGGATGAAAATAGTGAATATTTAGCTGACATAGATATTAATGAAGCTGATATTGTGCAGGCTATTAATGAAATTAAAACATGGAGCTGCTGCAGGGCCTGATGGAATTCCTGCTATTTTGTTAAAGAAAGTAGTTCATTCTATCGCAAAGCCACTTGCAATATTATTAAGACAAAGTGTAGATACAGGCAAGATTTATGATGAGCACAAATTAGCATATATTACCCTACTTTCAAAAGTGGATCAAGACTAGAGGCAAGTAATTATAGGCCTGTGAGTCTAACATCACATATTTATGAAAGTGTATGAAAGGGTAATGAAGAAAAATATTATGAAACATTTAATAAAAAATAATTTGTTTAATAAAGAACAAACATGGTTTCGTACCCGGAAAAAGTACACAAACCCAACTGTTAGTCCACCGTGAGAACATATTCAAAAATATGAAAAAGCGGAAATGAAACAGATGTGGTTTATTTAGACTTTGCAAAAAGCTTTTGATAAAGTAGACCATAATATATTAGCGAAGAAAATTAGAAAACACAATATCGTGGATAAAGTAGGAAGATGGTTAAAAGAATTTTTACACAACAGAAAACAGATAGTTATTGCAAACGACGAGAAAATCGGATGAAGCCAAGGTAATATCGGTGTGCCGCAAGGTACGGTGTTAGCTGCAATACTGTTTTGTTATTATGATTGAAGACATAGACAATAATGTTAAGGATTCGGTAGTGAGTAGTTCGCAGATGACACAAGAATAAGTAGAGAAATTACTTGTGATGAAGATAGGAACGCTCTACAAAGAGACCTTAACAAAGTATATGATTGGGCAGAGGTAAATAGGATGGTATTTAACTCTGATAAATTTGAATCAATAAAATTATGGAGACAGAGAAGGAAAGCTATATGCATATAGGGGACCTAATAATGAGACAATCACAAATAAGGAAGCAGTAAACGCCTTGGTGTGATGATGAATAGGAACATGTTATGCAATGATCAAATAGCAACTCTGTTGGCAAAATGTAAAGCAAAAATGGGAATGTTGTTACGGCACTTCAAAACAAGAAAAGCTGAACACATGATTATGCTTTATAAAACATATGTTCGTAGTCCCACTTGAATATTGCAATATGATATGGTAACCCACACTATCAAAAGGATACTGCAACAAATAGAGAGTGTACAAAGGTCCTTTACAGCTAGAATAGAAGAAGTTAAGGACCTAGACTACTGGGAAAGACTACAATCCTTAAAAACAATTATATAGTCTAGAAAGGAGAAGAGAAACGCTACATGATAATTCAGGCATGGAAAACAGATAGAAGGAATAGCAGAAAATATCATGGAACTAAAAATATCAGAAAGGAGCAAGCAGAGGTAGATTAATAGTGCCCAAAACTTATACCAGGAAAAAAATAAGGAAAGCACACAGGACATTAATCCCACTACGCACCAGCATCGATAATGCAGGCGTCTATTCAATGCGTTGCCAGCTCATCTGAGGAATATATCAGGAGTGAGCGTAGATGTGTTTAAGAATAAGCTCGACAAATATCTAAACTGCATCCCAGACCATCCAAGATTGGAAGATGCAAAATATACCGAAGATGTACTAGCAACTCTCTGGTAGACATTAGAGGTGCCTCACACTGAGGGACCATGGGGCAAACCCGAACAAGATGTAAGGTAAGGTAAGGTAAGGTCTCTCTCTCTCTCTCTCTCTCCGGAAATGAAATCTGCAGTTTAAAAAATAGTAATTTGCGTATGTAATGTTTCTGGTTTCTCTCTCTCTCTCTCTCTCTCTCTCTCTCTCTCTCTATCTCTCTCTCTCTCTCTCTGGAAATGATATTTGCAGATTGAAAATAGATTTTGTTGTAGGTATTGTGTTCTCTCTCTCTCTCTCTCTCTCTCTCTCTCTCTCTCTCTCTCCTCTCTGCAGAAAGGATATCTGTAGGTTACAAATAGAGTTTGTGGTAGGTGCTATATTACATTCTCTCTCTCTCTCTCTCTCTCTCTCTCTCTCTCTCCTCTCTCTCTCTCTCTCTCTCTCTCTCTCTCTGCAGTGCTGTCATTCCATTACTTTTAATTCCACGTCCCATTTCTGAATCGGTAACACCCAAATATATGAACAAAGACCGCCTTACCTACTCATTCTCGCTGTCTATATCAATCACTGGAAAATAACACGTAACGTTTTGACAAGACCCAAATGCGTTCAATCACTTAGACAGATCATCAGAAAACCGCCCATTTACTCATATTGGATAAAGCTGACACTAAGCCAGATTCAGTGTTTTTTTTTTCCCATAAGAAAACAGGATGTTCCATTAGCTAAGAGAAGCAAGATCGTTTTTTAGTATAAAACTGCCAATTCAGCATTATCGTTGTGTTAAATGGCGCTGGTGGAAAAACTCGGAATTTAAGTTGGTATCTCATTCGCTCAAATCCTGTTCTCCGTTTTTAATCGCCCAATGATGAAACAGGGCGGGTTTCTTCGTTTATTCATGTTGGATTATACAGAATATATGTATATATGCATGTATGTATATGTATATATGTGTGTATGTATGTGTATATATATGTGTGTGTACTATGAATATATATATATATATATATATATATATATATATATATATATATATATATATATATATATATATATATATATATAAATATATATATATATATATATATATATATATATATATATATATATATATATATATATATATATATATATTATATATTATATGAATAACTTGATCAACGAAATATATAAAACGTGTGTGTGTATGTATGTATGTTTGTATACATAAGTAAATTTAAATTATTTCATGTGAAACAAGTTAAAATAAACTTAACTAAGGAAACAAATTTTCAAATTCCTAATTCTATCTGTATCCAAAATTTACTTTTATTTCTATAAAAGGCAATCAATGTAAGACGAAAAAGGGACCAAAAAAAAAACAAGAAGAAAATTATGAAACCTCGTACCTGCCAAAAAAGAACCATCGAAAAATTGGAGTCACGATGATGAAGGTGAATCAAAATTCTAATTTCCAGTCTTCTAACGTTTAATGCATCAATGTTGAGCAATTCGGAGAACGTTACGAGTAACCAGGCTTTCAGAAAACTCGTCAGGGACTCACGAGCCCATCCCCCTTCGCCAACCCCCCCCCACCCCCCCCCCCACCCCCCAAAAAAAACGGAACTGTGTAACTGAAGAGGCCTTTCACTTCGTTCAAGTTCCCTCTCGGGAGATCAGCAAAATGAAGTCGAGTGTCGTCCACAGCGAATGAAATGCAATTTGCACCTTTATCCTCCTTTCGTCGTCTTCGTCTTCCTCCCATTTCACTTTCCTCGACCTCCTCTCCTGTTCCACCTTTCAAACCTGGGAATGTGATCGACCGCTGTCATCGAACAATTCTTTCGGACTTGGAATTGGAATGGGAAGCTAAAGCTTTCGACTAGGAATTGGAATGGGAAGCTAAAGCTTTTGACTTGGAATTGGAATGGGACGCTAAAGTTTTTGACTTGGAATTGGAATGGGAAGCTAAAGCTTTTGACTTGGAATTGGAATGGGAAGCTAAAGCTTTTGAGTTGGAATTGGAATGGGAAGCTAAAGCTTTCGACTTGGAATTGGGATAGGAAGCTAAAGCTTTTGACTTGGAATTGGAATATATTAAAATCTGGCCAAAGGCCAAGCACTTTCGGTTTAACTTCCTCCGAAAAACAAATAATAAAGAAAAAAATAACAATAAAAAATATATTAGAATATGATTACCCCAGGGACATTAGTCTCCTCTTATGCAGTTACGAAATCGCGTAATGAAGAGAAATGGTTTGAAATATTTTTACTCTTTTGTCAAAGAAGAAATCTATTAAGATTTCTTCTGAGGAGACGATCGCCTGAAGAAATGCGAATAAAGGGAATATACGATCCTCGAGAAAAAGGTGTAATGAAGAGGAAAAAAATAAATGGAAAAACGGAATATCCTTCGGGGAAAGGAATGATATTCTGATGATTAGGAAAACAATGAAAAAGATTAAATGAGAGAGAGAGAGAGAGAGAGAGAGAGAGAGAGAGAGAGAGAGAGAGAGAGAGAGAAATAAAAGGTTTCGTGTGTATAATTAATTCTTTGGTGATGAGACGTGTCATTGATTTTGGCTAGACCTTGAGGTCGGTAGTTTTGGCTTACTCGGGGGGTAAGCCTACAAACTACTTTGCTGTTGTTGATGTTGTTGTTCTTGTTGTGGGTATTAGCTTTTTTGTCTTCATTTCTCATTTTTATTCTGTTGGCGTTGATAGTGTGATTAGAGTGACGTATAAGTCATGTATTTAGCTCCATTTAATAGTCAACATAGTAATTAACCTATGACCTGAATCATGTGAGGCTGTTCTTTTATGCACTTAACGTCTCCTCGATAGTTTCCACAAACCTCTTTCGTAAACGAACACTTTCAAAATAACCTCTGATCACCCGAGCATCGATTCGCACTCATAATGCCTAATCAAACTAGCCGCGATGGAGATTAGATATACGTCGCCCATTGGAGCGATCAGGATGTCAGTGTTTGGTTTGCCTGGTAAGTATATAGTCTTCGCCAAAGGAATAGTTTATTTGGAGAATTTAATTACCATGACGTGAATGCAGATTTTTATTCTGAGTGTCAGCGAAGCTCTTGATCTCTTTTGCGTTATAAAACTGTTACGCATTTTTGTGATGTTATAATTGTGCCCCATTGTTTTGATTGATATATATTTTTTGGTATTTATTTATTCATATGGTTTTTTGGTGGATTGTCTACAAGCTTTGATAATTACTATTATTTATGTTAAAGTCAGTATTCTAGCTAATATTTGTCCACTGACAACAACTACTAATAATGAGAAAGAAAGAAAATGATCAGAATTCAGTTCCAATTTCTCATGAATGAATAATGAATGGATGTAGAAAGTGAGTGAATTGAATAGAGGGAGAAAGTGAATGAATAATGAATGGAGGAAGAAGGCGAATGAATAATGAATGGAGGGAGAGAGTGAATGAATAATGAATGGAGGAAGAAAGTGAATGAATAATGAATGAAGGGAGAAAGTGGATGAATAATGAATGGAGGAAGAAAGGGAATTAATAATGAATGGAGGGAAAAAGTGGATGAATAATGAATGGAGGAAGAAAGTGAATGAATAATGAATGGAGGGAAACAGTGTATGAATAATGAATGGAGGAAGAAAGTGAATGAATAATGAATGTAGGAATAAATTGAATGAATAATGAATGTAGGAATAAATTGAATGAATAATGAATGGAGGGAAACAGTGTATGAATAATGAATGGAGGAAGAAAGTGAATGAATAAGGAATAGAGGAAGAAAGTGATTGTATAATGAATGAAGGAAGAAAGTGGACCTCTCATTCGATTGATCTTAAATCTACTGGTAAGAGAGGAATGTGGAAACTTAGAACTACTTGATTTCAGATGCGTAAGGAAATAATTGCTTAAATTTTAAGTGATGATTAAAAAAGTTACGTAAGAGCGAAAGTGATAAAAATGAAAGGAAATTAACATTTCAACATTTTGCAAAAAATACCAATCCTTTACCGGGCGCATAAATTTACCAGAGAGAGAGAGAGAGAGAGAGAGAGAGAGAGAGAGAGAGAGAGAGAGAGAGAGAGAGAGAGAGCGTATGGAGTCACGAGCAATAACCGAGCGGGGAAAATACAGGGAAGAAAGTTATATTGCTTCGGCCAAAAAAAAGCGCTGGAACTCTTTGCTCTGTCAATTACACTCCATTACTTTTAAACTTCCGGAAGGGTGAAGTTGCCTCATAAGCTAAGAATCTGCCACTTTAGGGAAAAGAGAAGCGAAAATGATTCATCGGCTCTGTCGTCATTGGGCGGAAGTTTTGCCCGTTTTGGATGCTAATTGTCTCGACCTGAATTTCATCACTTAGGTGAACTTTACCTCTCTCTCTCTCTCTCTCTCTCTCTCTCTCTCTCTCTCTCTCTCTCTCTCTCTCTCTCTCTTGAATCTCACGTCTATCTTTTACTCTTCTCACTTAATTTCTTTGATATTTTCTGCTCAAGAGGCGATGTTTTTTTTTTTTTTCTTCATTTGTATTCAAGGCTTGCAGTTATGACATTACAGAAATGAGCAATAAATCACAAAGCTGAGGAGGTAGTTGTGGGTATTGCAGATGCACACACACACACGAACATACACACAAACTATATATATATATATATATATATATATATATATATATATATATATATATATATATATATATATATATATATACATATATATATATATATATATATATATATATATATATATATATATATTTATACATATAATATATATATATATATATATATATATATATATATATATATATATATATCTTTATATTTATATATATATATATATATATATAATATAATATATATATATATATATATATATATATATATGTGTGTGTGTGTGTGTTTGTGTGTGTGTGTGTGTGTTAAAGTAATAGTGTTCTCTTAGCGTCGTTTATATCTCGTTGTGGCCTTTAGTGATTTTGCGCAATAACACTGGAATCACATTCGATACATTTTTAGGCTCTTCCACAAACCTTTCCTATCCCCCCTAACAAGAACAACATCAACAATAACAACTAAGTAACTTGTAGGCTTACTCACCGAGAAAGCGAAAGAACGAGTTTTGAGTGTAATGGCCGATTTCAATGACCGTCATTAATAACGGTCTATCAAAATATGCCTCTGACAAGGGGATTACTGAGTAAGTCCTCGCTCTCAGACTTTGATTAGCAATTAAATGTGATTGGGGTGTGGGGGTGTGGGCAATTTGTCGCTAATGAGAATATGGATAAATGAGGCTTTTAGTGGTGTCAATTAATTAGAGCAACTTTTTTGTTATTTTTTTTTTCTATCACAAGGATTTTGTGGGAAAATCATCAATGTTTCTTGGAATATATTCGCCAGAGTTATATAGCAGTTGATGGATTTTGATAATAAAGCATGCCAGTTTTATAGCAGTCGACGGATTGTAATTATAGAGCTGTATACCGTCATGATTTTGTCAAGTTCTTTTGAGTAAACTAACTAGATTTCTTGTAGCTGATTATCAGTAAACTTTTTCTGTGGCATATTAAGTCAATACCAAAAGGGGAGTTTAGCTTTGTAAAATTCTTCATGGTTTTTTAGTTAGATTTTTAAAAAATATTTTAGGTTACCAAATTCTGATGATTCTATTTTTTCTGCAATGGAAGTATAATAAACTCAAAGAAAACTTATTTCGGTTATAGAAATTTAAGAGACTTTTATAGGGGTTTTGGAGTAAGTGTAAAAAAATCTGAAGAAGATGAAAACAAAATTAGCTAAAGAAATATAAGAAGGGAATACATATGTCCATGTGATGACAATCTGGATTTTAAAAATGAACTCAAAAGCTTTTTCTCCATATTGGAAGGCAAGTTTTGATATTGGATATGAGTATTAATTTAAAGATGGTCAGATCAACATTATCCACAGTATATAATGCAAAGGTTAAGAAAAGTTGAAAGGATGTGGATTACATAGAGAAGACGATGTTGTTGAAACGGTTTAGCACGGGCGGAAAAATAAATTCAGTTCGGACCTCTTTGTGAGAGGGACACATATTTGAAAACGGTTCAGTTTGCTTCCTGTCTTATCCGATGTTCCAACTTTATCCTTATTTGCCAAACATATTGGCTGCAGCCTCGTTTAAAATGAAGACCTTCGATGTAACCGAACGCTCCAGTTTGTCTCTTAATAGTCGAGTCTTTGAGCCGCTCTAATTTGATGAGATTCCATCAAGGTATTGATTTTTGGAAAAGGTCGGGGTCCTTGGGGGTCTATATCGATTTTCTCACTCTTTCATTTACTAGAGTTTTAGATTCTTCATTTGGTTTTGTGTATGTGCTCGTAAACGCACGATAATTCTGTCTGAAAAGGGTATTTTATGAAGCTGGCCTTGACCCAACGCTGGCTTGTATCTGGTTTTGTGGACAGAACGATATTTTTGTTTATTACTTTAAATTTTATGCTGTTTTTTTTTTCATATTTCTAATTTTGCAATAATAGTCCGGAAAGGCCAGCATTGTTTTTTTTTCCTTTTTATATTTTTAGTTTTGCAAAAATTGTCAGGCAAAGCCAGAATCTGTCTGTCATTCTTGTTTCTCCGCTTGCCATTTCCCTCGTTTTTCCTTGTGTCTAATCATCATTTTCCTTAATTAATGATCAATGGTCGGATTTCAATGATACGTAGGACATAGTCTGCATGTCAATACATTCTTCGACGAATTTACAGGTTTCTATTTGACCATAACTATATAAGAATGACCACAAGGGTAAACGATAAAAAGATAAGTATCATTTCCTATATTTACAGAAGCATCTCTCATATAATTTTATTTAAAATAAAAATATTAACTTATGAAACAGACAAATACATGGTTAACTAGACTGTCGTACGTTTGAAAGAGAAAGAGAAATGTCATCACCGTTGCCGATTTATTTTACGGAATTACACTAATGATGGCCACACAGTATCTGTAGGATATGAGGTAAATTAACATCATAGAAACCATAGCTGTATCACCTTCCTAGAATACTTTTCTCACAACAGGAAGGAAAAACCTGTCGCTCATTAGAGTCGGAAATATCCTTGCGGGAAATCCAGCGAAACGAGAAACCGAATGAAAAGGATTATTATGAAAAAGCATGGCGGTAGTGGGAGATATATAATAACTATATGGCTGAGGGGTAGTGGACGGGGGGTGATTGGGTTGGTAGGGGTGTAGGAGGGGGGATTGTTTAATAGTAAGACGTGGGTGAGGTAACAAAGAGAACAATGGCAATTACAGTAGAAAGTGTTGCTGTAACAGTAAGTTCTTTCCTCGTAATTATATTATGACAAGTTTTAAGGACATTCTGTACATTCATTGTTTAAGTTCTGTGCTTCCAGAATCTTAATGAATGTTAAGAATGAAAATTAGGTCAAGGTAAATTGATTTACCGTTCGATGTTCTGATTTCTTACGGAATTAATATTACAATAATTAGGATTCATTTCTTACTTTTTTATTATTTTTTTCTTAGGATTCTAAAACTTATATTTGTCCTATTTCCCGATGTATTTGGTCATTAAAAAGAAATTTTAAAAAATGAAACTCTCCAGATATAATTTTCTTCAACTTGTAAACCTTGTAGATAATTTTTTCATAAAATTTCTAGAATGTACATTTGTTTTTATTTCCTGATGTGTTTAGTTAAAAAAACACGAATGAAAAACTCCTGGTATAATGTTTTTCACACAACTTGAAAGGTTTTGCTCAAAATACCACGGCCATTCAGAGTCAGAACATTGTTAAAATTGTCATATTTTTAAATTCTGTTTCCATAAGGTTTCGTAAACTTTTATCGAACATAGAAGACCCACATTTCATCGAAGTATGTTGGATAATTCCCTAAAAATGTTTGGTGTTTCCTCCAGGGGAGAACTAAATCCCTTCCTTATTTTGGCAGACATTTTGCCATTACAGACGACCATCGTCAAAGAAGATTCTGGGTATTTTTTTTTTTTTTTTTTAAGGGAAAGGTTACAGAAGGCATATGGAGAGTAGCCAGACTTGATTTAAATCACATTTCAATTCAAGTAAATCGAGTCAATACATAATAGTGGTATCAGTCCAGTGACTGCAAGTCTCACCTCTACCCTAGACATGGCCACAATAAACGAATTTGTAAAGATATCAACCTCCCTCCACGAATTTTAGCCCTTTATAACTTTGGAAACATTCAACCACTCGGGATATAACTTCGGTTTGGGAGGTTTCTTTCTGTTTTGCAAAGTTGGAGGTTATATTTCTTTGCAGCTATAAATCTGAAAGTGGATTTGAATATAGAATTTAATTCAAAGGCCAAGTGCACGGACCTATGAGACCATCAAGCGCTGAAAAGGATATTATATTCACAAAATTTTTAAGAATTTTTGAAGCGTTCGTTTCGAGGCCCAGTTATCATTGTAGGAAGTTTCACGATTGAAAACAAGTCTTTATCTCTTTATTCTTACTTAATAAACTACACAGTTTATTAATATCAGGTTCGTACTTTGTGGCGAAGTAAATACCTTAATCGTTGTATATCCATTCTAATATTTATGACTCATAATTCCTGATTCCTTTTGGGAATAAAATACCGGAGTCTGGACAAAGTCAGCATTGCAATCTGAATTTATATTCACCTTTTAAATTCTTTACGACCAAATGTTTTAACGTTATAAAATAATAATTTTGTTGCGTGCGATACACAGGAGTACTAGGGATATATCAGGAAAGGGTTCCATGTCAGACTTAAAAGTGGATTCAGGAGTATTATCTCTGGAATCCTCCATTGCAGAGAAATTTGAGGGAAATCCGAACTCGAGAGTTATTCTGGCAATGTAGCTGAAGCGAGTTAAAGGGAGTCTGCCACTTCCTTTCCTTTCTGAATGATATCAGTTATAGAAAATTTGAATCAAGTTCTTCCCTCGCTGGCTGTCTGTTAAACAAATATTATTTTATTTTGGTAAAAGACCACTTGCTTCCAAATTAGAGGTCGGGCATTTTATTTAATGGTTTTTGCAAATAAATTCGTAACTCAACTAATGGTGATCCTCCAACACTGGCATTCGTTTAAATAAATACAATCTGATTTTGGTATAAGACCACATGCTTCCAAATCAAAGATCCAACATTTTATTTAATGGTCTACGCAACTAAATTTTGCGACCAAATTTGTAACTTCAACGATTATTGAAAGTAACGAAATACTTATATGGCACTGGTCACTGTATCCCCTTGCAGCTATAGTAGATTCACATTAACCGTGCATCTGATGTCTAGGCCCGTCCCTTACGACGCTCCGGAGTGGCTGTTGATAAGAGTATCCCTCCGGAGAGGTGGAACATGCATCCTGCCTATATGAACTCTCTCGAAAGACTGAGAGTTCCCAGCCCTGTGATTGGCTTATCAACAGCCAATCAAGAGCGTCGTAAGGGACTGGCGTAGATATCAGATGCATGGTTGAAGTGAATCTACTATAGGGGCCTAATGAAGGCACGCTGCAAAGAACCTTAATTTTAATGCCTACAGTGCACTGCATGATGTCCACTGACGGCACTACTCCCCTACGGGGTCACTATCTGAGGAAGACCCAAAGTCACTCAGCAAGGGGAAGGTTCATTAATAAACCCTCTGTCCGGCCATAATAGCCTTTGGAAAAATGGCCTCTGGACTAAATTAGAAGCCGTTAATAAAGGTCCCTCGTCTTTGGCAAATGGCGAGTGTCATTATAGGATGTCCATTTTCGGAGCTGGAACCATTTTTCAAGCGCTTTTCGTACTGCCGTTGTTGTGCTTCTTGGCTGTTACTCTCAGATGCCATTCGGAAACGAGGTTCCAAAGTGGGGCAGTTTTCGATAACATTTATGTTGAAATGTTCAAGCGAGGTTCTTCATTGAGTTCACTGTGACAACAGTTTTCATTGTGAAATCTTTCTTAACGATGACGATGTTTTTATTTTTTGTTTTTTTAAGTTAATCATTCATCTGTAATTCTTCGTTGAGGTGATGGCATTTATTGAATAAATGAGACTTTTGGTATCTGGAGATGGTTGGTTTGTTTGGAATAATTGGTTTCTGTGGAAAATATTGATTGATATTGATGTTTATTAATTGCGTGTTATGTACTCCTCTCTTCAAACAAGAATGACCTCTCTCTCTCTCTCTCTCGTCTCTCTCTCCTCTCTTCCTCTCTCTCTCTCTCTCTCTCTCTCTGTTATATATATATATATATATATATATATATATATATATATATTATATATATATATATATATATATATATATATATATCATATACTATATATATCATTTGTTTAAAATTAATAATAATTCTAAACTTATCTTAAATGCCGTGATATACATTCACCTTTCTCCAGAAACCCAAAAATGACCCTTCTCTCTCTCTCTCTCTCTCCTCTCGTCTCTCTCTCTCTCTCTCTCTCTCTCTCTCCTCTCTAAAATTTTTCTTTATTATTGCGGGTTTTTTTTTTTTTATTTTTTGGCTTGGGCGTTTGTCCATCGCAGCTGACGGTGGGAGGCTTGCTAATTCAATTTCCTGAAGTGTCGTTGTGTGGTGATCGTCAATTCACCTTGCTTTATCCTTTGTGTTTTGACGTTGACAAAAATCCTGTGCTTTTATGCCTGTGTCCTTGCGCAAATTCCTGCATTATATATGCATAGGAGATTATTTTTGTTCATTTCAGAGAGAGAGAGAGAGAGAGAGAGAGAGAGAGAGAGATTAGAGCAAAGTAACTGGGAAAAAAGAAATATCTTTATATCCCAACGAGAGAGAGAGAGAGAGAGAGAGAGAGAGAGAGAGAGAGAGAGAGAAAAGTAACTAGGAAAAAAGAGTGCTTCATAATGCCAACGAGAGAGAGAGAGAGAGAGAGAGAGGAGAGAGAGAGAGAGAGCTTGTTTGCAAGGGAAAATAAAAATGCATAGGAAATATACCTCCTTAATATCCGTGGTTTTCATCACTTTTGTGCTTGTATTCCACCTTGCCGCGTATTTTCGCAATAAGGAATCTGTTATAGAACGGTGTTTGTTACAGCTTCCTCACCAAACTTTTACAAGTTGTTTTCCTCGTTGAGTGGAAGTTGAAAGGCGAAGGAGTTCTTCAGTCGCAAAAGGCAAGCGGGTTCATTATGATTTTTGTGTCCGACACTTTCTTTACGATTCAGATGAGACGACAGTGGGAGCGAGTGCCTCGCGGCCAAATACAAGATGGGCTGACCTTGTGGGTAGCAATAATGACAGGCGCCGAGACGGACCATTGGTTATGAATAGAATTGTTACTGAAACAAGAACTTTTTGGGGGGTTGGGGGGGGGGGGGGGGGGTGGTGGTGGTGGTGTGGTGCTAGACACCGACATCCTTTTGTTTCTAGGATACCCTGAGGGATTTGTTATTCAGTCTAGGATATGATTTTTTGTTCAGCTGCTTGATTTGTTTTTGTTCAGATATACTTTCATTGATTTAGTAATAGGATTGTTCTTGTATATCTGACGTTATAAGGCAACTTTGATAAAGTCATTATAATAATAATAATAATAGTAATAATAGTAATAATGATAATAATTAATTTACGCCTTCAGACTATTCGGAATTTGACGTTCATGTTTGTCAAAAGTACTTAAATGTTTGTCATTCTCTTGAAATCATTTTGCATTGCAACACTGTTTTCTTGAAATGACATAATAATACAATAAATAATAATAATAATAATAATAATAATAATAATAATAATAATAATAATAATAATAATAATAATAATAATAATAATAATAATTTGGATGATGATGATGAATCATTTTCTTATTATTTTACGGATCCTTCTTAACTATAAAGAATTTCTTCTAATGAAAGTACAGCTACTGATATTACAAGTCGACTTATTTTTAGAGTAGTAGACTACTAGACATTCAACTACTATGAGATTCAGGGCTTTCTGTAACACTTTTTTGGTTTTTTGGCAATAACTTTTTATCTATTCATTTCATAGATATAACGCTTATTCAGAATACACATTATATCTACACATAAATTTTGACTGTATTCTGCATTACGTAGGTTGAATAAATTTGGTACTTATACTGTAAAAGTGACTTTTTTTGAAGACGGGCCAACTTACTCAGAGATAAGGTTTCGAACGCACTCGTTACGTAACTTATGACAGGATTGCTTCCCTCTTTCTCGATGGATGATTGGCTATACGTAATGAAGGCTATACCTCTGGCAACAATGACATTAAAATTTAAATACAAGCAAAGCAGTACACCTTTATGAACTCTGAATCCTCTCCACTGATAATTGTCATAATGAACAAACCAACAAAAAATATGTGTAATATCACAAAAACACTTCGATTATTAGTCTAACTCCCTAAATAAGTGTCCTAAGAAATTATAATCTACTTTATAGGTCACAATCAGATTGACAAGATGTAGGGAATAGTTGGTAATTTTCAAAGACATAGTAGACAAGCTTGATTTGATAACTGCTTGTACCCAATGCTCAAGCAATTTTTATTTATCGGCTATCTACCTATTTACTAAAAAAAAAAAAAAAAGAGAAAAAAAAAATAGCCGTTACCGTATTTTGGCTTTAAACCTTCACCAATAATTATCGTCAGAATGATGACTTCAATGAGGCTCCACCCACTTTGGCCTCGTTGTAATTCAGGATAACACTGAAGGCTATCATGGACATTGTTGTATTTGAAAATCTAACTTCTGGCTATAAAAACTCATTTCTCGAGTAGTTGTAAGAAGTGCTAAATGATCCTCAAGGATCCCTAAACGTTTAATTCATGTATATTGCTGCTATTACTAATTTTGCGGCACTACTGGTACAGTAGTATTACTACGCTAGCACAGATACCCCATCCACATCTATGTATCGTTCCGCCATTCATAAAGTCTTTATATCCAACATGGTCGTACAGACTAAAGAAGAAGAAAAAAAATTATATCGGATGATCCGTTGGTCTGCTGGAGATTTTAGCACATATAAGAATACAAATCTCTCTCTCCTCTCTCTCATGGTGGCATAGTGAATAGTTAATGAAAATGTTCAAAATCCTGAATGACATTACAAGTATTATAATCACGTTACGCTAAATACAAATCAGCCCATAAACATTGGATTTAAACTAGAAACTGAATAATTACCTATTCAGGCTATAGTAAGTATGGCCACGGGCTTTCTTTTGACTGTATAAAGTTGCAAGTCGTAAGACAAATGCAGTTTTGCAACCACGGGGACAATTCCAAATCCTGATAGCCATTCTTGACTACTATGGGTTTCAGAGCCGATGGAATAAGGTGAATGGGTTTGTCTGGTGGATAGGCGGGGCAACATTTCGTAAAACGATGTTTACTTTGTTTACTTAATGAATGTTTTTCGACTCTTGACTCGCAATCATTGGCCATGGCGTCGGCTAGATCATTTTTACTCTATAAAGATTAAAACTAACGGGTTTAGGTTATTGATAATGCTGAAAAAATTTTTGTGTGGTTGTAAAATATACATATGTCAACTTTCAGCTACATCTGATGCTTTGATAAGGAGCAAAATCCAAAAAACCGTGTTACAGAGGCCCTGAATCTCATAGTAGACGAATTATCTTAGCATATGAAATCAGTTGAGACGTTAGACAAAGGACTTGAGATGCAACTACAAAGTTCTCCGGGAAGACAAGGGTCGTGATTGGAGCGTGGAATGACTGATGTTTACAGATGCTATGAAATGAGGAGAAACTGCAGATGCTATTGATAAGAGTTTGCAAGTGTTTGCAAGAAGCTCAAGGGGAAAGTGAATTTGTTAGTGAAATGGTTGAACAAGGGGTATACATAAAGATGTCTTTGGGAGAATAAGGAGAAACTGCAAATGCTATTGATAAGAGATTGCAAGTGTTTGCAGGAAGTTAAAGGTGAGAGTGAATTTGTCAGCGAAATGGTTGAACAAGGGGTATTAATATAGATGTCTTTGGGCGTTAGATGTAACAAAAGTTAACTGAATGAGAGGAGGGGCTTAGCAAAGAAGGTCTGATAACGAGATGTTTGCGAAGGACCTGGAACAGAAATTACTATATATCTTGGGAAGACGAAGTCGGAACGTATCAAGTGCCCGTTGAGACAGTTCTCCCTTTGGAAGGAAAATGTTGTGGATATATGCAAATGAGAGATGAGCAGGTGGACCTATTAACGACGAATTGTTTGCGTGGTTAAATGTGGAGTTAGAAGGATTGAAAAGGGGCTTGTGGCAATACATTAATAAGGAAATTTGGCAAGCTATTTTTCACCAGAAATAAGAGAGTCTAATTTTTAAATTATTCTGTTTACGTTGAAATTCTTATGGTTATTTTGCTGGTTTTGGTCATGAAAAATTAATAGTTATTCAAATAGGAAGCCTCAATGTGCTAGAGTTTCACGCTAGTTAAGGAATGTCTTTCAGTAAGAGTTATCACAGTTTATGAACAGTTTATGATGTATTATTCTCAGCCTCATTAATATCACGATGAGGCTTTGCATTCAGTTAAAGACTCGCCAACGTGTATTACAGCAGGAATTAACTGTATCGAAATTACAGTCATGATAATGTATTAAACAATCATTTCCGTTACAGGGGATCATTAATATTCGAGTCATTAAATGTTGGATGGTTTGGAATGTTAGGTAATCGATCCCCAATGATATTGTTCTTTCATTCATATGTCATTATATGTCATATTTATTGTGGTCGCTCGAAATTAGCCATAGAAATGGCAAATTTCGAGTGCTTTATTCTATTAATAGTTATTTTTGTTACTAAAAATATCATATCAAAGTTGTGAAGAGACAGACGTCTTATTTGATCGTAGATGGAAATATGCTACTGTCGACAAAGAACAAATGTCAATTTGTATGTAGATGACCTACAACCCCCCCCCCACCCCCCCACCAGGAGACACCAGCCTTTTCAAATCGAGATTACGAAAGAGGAAGGAACAAGGTGTGGTCAGACCTCCAGCTTACTCGTGCTGCGTGCTCAAATCTACGGCCAAATAGCGCGTTGTTTCACCAGCGAAAATTGAAATAAATACGCTGTATTTTATTAGAATTAATTGTTATTTACTGTTTAAGATGTACATTATTTATGTTTTACATTTTCATTCTGGTAAATAAATCATAAGTATCCCAATATAAATAATAAATCATAAATATCCCATCCTCAAATTCCTGTATGCTTAACTCAACGCGAAACAGCCTTTTCTGGCCTTTTCGACCTCCCTAACAAGAACAACAACAACAGCAATAACGACAACAAAATAGTTTGTAGGCTTACTCCCAGAGTAAGCAACAATTTACACGCGAAAGACCATTTACATCATGCGAAAGAGAGGCAAGCCACAATCAGATGGAAAGCACGCAGTCATAAC
>NC_061098.1:32037184-32059684 GCF_015104395.2 Macrobrachium nipponense | reverse complement strand
TCGAAATCGTCTTAGTAAAGACAGCTTTTCTTTCTCCGTATTCAAAGATATTTTGTAAATGGTAAAACAACTGCATCCCTTCTAGACAGCCTTCCTTTCTCTGTATTCGAGGATAAACTCGTATACATGTTACACAACAACTCGCATTCCGCCCAGTAGGACTTCAGATCCGTCGAAGCTCCAGCGAGGAGAGAGGTAGCTAGCTAGAAGACTTGAACATCCGATGGTAAAGGACTTCGTCTACAAAAGACCCATTTCGGAAGCTTCATGAGTTCCGTTTGAATGGCATCTGCGGGTCAAAAGCGTCCTCTCCTCTTTCCCTCTTACCATTTTCCTCTTACTTTCGTAGCATGATGTTAAACGGTCGACTTCGTCGAGAGCTCTTGACGATTTCGAAATGAATCCTCGACTTACCCGACCTCCTCAACATCTTTTATTACACCTTCTGTCAAACCGATCAGCTGGAGGTGCTGCTATAGTAGTAGTAGTAGTAGTAGACCTCTCGCGTGTATACTATACAAGCAGGCGTTGGTTAGGACCAGCGCGGATTGTGATCCAATTGCTTTGCAGGTGATTATTCCCTCGAGGACACGTCGCGACGTGGGGGAAATTTAAATACTTTTCGCAAGCGTCATTTTGGAAGTCTGGTTTCACTGTGGGGGTGTTGGAAATGGGGGAGTGATGCAGTGTCTACAGGTTTTCGCATTGTGATAGGAAACACAGGGTTATACTGCTGGATGAGAGAGAGAGAGAGAGAGAGAGAGAGAGAGAGAAATAAAAGAGAGAGAGAGTTAGTTAAGTATAAATCTTTAAAAGTTTTACACCAGACCACGTGAGCTGATTACAGCTTCTCCTAGGGCTGGCGTAAGGATAGAATATTTTTACGGGTGGCTAGGAGAAAATTGGTTAGGTAGAACGAGTAGAGCTTATTGTGGATCCGACCACACTATATCGAGAAATGACTTCTATCACCAGGAAATAAATTTCTCTGATTACCGCGTGACCAAGCCGGGAATACGAACCTGGGCGCCGGATTTTGGCAGCAGCTCGAGACTTCGTCCAAGCGTGGAATTGATTACAGACAGTGAACTGACTTGTCTGTAAAGAATAATTTGTTTACAGAGAAAAGGAGGAAGCGAAGAGAGAGAGAGAGAGAATTGGCTATTTACCACCTCAAATCATTTTACATCGAGATTGAACTATTATTGACTCTACGAAGACCGACATCAAAGAAGGAGAGAGAGAGAGAGAGAGAGAGAGAGAGAGAGAGAGAGAGAAGATTGCTATTCCAACTAATAACGTTATGGACTATTAATGGAGAAAGTGAAATAGTGAGAGGAGGAAAATTAAATAAAAGGGAAGGAAGACGGCAAAAGAGAGAGAGAGAGAGAGAGAGAGAGAGAGAGAGAGAGAGAGAGAGAGAGTTACGAAGTGTTAGGCAGTAAAGAAGGCTTTTTTGTCTTAACATCCAATGGTTATTCTGTTTCCACCAATGACTGTCTCCTTCCCAGGTTGTGATATCATTCTCATTAAAATACATGATTGTATCATGATATCTCACGTATCTAGATTGTGTGTGTTGTATCTTTACGTTCCCTGAGCTGAAATAAAGGATTTTATAATTATTGTTATTATTATTATTATTTATAGCATGCAAGGTCGTGTACAATCGGTGGGCGGGTCGATGAGCAGGGATTTTAATTGGTCGTTGGATGGTAACGAAATCTCTCCCTGAGGCGATGAGACCTGCGAAGTCTGGCCGGAGTTATTAGCGTGGGTTGGGTGTTGGTTGGGGTACCCACCTCTTGGGCGGCAGGTACTGCTGCATTCTGTACAGATGACACATTCTTCCGCTCGTTCTTCTCTCCCGCTTTCTCTCTCTGCTTCTTCCTCTCTTTCTCTGTCTCTCAGTTTCTTTCTTTCTCTCTCTGCAATTCCTCTCTCTCTCTCTCTCTCTCTGCTTGTTCCCCTCTCTCTTTCTCGCTCTGCCTGTTCCTCTCTCTCTCTCTCTCTCTCTCTCTCTCTCTCTCTCTCTCTCTCTCTCTCTCGTGGCGGTATACGGAGTCGGCTGGTTTCTTGTGCAATTTCTTCTTATGATGGTAGGAAGAAATTCTGTTTCTTGAGGAGAGATCGAGGGGGGAGAGACAGACAGAGAGAGAGAGAGAGAGAGAGAGAGAGAGAGAGAGAGAGAGACAAGCAGAGAGAGAAAGAGAAAGAGAGAGAGAGGAACAGGCAGAGCGAGAAAGAGAAAGAGAGAGAGAGGAACAAGCAGAGAGAGAAAGCGAGAGAATTAGAATGAGCGAACGAGAAAGAGAGAGAGAGAGAGAGAGAGAGAGAGGAATTTGCAGAGAGAGAAAGAAAGAAACTGAGAGACAGAGAAAGAGAGGAAGAAGCAGAGAGAGAAAGCGGGAGAGAACGAGCGGAAGAAGTGTCATCTGTACAGAATGCAGCAGTACCTGCCGCCCAAGAGGTGGGTACCCCAACCAACACCCAACCACGCTAATAACTCCGGCCAAAGACTTCGCAGGTCTCATCGCCTCAGGGAGAGATTTCGTTACCATCCAACGACCAATTAAAATCCCTGCTCATCGACCCGCCCACCGATTGTACACGACCTTGCATGCTATAAATACTTGAGTTTTAAAACGTATTATTATTATTTTATTATTTATTATTTATTATTTATTATTATTATTATTATTTGATTTTTATATTATTATTATTATTATTCAAACAGTGCTACAATACACCATTGCGTCGAATTGTAGCCAAAACTCAAAGAAGCTTCCCAACAAGATTCGCCAGAGAATTTAATTAAAATTTCAAGCTTGCTTTAGCTTCCTTCACGCTTGTCCGTACTTGGCTCTGCAACAGATGCTTTCAAGCAGTGTTTTGCGAGTCTTAGCGAAAGGTGTGATGCGAAATAGCGAAGTTGACGTTCTTGGCGGGTCAGGACACGAGGCCGTTCGTGTCTGAAGTTATTTAACCGCTTTGGATGGCGGGGAGAGGAAGCCTTTATAAAGCATGTGAGTTAAATCATATCTGAAGGGTTGTAGGTTGTTTTTGGGGAGTGGGGGGCGGTGTGGGGATTGGGGGTGGTGCAAGCAATGGATTAAGAAATAAGAGCATAAACTACTTGGGGGTGGGAGGGGGGAAGGGGAAATGATGTGGAGATTGGCCCATTCACACGGGTCGAGATGTGGGTATTAAGTACTGGAGAGGCCCAACCCATTTTCTCCCACCTAGACGGAAGTTGCAATACCTCGGCAACCACTCCATCGCATTACCATCATTTTACCTCAGTTGTGTCACTTGCAATATCAATAGATGGCGTCGTTTTCACTCTTCCACGTCTTAATTACCGCCGTCCTGCTGTCCTCAACAATCAATTCCGCGAGAACATAGACTTACCCTGGCTAACTCCACTAAAAGACCTTCGTTTACTGGGGCCACCAGTCACCCCATGACCTCTTAAAGATAAAAGAAAAAAAATAAAATAAAATCAACAGAAAATATTTTTCCGTGGGTCAAAGAGGTAATACTGAGAAATGTATTTACAAGTTTCAACATCGGCGATATCGTTAAAGCAACGAAAAATATTTTCTTTTAATAAAAAAAAAAAAAAAAACACAGTCCATTTCACGGAAACTTCGCGCGGCTGATGTTTGTCCGTGAAAAGGCCTTGTCAGAATTAATGCATTATGATTAACACGGCTTTGCCATTGAATTTACACGGGGAATGAAGTATTTAATTATTTTGTGTTCTAATTACAAAGAGATTACAGTGCTGACGTCAATGTAGTTATTGCAGAAATTATCGTTTATATATATATATATATATATATATATATATATATATATATATATATATATATATATAATATATAATATATATATATATATATATATATATATATATATATATATATATATAATACATATATGTATATATATATATATATATATATATATATATATATATATATATATATATATATAATATATATAAATATATGTATATATATTTATATATAACATATTGATATATATATATATATGATATATATAGTATATATATATATATATATACATATATTATTTATATATTATATAATAATAATATATATAAATATCTATTATATAATATTATTATATATTGAATATATATATATATATAATAGTTATAGACTATAAATATAATATATAATAATATATATATACATTATTAATATATAATTATATATATATAATATAAATATAATATATAGTAATTATATTATATTTAAGTATAAGTTAATTATAACATAAGTTATTATCTTATATATTATATTTATTATTTTTTTTTTATATATATATTAATCTAATTATATATATATATATATATATATATAATAATATATTATTATATATAGATAGATATATTATGATGCATATATTGTATATATAATGTATCTATTATTATATCTGTATCTATAATATATATATATATATATTATATTATATATATAATATATATATATATAAGAGCATACTCTTGGAAAGAGAATTGGCCAAATATTGTTCCGCAGAAAAGAAAAAAATCCAGCAGCTGATGGAATTGCAAATGAAACGCTAAAAAAGTGGGGCGAGAGAAAGTGTGGAAAGTCGTCGAACAGCGTGCAGTAAGGTATGTCTAGGTGATGGAAAAGTTTCCACGGGGAAGAATGAATAAAAAATAATCAAACAATAATAGTGTTAGATGTGACTGTGAGAAATATGAGAGCTAACATTACTGAGAAAGAGAACTAACAGTAAAACTAATAGAAGGTCTCATAATTAAAGAGGGGCGTGGTTATAGCCAAAACGTGTTTAAAAAATAAATTAATAGATAAATAGTACAATGCGGGAGGTGGAGACGAGTGTGACCAGCCAAGAAGGAAGTAGAAAACCTTTCATTTTAAGGACAAGATTGTAGTCTTTAGTCAATTAACAGAGGCAGAAAACATAAACTTTAAACACTCCACAATAAAAGGGAAGCAACAACCAGTGGACTGTGCAGCCCGAGGAATCTCATATTTCAATTATTTACTTTGGGAGAAGAAGAAGAAGAAGAAGAAGAAGAAGAAGAAGAAGAAGTGGCCCAACAAGTCTCTTATACAAGTCCACCGGATGAGATATAACTCTCCCATCGAGTCTGAGGGACGACCCACCGAAAGTTAGACCCTAAAATAAACAACGAGACACTCGAGACCCATAGAAAGGGGGATTGAGAGGAAAGTCACGGAGAAGCAGGGACCAGACATAGATCAGAAAATTGTCTTCTGACTTTAATCAAATCGAGGAGGGAGACAAGAAGCCGAAGGTTCACTAAATGCTAAAGAAACGTTTCAAAGAACGAGAGAGGAAGGGGTTTTTCTTTCACTGAATGGAGAGAGTTTTAAAAAAGTATTCACGAGTCGAGAAGTTGAGAAGAGTTGGTTGAGGGTGACCCCTCTGTATGTATACATAAACCGATATATTTCTGTATCGAGTTACCAAAGATTCAGACCAATTGATTTTGTGTTCATAGACGAGATACTCGTAGTCACAGAAAGAATAAATCTGGATGAAACGAGACTTGGAAAGGCTTACGAAAATATGGAAGAGAGAGGGAATAAGTGAGAGAAAGTGAATAGGACAAGGAGCGTGAAAATGTTATGTGCTTATATATATATAGTATATATATATATATATATATATATATATATATATATATATATATATATATATGTGTGTGGTGATATAATCCACAATGATGTAAAATCATTATATTAGTTATATAAAATATATCATTGTGGATTATATCCCCATTTACTTAGAGGTACGACTTAGTACCTGGCTTCTGCATGTACACACACACACACACACTATATATATATATATATATATATATATATATATATATATATATAATATATATATATATATGTATATACACACATATATATGATATACACACACACACACACATATATATATATGACTGGTAAAATATAGGATTTTCTCTCTACATTTTGGCGTTTTTATTGGCTCCTTTTATTAGACAATACAAAAACCATTTTGGCAAACTAATATTTCTCTCCCTCCAGCCACTGCGGCTTATTTTGAAATATTCTACAACATATATAAAACAAGTAAAGACTCTTATCATACATCCTAAATGACAACGAATACATCCCGTGCAAATACTTAGTGGTCACTTGATAGCATTTTAGAATAATATCCTGCTCCTCTGTTCAAACGCTTCAATATTGATGCCGATTGGGTGATTTATTATTCAAAGAAAGTATTTCCCGTAAATATTAAGTAACTATTTTTTTTCGTAGAATATTCGAATTTATTACCGTGTGACATGCAGGTATTTATTTTTAAAATGAGTCGTGTTATAGGGAAACGTAATATATCTGACCTTAAAATAATGTGCAGTTATCAGATGATTTAGACATTTTGGATGTGTGGGTTAAATAATTACTTGCCACTTCAGTTTTGATATAATATTGGCAAATGTTCTTTTATGTACAATTATCAGATGATGTTAGATTTTGGATGTGTGGTTCGAATAATTTCTTGCCACTTCAGCTTTGATAATTTTGGCATCTTTTTTTTTTTTTTTTTTTTTTTTTTTTTTTTTTTTTTAACGATGTGATTTCTTTTAGTTCCTGGAAACAGCATTGTAATCACCTCTTTGGTAACTATGAAAAATATGTCAGAGATTTTTAGACTCGGTTAAGATCCCTGGTTAAGAAGTCTTTCCCCTTCAGTACTATTTTAGATTTTAGATTTTGGCAACAGTTTTTTTTAAAAAGATGTGATTTCTATTAGTTCCTGGAAACCGTATTGTATTAACCTCTTTTGGTAAATATGAAAAATATGGCCCAGAGATTTTTATATTCAGTTAAGACGCAAAGTTAAGAAGTCTTTCCCCTTCCATTGTATTTCAAATTTGAGAGCAACGGCAACGGACGCGACGAAACGAAGAGAGACGAAGCAAAAACGATAATAGATAAAGGAAAAACGAAAACGGAATCGGGAATGAGGTAGCATCTTGTCAATAATTCCATCGAGCGTTTGCAACAAGACGCTCCACAGACTTGTTCACAGACCTTCAAAGAGAAAGTCTTGCCGAAAGAGCTGATTAAAAGAGAGCAAACAAGGAACAAGGAAACCGAGGAACGAATGGGACGATCGAAGGTGAAAGGGAAACTGGAATAAACGAAACAAAGAAAGATTAGATAATCCAATTAGGGGGTCGTTAGAAACGCGAGAATTGGTGGAGAAGGGACAATATAATTTACAGTCGCTATTTCTAGCTTTCGTTATTTATTCATTACTATTTCCTGCTTTCGTTATTTATTCATTCTCATTATCCGAATTTGAATGGTTTTCAGTTCTCTAAAGTTTATGCCATTTCTTTCAGTTAGCTGTTCGCTAAATAATGTTTCGCTTAATTTTTTTCTTTTCTTTATTTGATAATATGTCGAATTAAATTCTTGCCTTGTTGTACGAAAAGATTGTGTGTGGTGTGTGCATACATACATACATACATAATGTGTGTGCGTGTGTATATATAAATATATATATATATATATATATATATATATATGATATATATATATATATATATATATATATATATATATATATATATATATAATATAATATTGCAGTCAGCAAGATATATAGACTTCAGGAGGGTCCATGATACATATGTTGTTTAAAAAGGCCAAGTTATTAACCAAAAAAACGTTTCGCACTACTCAGTGCATCATCAGTCTGTGAAAAGTAAAAGACACAATAAAATCCATTATAACATAAAAGGAATTCACAAAGTAATTAAAATTTACAGTTAAAACAATAAAAAGAAAAGCATAAAAAGTACATAAAACAGAAAATAAAAAGAGACTACCAAAACACCAACCGTCCATAAGCAAGAGAGAAGAGGGAATGACATACAATGGCGTCCAAGGCCAGACGACAACTATGCCAGATACAAAGTTGCTGAAGAAGTATTACCATTGAGAGAGGGAACCAGTCTTTTTATATATAATGTTTCTAAAGTTGTTAAGTGGTTTGGGTCCCTTACATAACCAATTATTGAAAAGTGTTGTTTCAGGACTTCGGTTTTACATAAGGCGGCATGATTTCTAATATTTAGAAAAATTTCTGGCTGATTGATTCTTTGGCCAGTGCGATCCAATGTGGTTTATAAATTCACATGCCCTGGATGTCCAGCTATTTACGTTGGATCGAACGCGGAGGTTACTGCAGGTCAGATATTGTAGCCATTTTGGATTTTAGCTTTTGCACTGGCCAAAGAATCAAACAGCCAGAATTTTCTAATATAGAAATCATGCCGCCTTATGTAAAACCGAAGTACTGCTGGACTGGAAGCAAGCTGATTGGCTTTCCTCCTTTGATTAACTTTTTGCTAGTTTTTTTATTCACAAATGGTCAGAATGACGTAATGGAAATTAGACATATTAGTACTCTTGTTTATAACCAGGAATAAAAATAAGCGTCAGTATTAATCTTAACAATGTTTTCCAAAAAGGACAGAAAAATCTGGCAATAATGGCCTTGAAATGACATTAGTGATATTACTTATGATTCTAGTTAGTATAAATGCTATTTAGAAACCGTAAGAACTTACAATTTCCATTTGCTTTTCCTAGAAACACCTTCGTGGTCATTTTGCCCCTGGAGAGAAGTATCACGTTTATCTGCAACGCGAAACCAAAATATTCATTCCCATTTAGAAACTTCACTGTATCTTCCCGCCCCCCAACCCCCCCCCCCCCACCCGCCAAAAAAAAAAAAAAAAACATAATGCGAGCGCTTTATCTAGGTCTAACGTAGTAGGCTGCATAGCCGGAAAAAATGGTGAAAGCCTAGTGTAGCATTTTCCCAGCCTCTGGAAAAAATACTGACAAGCAACCACGATACAGGAATTCTCCCGTTCGAACGTATTTAACGTATGTACTACATCTTATATTTGTAAATGGCTTAATATTAAATTGCAAGCCCATTGTGTGGGACTGCACTATATATATATATATATATATATATATATATATATATATATATATATATATATATATATATATATATATATATATATATATTCGTATATAGAGGCCCATAAAAATGCCTCTTTCTTCATTACCTACCTGAAGAGAAAGGACGCAGCAGTCTCGGAAATATAGTATACTCACTTTCTATATTTTGGCGTTTTTATGGGCTCTTTTATTAGATGGAACTCTGTCGTAACTGAACATTTTATGTATAAAACTAATTTGTAAGAGTATCTCAATGAATATAAGTCTAACATGCATGTATATATTTATTTATTTATTTATTTATTTATTTATTTAGTTTATTTATTTTGTTATTCATTTATTTATTTATTTATATCTTAACTGGCTGTAAGTGATTATTAGATGTAATTCTGTCGTAACCAGAACATTTTATGTATAAAACTAATTTATAAGAGTATGTCACTGAACATAAGTCTTAACACACACGTATATTTATTTATTTATTTATTTATTCATCTTAACTGGCTGTAAGTGACTTGCTTTCAAAGATATTTATTTATTTATTTATTTATTTATTTATTTATTTATTTATTTATTTATTTATTTATTTATTTATTTATATTTTAACTGACAGTAAGTAACTCGATTTCAAAGATAGCAACCTACCTCGTTTCGAGAGAGGGGCAGTTTTATAGGTAGATTGATCAGCCTTCGTTGGAGATTTGCGCTTTATGAGTACCCTTATGCCCACAGTATCGAAATCACTGTTATTTAACACTCAAAATAAAAAACTCTTTATTCTTTGTAGCTTACATTCGTCTCACCTAATCATTCGCTCGTCACTGTCAGAAGAACCCTCTGCTGAAGTCTACTAAAAGCTAAAATCTTCACTGAAAGGACACATCAAAACTGCATGAACTCTGAAACACCATTTCGTAGCCCGATGGACTGGGTTCCGTTTAACGAGGGGAAATGCACTCGCAGGGTCAAGTGAGGGGAAATGGGTCCATTGAACTGAAGGGCCAAAAAAGGAGTGGGGGGGTGGGGCAGGGTGGTTGTGGGGAAAGGTCAAAATAAACAAGTGATGTCAGGGAAGCATTGCTTGGACGATGCGACAGGGTGAGTTCTGTTGTTTATACAATGTTTTCTTATAATGTTTTTTATGCAATGTTGATAATGTTTTCTTATGAAATGTTTTGCAATGTTTTCTTATGAAATGCTTATAACGTCTTTTTACAATGTTTTCTTATGAAATTTTTTCAACGTCTTATGAAATGTTTTGTAATGTTTTCTTATGAAATGTTCATAGTATTTTCTTATAAAATATTTACAACATTTTCCCTATTAAACTAATGGGATACACATTGTCACCTAGGTTGACCCCTAATTACAATAATTACTACTAGTAACAAGTAGCATTTATAAAAATTACTACTAGTAGCAAGTAGCATTTATAATAATTACTACTAGCAGCAAGTAGCATTTTATAATAATTACTACTAGTAGCAAGTAGCATTTTATAATAATTACTACTAGTAGTAATTTATAACAATTACTAGTAGTCGCAAGTAGCATTTCATAATAATTACCTCTAGTAGCAAGTAGCAGTTTGGTTAGGAGAAATTCGGCAATAAGAATTCCAAGGCAGAAGCATTCGATGAATATGTAGAAAAATTGATATAATTGATAAAATTCATAAATACAAATAGCTGAAAATACGACAATTTGCTTCTAGATTTACCAGTGAATTTGTATCATCCAAGTATATAAAATAAATTTGGAAAACAATTGCAGTTACATCGAATACATCAGATATTCCGTTCCGTCAGAACTGTAAACTATGAAATGATCGGTTCAGTCAGTTTTGAAATCTCCGCACCAAAGCTTAAATATTTATATATTCTTTTCATCTCTGCTCAGTGAAATGATGTTAACAACAACAAAACAAAAATTTAGCCCACAAATACTCGTGAATTTCGTTGTCGTTAGTGCAGCAGTTTATCTAGATTTTATTTCATTCTGGATTTATACATGTCGATAAAAGTGTACAGTACTTTGGAAACGGATTATACAAAGTTACATGATCTACTGTTATAAAAAAAAAAACTAAAAAAAAATAATTTTTCAGATTTACAAAAACAAAACAAAAGATTAAGAGAAAAAAAAATGGCGGGAACATTGTGATTTTGGAAGCATATTATACAAGGTGACATGATCTACTGTTATAAAAAAAATTGAAGTTTTTAAAATATAAATATATATATATATATATATATACTATATATATATATATACTATATATATATATATATATATATATATATATATATATTGGGGGAGCATTGTGATGAAGATATGTTGATAACATGTACGCGGCATGTGTGGGACAACGCGATCTGTTGCGAACATTTGCAGCCGTCAGTCGGTGTCATGTTTAGCTTTGTTTGAGACATGATGAACCATCGCTCCAAGTCGTAGCTGGACATCTGGAGGTCGTTATGGAACATTAATCTCTACAGTACTAGGAATGACAAGACGCGACTTCCAGTCCGCGCGATATGGATGTATTAGACATGTACGAGGCATGTACGAGACTATACGAAATGGCCCCAAGTTCCTTTCACGCAGTGCTGTTAAACACACCCGATGTCTTCGCCGTATTACACAATATTACTGCTATAACGAACAATATACTCAAATGTTTGCAACTTGACGTGGCCTTTAGGTTAATTGAGAGACGCCTGGACTCTCGTTGCTCGTTGATTGTTGTTGCTGAAAAGTTGCATACATGTTTGCATACTTTGTTGCAGACGTGTTGGCAACGTATCGTCGTCAGTGATGGCTGTGGTGAGACTTCGAAGCTGTTGGTTGACGAGTGTGTGGCTACATCTCCAGTTATTATTGTGACAAACTAAGCAAACTAAGAGAGAGAGAGAGAGAGAGAGAGAGAGAGAGAGAGAGAGAGAGAGAGAGAGAGAGAGAGAGAGAGAGAGGGAGAGAGAGCGAGAACCAAAATCGTGGAAAATTTTTCGAGAAATGAAAACCAAAACAACGCATTTAGTCAATGAAAACATACTATAAAATAAAATACAGAAATAAAAAAAAGGACAGTCACGCTGTACCATCTCTTCATATGTTTAGATACATGAGCCAGCATCTAGCATTACTGAACACAATCATATGTGCATAATAATGTTTATAATACATTTAAGTATTCATACACTCACCCTCAAACACACGCATAAACCTATTTCTTTAATTGTATTACTTTGAAAAGAGATGTTTTTATGCTGAATACAGAACAAATATTTTTACAGTACGAATATGTATTCATATTCCAAAAATTTGATATGAGGTCTTTTGCAGAAATATTTTGCATTTTCTTGTATATTTTTAATATACAGAATAGCTATAATTTATTCACTTTTTTACAATATTATACTGATTGAAAGAAATATGAATAACTATATTTATCATAATTTTTATACATTGCTTTTAATAGCCATGAAGTGTTGCACGAGTTTTCTAAATTTTCAAAAGTACTTGTGATTTGATAGAATTAAAAAAGTTATAGAATTTTCTTTTATCCACTACTTAATCTGACGCAATTAAGCCTCTTTTTTCCCGATTTTTTCCCAAATGCAACAAAGAATCAAATTTTCCCCACTTAAAAATAAAAGTGAATTAGCGTCTGATTCTTCATTTTCCCAGTATGCTTCGACGGGCAATTTTACGTTCATTTTTGGTCATTTCACCCAAATTCATTGTCACTCGAACAGACGAGTCTCCTCTCTTTTTCAATTATTTTTCGTTTAACTGAATGTGTTTACACGTTCCACATTCGTCTCCGAGATGCTTTCAGGTTAATATATTTCTGTAATATGTTTAACGAGGCACCTTTTTCTTCGTGTGGTAGAGTATTTTCTCCTTGTTTATTTCAGATATAACTCACTGAAAGATTGCCTTGACGCAAACATATTATCCTCGTGATGTTCTGCCTGATGTTGCTTTGTTATTGCTCTTCTGAAGTGTATTGCTGTTCTCCAGCTTACTGCTGTTCTTCATTGTAAAAATGTTCTTCAGTTTACTGCTGTTCCCCAGTTCCCTCCTATGAAGAGTCTTACGCTTCGGTTATTATAACTTTTGCTTGCTTGCTTCGTCCAAGGAGAGCTATGACAATATCCGTAGTTTGAACATCAAGCTATGTAGTAATGGCACGAGAGATTGTATGAGGATATGTTTATGTTTCATCGCTGGAGATGTTTTGACGAGTCGAGATGTTTGCTTAAGCCGTCCTTATTCCAGGAAATATTGGTACAAGATCCCACCATTTCCCCATTTGTTGCCAGGGATGATATTCGTTTACTGAAAAAACTTCCACGTCCTCAAAAGCATTTCGTGCACTTGCATAGAAGCACCCTCAACCTCCCCCCTCCCACACTCCCATCCCCCCCCCCTTCCCCCTTTTTTTTTTTTTACTTTTTTTAAATAACTATTAGTGAATGCTACCACTACAACATCCAAACTCGTAAGTGCGTATATATAGATTTTACTGGTCACTTATTATCAGGTACATATGTACTATAGAAGATTCACATCAACCGTGCATTTGACGTCTAGGCCAGTCCCTTACGACGCTTCTGATTGGCTGTTGATAAGCCAATCACATGGCTGGAAACTCTCAGTCTCTCGAGAGAGTTTACATAGGCTGGATGTATATTCCACCTCTCCTGAGGGATACTTTTGAAATACGTATCCCTCAGGAGAGGTGGAACATACATCCTACCTATGTGAACTCTCGAGAGAGACTGAGAGTTTCCAGCTCTGTGATTGGCTTATCAGCAGCCAATCAGGAGCGCCGTAAGGGACTGGCCTAGACATCAAATGCACGGTTAATGTGAATTTACTATAACCACAATGCCCTCCTCGAATTCTTCCCACTTTCTGGATAACCTTGCAACTACAAAGCTTGAGATCCAAATGCAAGAATTTGAAAGAATTCTGACGTCCGTACCACGATTCGAACCCGCGTCTCGAGTGTAGTGGCAAGTGTATCCAAGAAGTGTTAAGAATTGGAGAAGTTAAGAGTAAGGCCGTTGATGGTAATTGCGATTACATTCTTAAGTCCTTTGTTGCAAGGGCGAACTTAGATACAGAATTGTATAAAAACATATAATTATTTTTTCTAAAGAATCACAATATTCATATCTGTCATTAGGAGCTATTTCTGAAGAAACTCTTAACTCTCCTGTGAAATTAGAAGACAGAAAAAACGCTCTGTATCGTAACGCAGCTTCCTCTCCGACATCCTCAAGGACCTAAACGCATCCTATTCCCACCATCCCGAAGCTCTTGAGGGCAAATAACTTCTGAAGTTCCAGGACCTGGTCAGTCGACAAGGAAATACATCAGAGATCGGGGGTGGGGGCGGGGGGACCACTCTTCGCTGCCGGAAGGTCAGGGTTGACCAGGCTTTACAGGTCCTTGTTTTAGAGAGAGAGGGAGAGAGAGGGTGGGCCTGTTCTCAAGGGGTCAAGGCTGGTTTCCCAATTTTCCTAACTTCTTGGTCAGGTTCCTGACTCTACTTTGAATAAGCGGAACTCTGTTCTCTTTATGTCTCTGCAGGGGTAGAGGTTATAGGAGCTGGTTATTCGGTGTTATTTGCAATAACGTTAAAAAAAGCTCTAATAAAATTCTTAATCCTTGCGTCAATCTTCTTGAAGTGAATAACGAATAAAATCATTTCTCTAGACGAGAATAAGAGACAAACTGCAATATTTTTCTCGGTGCACGCCTTCAGAAAGGATTTTAATGTAGGAAAAACTGTTTTCTTGATTAATTAAGAAAAATATGATTATTGTCTTAATTTTATTTACAGCCAGAGGGAATGAGGGCATGTTTTTTTGTTTTTTTTTCTAAGAATTTGAAAGCTTTTGTGTTATCATTGATGCGTCAGTTGAAGTAAAGATGATTATGCGCTTAGTTTACATTATTCAAGTATTAATTTTTCGTCATTTGAATATCCTTATTAGCTGGAATTATATATTTTCTGGTTCTTAATGTTTACTGTGAGAACAACGTTTACTTAATGGTTCCTTAAGTAACTAAAAAAAATGAATAAATAACAAGAAATAAAATTTTTAAAAGTGGGTGTTAGGGCAGTTTTTACATAAGTTTTTGCTTAAGTGGAACTTTTTAGTACGTGAATATCATCCCACGCAAGAAAACGGAGAAATGATGGAATATTGTTATTAATTGTGTTTTTTGAAACGAGGGCCGACAGGTGTTATACTAGTGTATGATTATATGCAAATGTACGCACAGGCTTGCAGACGTATTTCCACAGTCACGTAGGCGAAATTTATACGCCTACGCATCTGTGCGCTAGACGATGATGCAACACTAAATTACGAAATAGAAATAAAACTAAAAAGACTCACTTCTTTGTACGTTCATTGGCAATTTAATTGTATTCCCTGCATAAAAACCTCTTTATCAAATAAGAGTTCGCGACGTTTTTGCCGAGTTGCCCGCTCTCGAAAGCGTCGCCGAAACAGACCCGATAGATTTAAACGCTCATTTACCGAAAGCTCATGAATAATATCGAGAGCCTCTTGATATTCAACAGAAACGTCTGTGATGAAGAGACGAAATGCCTGGTGCTTTTGATATATATTCTGATATATTTAGCAGAGTTGAAACGTCCATTGTTCGAGGGATCATTCTCGGCTCTAAAAATGCTTTTGAATATTTAGGGGAAGACGGGAATAGGTGACGTCAAGGGAATAATTAACCCAAAAGGATAAGAGCAGGGAAGAGGTCCCGCGCTGGCGAACCCTCTACTAAGGAATCGCTCTTTAAATAAAACTTTAAAGCTTAATATACTTTAAGGGATGACTCGTGACTGTTGATTGACGTGACTGGGATCTGGGGAATTGTATTTACAAACAGTAGCCATGCACAAGATTGTTTTTTAATTAATATTAACAAATTGTTACATTCCTTTTGAGGACGGAAATGGAAATAAAGTGAAGTGAAGAGCCATAAGGGTGTATTTGGGATCAAGCAGTGAGGATGAGACAAATGATAATAAATTCGAATTAACAGTAGAAATAGAGATAAGTGAGCACGCGATGTCTCCTCGGATGGACGGACAACTCTTACAGACATCCTAATCCTTGTAACAATCTCTCTCGAATTAAGAGACGAATGCTTATTGATTTTACCCCAATATTCAATTTAAAATACTTGATAATACTGTGATGTAAATAGTGGAATATCATTTCTGTTTATGAATTTTTCATTCGCTCCGTGAAAGAGGAAATATTTATCTATACCGCATTTTCTAGTTTCTATAAAACTTCCGTCACTTTTCCGCTGGGTATGACATTCAAAATGTTGACAGCATTTTGCCTCTTCTCCCTTTGATCATATTTTCTTTTCACTGCCGTAAATAACAGAGGAGATTATAATATATTATGTTGTGAGCGTATTCTGTTTTACAGGAGTTGGAAAAATGTTGTGATATGACTGATGGTGAATATATCTTGCATTATTATTGCATTTTCGTTGATGCTTGAACTAATGACTCCCTCTTTGGTACAGTAGCCAATTTCAATGCTTATTCTTAGATAAAATGCAATAATCACATAATTGATCGTTTGGTATCGTTCTTTCATGCATCCATTCAGTGTTGTTTTATTGATAAAATGGTGACAAGGCTAGATGTTAATTAAGAATTAACACCTAGCCTGGAATTGTTATTGTTGTTCGTTGTTCAGATAATACTGAGTTATGAAGAGCTTCCCTCTCTTGAATTTCTTTTGAGAGAGAGAGAGGGGGGGTGGGCGGTTTATTTATTTGTGGGTTCCACAAGGGTAGATTTTCACACAGCCGTATTTTATCTGTAAACAGTTGTAAAAACGAAAAACTGTTCATTTGAGAATATACAGAATTTTATATCTGTTACGTACACGGGTTTGTGATTACATGTAAATTATATATATAAATATAACGATGCTGGTGGACCATTTATGTCTACAGATATGCTTAAGCGTACGTCTTTAATCATGACTCTTACTTGATTACGCACGTGATTGTGACGTAAGTGGAATACTGTCATCAATTATTAGGATGCTTATAAACTTGAATGGCTTTACTCTTTATTGATAGCATTTGATCTCTAAAAATGTATGTTGATAACTTGATACAGGTAAAAGAACTTTATATTTGTCTATTTTGCATATAGAATATTAAGCATCAGAAAGGAAAACTAATAGGTTGAATATATATATATATATATATATATATATATATATATATATATATATATATGTAATGATGGAGGATATGATCCTCGTTATTCATTTGGTAAACTTGTAACTCCGAGCGTCAGGCAAACACACAAATCTCTCTCTCTCTCCCAAGCAACCAGCGGCTCGCGACTTTTCTTTCTCTCTCTCTCGCCAAGCGACCGCTCGCTCTCTCTCTCTCTCTCTCTCTCTCTCTCTCTCTCTCTCTCTCTCACATTAAAAAAATACATTTATTTGGTAACAAAAGACAGTAAAACAATTAGGTCTCACAGACTAACTTAACTCAAGTTACCCCACTATCAAAATGTCTAAAAAGTATTTAGTCACACCAAATGTCTCTTCTCCCATCGGGACTTCCTCGGTCCCCCCATAGTTCCTTGCCAGAACCGTCTGTTTCAAAGACACGAGAACACCTCGTAAGTACACACATAAGTTTAACAACAGAGATTAAAGATTGGAAAAGATTGGATATTCTGATGAAATGTTAAACAGACAACAAGCCGCTCTTTGGCTAAAATATTATAGGACTCACCCAAGCAGCCGGAATATTTCAAGCACTTATCATAAATACACTTTCGGACAGCACCCTCGGCATCCTCCTTTCTCTCAAAGACGCCTCTATGCAAATCCCCCATAGACTTGTGTATGATACATTTTAAAAGGAAGAGGCGCACATGCACATACGAACGCACAGTTCGACAATGCCTCACATTACTGGCTACAACCAGTTTCCCAAAGGCACTTTGAAAGAGCTCATGAACTGAGGTACATTGACTTGTCTTTCTATGCAGTTTTCATATCACGCCACCCACAGAAACCATTCATCAGCTTTTCTCTGGTCATTGCTTCGGCATTCCAATAGGTCACAACGAACATATTGGCAATATATCATTAATCATAACCCTAGGCCTAAGATATATATATATATATATATATATATATATATATATATATATATATATATATATATATATATATATATATATATTAGTACAAAAGGGCATGAATAATATGGCTACAGGAAAATAAAAGAATATTATAGCCTATTGCATCCCCAGGATAAAGGGATCAGGAAGAGGGCGTTATGGAGATAAATTTTAGTGTCAGGCGAAGAGCCTCCTCCTCCTCCTCCTCCTCCTCCTCCTCCTCCTCCTCCTCCTCCTCCTCCTCCTCCTCCTCCTCCTCCTCCTTCCACTTCTTGATTGTGTTCGTGACTCCTCGAGCTTCTTCGTTGTATTAAATGTATATTTGTTGTATGCAAATTAATTCCGGTAGGTTTGAAGATTTAAACTTTTCTTGTTGTTGTTTTTGTTGTTGTTGTTCTTCAAGATTTGAGGATTTGATCTCTTGATTAGAGTGTTGTTTCTTCCTCTCCAGCTGCTGATGGCCTCAAAAACTCCAGTGTCGCTGGCCTTCCATACTAGCCCAAACTTCCAGGCTTTATTCCCCTAACCTATTAAACGTTCCAGTTTCTGTTCCAGCGTTATTTCTTCCTCTCCAGCTGCTGAAAGCCTTATCTTCTTTCGACCTCATCCGTCTTCTTAAAACTCGCCCGAAAGGAATTCGGGTATTTTAGATATTTTCTGTCATCAATTTCGTCTTCCCAGGGAGTGATCTTTTTTTTTTCTTGTCAGTTTCAATTGTTGTATATTTAATTGTATGTCTGTTTGAATGCACTAAATCTATTTATATTATGTATATATTAAATAATATAGCTATTATATATAAAATTCTCCGTCAGATAACATCCTATTTCAATGAGGTCATGTTTATATATATATATATATATATATATATTATATATATATATATATTATATATATATATATATATATATATATATATATATAAAATATATATATATATATATTTATAATATATATATATATATATAAATATATATATAATGTTAATAAAATGGCGTCATGGAAACAGGAAAGTATCCAACAGAAAGTTAGTTACAAGTTTTCAAGAGCTATCTGTCCTCATCGTCGGGTAGCTGTAAAAAAAAAGTTTTTAATTTAATTCATAAAATGAAAGAGATTCGTGATATCTTATGGAACCCGCAAATTGCTTCTCGTGTTGTTTTTGTATTTGCAATATAAGTTCCATCTCATAGTCTACGTTAATCGAGGCGTCCCTTTCATCAAAGTGAAAGATTGTAGAACTCTCCCTTTAACGTTAATTACTCTTCCATACTTACAGCCTTAGGTATACAACAGTTCGTATTTATTCTCTCAAATCTCGATGCAAATAGTAATTACGAAAATCAAAGCATCGTCCTACGCCTATAAATTGAATTATGCTAGACCCTACCACTTGTGTAAATGTTTAGTCGTATTTTACATCGCATTTGCATAAGATAATTATGATTTAGAATGCTAATAATACTATACATGAGCTTCTGCAGTGACTGTGGATGAATATTCTACAAACCAAATGGGTGATTATCCCAGAATGATATTCCTCACATCAGGAAAATCACCGAAGGCGTTATTACGTATTACTATGAAAATATGTCAAAAAGCAAACTTTTGCCTAATGTAAGAATTAGCAGTCTTTCTGGGACAATAGTTTGTCGCTTGTTCTCTTGTTGTGGTTGTTGCCTCCTTACCTGTTGGTGTTTGTCTGTCTTTTGAGTTGACGTCTGTCTCTTTGTCTGTCTTTAGTGACAATCAGTCAGTAGCAAGGTGTCGAGGACGAGGCGTTCTGACCAGTCAGCATTTATAGTTTTAAAGAATGAGAGAAATCTATAGACTTTTTTTTGGCAGTGGCTATAGATAAAGACAGTGAACATAGGATCCTTTCGATAAACTGACCTCAGTTGTCCACACTATAGTTTTAAAGAATGAGAGAAAACTATAGTTTTTTTTTTTTTTTTTTTTTTTTTGCAGTGGCTATAGGTGAAGACAAAAGAGTGAAGCTTTCTAATCAGATGAAGCCAGTATATGGTACTTCATCTTACGTAAAGAAACTAAGCCCATCAAAGTTTCACCTTCGCAAAGATCTGCAAAAAAAAAAAAAAAAAAAACTCGTGTCGAAAAATCCGCGAAGCTATATCACGGTCAAACCAATTCGGTTATCATCATCATCAGCGCTTCAAAAGGATCGAATCTCATTAACACGTTGGGGAATTCCAATACAAGGGACATTAACCGAGTGAGGGAGGAATTCAGATTTCATCAGCAGCTGAAGGAGGAGGAGTTGAATTCCAATTCCGAATCGTGCAACTGACGGGGAGCAGCGACCAACGCCAAACAACCCCGGCCCGATGATGTCCTCGGGGCTAATCTGAGTTAATCTTATGCGCAATCTTGGCAAGAGACGATTGCATTAGCAACAGAAACTGATGCATTATGCAAGATCCGACCAGTGTCTTCTCCTTGCTCCTCCTGTAGGCTTCTCTCGCCTCACAGTTGAATGTCAAAGGTTGCATTGATCGGTGCCGCCGAAATGATTTAGACCACTTTTGTTTGCTAAGTAAAATGTAGTAAATATTAACTTTTAGATTTGCACGATAAGTTGTTTATTTCTGGATTGAATGATGACGTCAAGTCCAGTTCCTATCAACCCATATATACCTCGGTCCTTGATAGACAGCGATAGAGAGGAGAGAGAGAGAGAGAGATAATAGTAATAATCTTTATTTACATATAGAATGCTATTCCACAAGGCAAAATTTACAATACATACTGGAGAAGAGAAGGGAGAGAGAGAGAGAGGGAGAGATAGAGGAGGGAAGGGAAGAGAGAGTGAGTGACAGACAGACAGAGACAGAGACAGGGAGCAGAGAGTGAGAGAGATATAATAATAATCTTTATTTACACTATAAAATGCGTATTCCTGCTCAAAGCAAAATTACAAATACGATACATGGAGAGAGAGAGAGAGAGAGAGAGAGAGAGAGAAGAGGAGAGAGAGAGAGGTCCTGAGATCAATCGTCAATCAAGCCATCTCCTATTATAGGTCTGATGTTAGCTGATTAGTTTTTTTCGTAGATCATTGTTCTTTCTTGTGATGTTAGTCAGGCTATTATTATTTTTTTTTCTATTCACTTAGAGAAAAAAGTTATATTTGTGTGCGAAGACTCTGCTACCCGTTTCACTTGTCTCACTTTTATAGACGATTCAATATAGAGTTAAGTCTTTATTTCAGAAGTTGCTCCATAGCCATCTCATGTCGTCTCCAGAGGGTTCTTTGTGGGCATTTTTTGTTTGATTTAATCTGCGTTGCGGAGTTCTCGTTCTCTCCTCTCTCGGCAAGTTATGATCAATATTGATGTATTGACTGTCAGATGGAGAACTTGCAAAATTAATGATAGTATTTTGGGAGGTCAGAATTGCAAATTAGAACCAGGCAGCGTAGGATTTTTTATTTCCATTATTCTGAATTATATTTTGATATATGTTGTCATGGGCAATAACTTGTGCAGTGGTGAGGTGGGGTGGGTGGGGGGGGGGCCCGTCCTTTAATGGGTGGGAGGTTCCAAAAACCAACATTCTTTGGAAGCTGGAATCTCAAAATGAGTGGCCAGTTTGGTGTGCTTGCTCCATGGAATAGAACGTTCTAGCTATCTGCAATAATAATAATAATATAATAATAATAATAATCATATAATAATAATACGAAGCATCAAGGAAATAGATACCCGAATCCAGACTGTAAGGATTTGTATCTGTGGACATCAGTATGGAGTTTGGAATAGAAATGCGCCTTAGTCAACATACAAAAAGGCAAAGTAACGAGACCTGAGGGATAAAGCTACCAGATGGGACAACATCAAACACATAGCAATGAGACAGGATACAATCCTGGGACTATGGAAGGAGGAGATATAAACACCAAGAGCATGAAGGCACGATCAGAAAGAGTTATTCAGAGACTCAAGCGGATACTCAGCAGTCAAAACTCAACGGCGGAATATGATAAAAAGCCATAAACACATGGGCAGTGCCAGTAATCAGATACAGCGCAGGAATAGTGGATTGGACCGAAGGCAGAACTCGCAGCATAGATCAGAAACCATGAAACAAATGACAATACACCAAGCGCTACCCAAGAGCAAATACGGACAGACTATATATACACGAAAGGAAGGAGGGAGAGGACTACAAGTATGGAGGACTGCGTCAACT
>NC_061098.1:32012184-32032184 GCF_015104395.2 Macrobrachium nipponense | reverse complement strand
ATATCTATAATATATATATATAATATATATTATATATATACGCCGGGTTACAAGAGTGGCGATGGTAGCGTCCGATTGGTTTGTTTGTTAAATTGTCCTTATCTAACTGTAAATGTAATTTGTGTCTTGGTGAAGGAGTAAATGCAATTTGTCTTAATGAAACTGCTAATGTACTTGGTGTCGTAAAATCAAAACTGTAAATGAAATTTGTCTAATGCACCTATAAGTGTGATTCGTGTCTTACAACAATCCGTTTATGTTAAATTGTGTACCTTAACGCAATTTTAATGTAATTCCGTGTCTTAATACATACGTAATTAATTCGTGTCTTGACTACAATTGTAAATGTATCCTGTCCTTCATGCACTGGAATGCAATTCATGTCTTACTACCGCTGTGAATGCATCCTGTGTTAATACAACTGTAATGTATTCGTGTCTTTAATGTAATAAGTGTTTTAACACATCTGTAAAATGTAACTAGAAAAAATTAGGAGACCAAAGACAGAAGATACAGTTAGTTGTATGATTCTTATCATGTTTACAACCTGTTTCCCCGATCTTAATTTGAAGATAGGACTACAAATTATTTTGCATCGTTTCTTCTTTTCACAAAAAAAAACCATAAAATACACGCGATGCAGCCTCCGTTTGCCTTGCCACGTTTCGTTTCATAAATAACGCTTTGAAGTTTTACTACAAAGTCGGTCCGCCAACATTAAACCATTGCGACATATTTTCCAGAATAATATATTACATTATAATATATTTTATATTTCAGTATGCACATCGATATAAACATGCAATACCCTAAATATATGCAAGCGAGATTTATTCCCTCGCAGAGATTATTGTCGCATATCACCGACCGAAATTGTTATTAATTAAGAGTCGGCGACTGCTAAAATAATGACTGCAAAAATACGTAAATATTTTGGCGGTTTGCGTGAAACCTGTTTCGGGATTTTTGGACGAAATGGAAAATAATTTAGGACGGCCCACCTGTTTATCTTAGGCGATGGCTCGTTGCCTGGTGAATGCTCTGCTTTCACACCTGTGTTTATTATAATATTTTGCATCGAATTGCTTTACGTCCAGTATATTCCTGAATCAATATAGAAGTCTGTCTTAGATTGTCCGGAAGATACAGTTTCTTAGGGACGCAGAAAATGATGGATTTTAACAACAATTAGCATACATAACATGAACTGAACATTTATTTTTTTTATCATAAAACATCCTGCTACCCTCACCAACACCCCCCCTTCCCCTTTTTGATACATAATTGTATTTTTTGAGACTCTCCCCGCCCCCCCCCCCCTCTTTTCATTTTTTTTTTATATTTTGAGATGAAATTACTGGTTTCGTCATATTGTATTCGACTGGTTAGATTCCTGAATCCAATTCGTGCATGGGTTATACGTGGTGTAATAGGTTTTAAACGGTATTCTGTCACTCTCCCTGATTACCATTAGATTCGAACCAATCTCTCTCTCTCTCTCTCTCGTCTCTCTCTCTTCTCCGTGCCGCGCACACACAACACACACGAAGTTTACTATCCAGTTTTATAAAAGGAAAAATCGTCACACAAAATATAACCGACAAGTAACAGGAAGGACGAAGGATAAACTAACAAAGAGAAATACAAGAGATAACCAGGAAAATAAATAAATGAATTAAAAATAAAATATAGTAAAATAAAAGAAAGAAAATCACCAAAGAAGTACAAAAAAAAAAAAAAAACGGTTTACCAGAAATAAAACATTTACCAGACAAACAACAGAAAAGAGAGAAAAGAATAACAAACGATAACTATGTAGAAAACAAGAAAAGAAAAGAAAAAGAAAAAAACACTGGTTCGAGATAAATTGAACAGTTTTAGGCCAGCTTCACCGTCTCTCTCCTCGGGAATCATTTCCAGGAAGCATTCCATTCGCGATCGAGTTTGCTCGGAGATGCCTTGTAAAAGCAAAGCAGCGAATCCTAATGAAGAGAGGCGAGGGATGGCGAAACTCGGGCCGTTTTATTTGTCCCAGAGAGACGACTAGTAAGGACTGTTCGTGGCAGGACTGAAGCTCACTGCAGCAACAAAGTTCCATTTTGGGGCAGAGAGCTAATCCAGAGATCTGCTTATAGTAGATTCACATCAACGTTGCATTTGATGTCTACGGGCAGTCCCCTTAATGACGCTCCCTGATTGGCTGTTGATAAGCCAATCACGGGGCCTGGAAAATTCTCAGTCTTCTCGAGATTCACGTAGGGCCGGATCTCTATTTCCACCTCTCGAAAGAGACTGAGAGTTTCCAGCCCCGTGATTGGTTATCAACAGCCAATCAGGCAGTCGTAAGGGACTGGCCTAGACATCAAGTGCACGATTGATGTAACTACTATGTCGAGACTCGGCGCTTATGAGGTCAAGCAAAACTTTGCTCTGTGTGTGTGTGTGTGCTTTTTTTTACTTTTTTTTTTCTTGTCACTTGCAGTTTTATGGAATGTTGCCCCTTTTCTGGAATTTTGAGAATTGACAAAGAACTGGTCATTTTTCGTACGTTTAATATCACGTGCTCCATTTATGCAAATCTGTGAATAGCTAAAGGGCAAAATAACTGATTATCAGTACCTTGTTATTATCTTTGGCATTTCCTATTTTCCTGTATATCCTAGTCAAGGTCAATCGCTCATCAGATTTTAAAGCTGTTCATTTATTATTTCTTCTTCTCCAATTTACCCAATTTCGTCTCCAGGATCCACTGATCGTAACGTAAACACATCCCAAGACTCTTCTAATCAATGAAATATCAGATCTTTATTAGGGGGTAAGTGCCCCCCCAAGGGCTTTCCTGGAGTCCTTATCTAGGACTCATATTACTTGGGGGTCATTTATCTGCATGATATTCACAGTCTTTTGTTTACATGTTTACGGTAATACTGGGCCGTCTTGCACTAAAACATATCCTTAGTGGTCACATGTGTAGGAAGATCTAACTACCTGTAAGTACTGCTCAGAAGTGCTGCTACAAATCTCGCTGTAGTGTGGAATGAAGGTCGGTGTATATAATATATATATATATATAATATATAATATGCTATATAGTATATCTATATATATTATATTTATATTCTATATATTTATATATATCTATTATATATATTAATATAGATATATACTTATACATATATATATATATTAATATATATATTATATATATCTATATATATACTATATATATATATATATATATAGATATGATTATTTATTATATAGATGTATATATATATATATATATATATATATAGATATATATATATATATATATATATATACAATATATAATATATATATATATATATATAATATATATATATATATATCTATCTCTACTATATAATATTTAATTATCTATATATAGGTATGCATCCAAAAATATCAAAAACCCTAAAAGAAGGAAAAGGATGTAAGTTCGACAAAAATTTAATATTGCACCCTGTAACCATGAATCATATCAATATATCAATCAGTAATAAATCCAAATAGAAAGAACAGATAGAGGAGGAATAAGACTATCAGGTAAAAGAAAAAAACCAGCCATCAACAACGATATGCAGTGATGTCCAACACAAATTTCAAAGCCTCAGCTCGAAGATACAACCAAGAGATAATAGCTGTATTTTTATGCAAGAGGTGATATTTGCAGAGTGGGGGGGGGGCGGAGAACATTGCAGATTCAAACACAAAATTGAATAATATTATGAAGAAACGATAAATATTATGGAAAAGTTGGATTTTTTAATGCAGAATTTCTGTAAATGAAAAAAAGAACAACATACCAGACAGAAAGAGACATTGGAAAATCCCTTATTATTACCCATATTCAAATGAAGTGACAACACACAAACCATCATAGTGGAATGAATGCGCATGGTTTAGTTACGAGTAAGCTCAAAAAGAAAATAGAAGTCTTGAAGAACTAACCCAAATTGAAAAGAAAATAGATATAATGAATATAAGTGAAACCTGGTATTCCCAAGAGATTGGGAATGATATCAAATAAAGGGTTCTAAACTTATAGATCAGATAGAAAAAAATAGGAAGCAAGGGGGAACTGCAATATATGGAAAGACAAAAACAAGGAAAATTATATGAGAAATATAGTAACTCAGAATGTGAACTAATAGGGTAGAAATTTGAATCTGAAAATAGTAATATAAAGACCTTCCTAATACTAAAGAGTTTGACTTAATAATAGAAAAATTTGATGAAATGTAGAATCACAAGACTGTGAGCTATTCTCCTATCTGAGACTTTCCAAACTTTTCTTTCGTAGACTGGAAAGAACGACTAGGAGATTGTGGTTGTAATTATACGTATAAAAAAAAGAGTAATAGTAGTGCAGAAGATAATAGGCAATTCGCAAAGCTATTGATATGCTACTAAATACAAATTCACAAATAATCACCTGCCACAAGAAGGAATCCTTTAGACCTAGTATTTTGTGGAACGAGATGCATATGTTTAAAGAATAATCGTTTATATGCGAGTATTTCAGACCATAATGTCATATAATTAACAGTCCATTCCCAAGAAGTGAAAACAGAGATAGCAAGAAATGAAAAAGTTGGGAAGGATATGGAAAATACAACTTCTAACAGTACAATATAAAATGGTCAGAATTAACTGAGATTAAAACTAAGATGGGATAACATTTTCGTAAGTGATTACATAAGGGTAAATAACGGAGATATTATATAAATATTAAGAAAATAGTGTGTAAATATATACGAAGAAGAAAAGTAAAACATCATTCATGCATACCAGAGACAGAGGATCTTGTTCCGAAATCAGAAAGTGGATAAAAGGTAAATGCAAAAGAAGAAAATGGCATGGAAAGTTATAGAACTAAAAAGTAAGATAGAAAATGCAAACAAAAGATTATCCAATTCAAAGAAAAATTTGAAAAGGACTTGGAAGGAAAAACACTATAAATATCAAGCATAACCCCAAACTATTATACTCATACGCGAAAAAGATGAATACAAGAAGATGAACTAGGCCCTCTACAGATTGAAGGAGATTAGCGAATGTAAAAAAGGAATTTGCAACATATTGTCAGAATGATCATAAGAGAGATTCACACCCTAGGAATAGATAATGAAGATACTGATATAGAAGTAAGTGACGAAAAAGTGACATATTTAGCTGACATAGATATTAATGAAGCTGATATTGTGCAGGCTATTAATTAAATTAAAAAAGGAGCTGCAAGCAGAGGCCTGTGGAGGTTCCTGGCTATTTTGTTAAAGAAAGTATTATTCTATGCAAAGCCACTTGCAATCTTATTAAGACAGTGTTGATCAGGCACGATTTATGATGAGCACACATAAGCCAGATATTACCCCTACATTCAAAGTGGATCAAGACTATATAGGCAAGTAAGTTATAGGCCTGTGGAGGCTAACATCACATATTATGAAAGTGTATGAAAGGGAATTGAAGAAACATCATGAAACATTTAAAATCTAAAAACTAATCTGTTTAATATAGGCAAAACATGGTTTCGTCCACGGAAAAAGTACACAAACCCAACTGTTAGTCCCACCGTCAGAGAACATTACAAAAATATGAAAACGGAATGGAAACAGATGTGTTTTATCTAGACTTTGCAAAGCTTTTGATAAGGTAGACCATAATATTTTAGCGAAGAATTAGAAAACATAATATAGTGGATAAAGTAGGGAAGATGTTAAAAGAATTTTTACACAGAAACAGAAACAGATAGTTATTGCAAACGAAGAGAAATCGGATGAAGCTAAGGTAATTTCCGGTGTGCCCTGGTACGGTGTTAGCCTGCATTACTGTTTGTTCTTATATTGCAGACTATAGACAGAATGTTAAGGACTCGGTAAGTGTAGTGAGTAAATTCGCCGCTGAAACAAGAATAAGTAGAGAAATTACTTGTGATGAAGATAGGAACACGCTACAAGAACCTTAAACAAAGTATTGATTGGGCAGAAGGTATAGCTGGTAATTTAACTTCTGAGAATTTTGAATCAATAAACTATGGAGAAGAGAAGAAGCTATATGATATAGGGACCTAATAATGAGACATCACAAATAAGGAAGCAGTTTTAAAGACCTTGGTGTGATGATGAATAGGACATGTTACGCAACGATCCAAATAGCCAACTCTATTGGCAAATGTAAAGCAAAAATGGGAATGTTGTGTACGGCCTGTTCAAAACCAGAAAAGGCCCCCCCCCCCCCCCCCCCCCCTTGAAAACAAACCCCCTGATTCTTCTTATAAAACCGTAGTTTCGTAGTCCACTTGGAATTTGCAATATGATATGTAACCCACACTATCAAAAGGATATTGGCACAAAAGAGTGTACAAAGGTTCCTTTAACAGCTAAAATATAAGAAGTTAAGGACCTTGAACTACTGGGAAGAGCTACAATCCTTACAATTATATAGTCAGAAAGGAGAAGAGAACGCTAACATGATAATCAGCATGGAAACCGATATAAGGAATACTGAAGACATCAGGCGCTAAAATATCAGAAAGAGCAAGCAGAGGTAGATTAATATTACCCAAACTATACCGATGAAGGAAATAATGAAGCACACAGGACATTAATCCCACTACGCACCAGCATCAATAATGCAACGTCTATTCAAATTGCGTTGCCAAGCTCAATCTGAGGAATATAACAGGATTGAGCGTAGATTTGTTTAAGAATAAGCTCGACAATATCTAAAACCGCATCCCAGACCATCCAAGATTGGAAGATGCAAAATATACCTGAAAGATGCAACTCCTCTGGTAGAACATTAAGGTGCCTCTACTAAGGGACCTGGGGCAACCCGGAAAGGATGTAGGATGTAAGGGTAAGGACCCTCTCTCTAACAATTGATTCATAGTGCAACTGCTTTGAGGTTTTCCACTCCCTTTACACCTTTTTAAGCCTTTCTACTCTCCATTTTCCCTTTCAGCGCTGATTACCTCGGTAGGTCTAGTGCTTGCGCTCGAGGCCTATATTCTATAGTTCCATTCCATTTCCACAAATCCCACTCATCATCGTGGGCCGAGAGAGTTTCAAGCTCCCGCAACCATGAATAATTGAGAGGTCATAGTGGAATATAGAATCTCCTCCAGTTGAACTTAAAGGATGTGTTGCACGATTTTCCTGTATCGATCGAAAACGAAATGAAGCCTTTTTGTCTTAGAAGGAACGCTATATAAATACAACATAATTAGATATTCATTAGCGGCTACTGATGTAGAAGTATAATGCGAGCAACGGTTTAGGTGCGATATATAGGAATTAGTCAGCCTGATGACGGAATTGATTTAGTATAGAGAATGATTCGTCCCAGGACATGTGTAATGTTTATTTATTAATTTTTTTATTTATAATTTTTTTTAGCTACAGGGTATTAGGACTAGAGATTATTCTAGTATGATTATAGTAATAAAAGGAATAATGAGTCCCAGACCTGTGTGTCTGTTCCTATTATTTAATTTATTTATTAATTTTTTTCAACTACTAAGGTATTAAGAAACTAGAGAATTCAGTTTGATTTTAGTATCAAGGAATATTCTTCCAGACTTTTGTAATGTTTATTATTTTATTTTATTTATGAAATTATTTTTTTTCACACTATTAGCGTATTAGGAACTAGAGAATTCTACAGTTTGATAAACGGAAACCGAATAGTTCGAGATTTGTCCCCCAGAGGTTTTCTGTACATTTGCGTCTGTGTATGTGTGTGTATGTGTGTATGTGTATGAGTGTTTCTTTATGCTTGTTAACCCTGTTCTATGTGTTTAATCAAGAGTTATGTACCAGTTCTCTCCCTGAACAAGGACGGAGTGATGACCAGAGGTGCTAGGCTAACAGGAGTTTTTTCGTCGAGAGACGCAAAAGGTGGATGTGGACTGGAAAATCTCTCTCTCTCTCTCGTCTCTCTCTCTGGTGCTGGATTTGAGTCCCTCTTCTCTCCTCTCTCTCTCTCTGTCTCGTCTCTCTCGTACTGAATTGAGTATCTCTCTCTCTCTCTCTCTCCTCTCTCTCTCTGCCTGGTGCTGGATTTGAGTCCTCTCTCTCTCTCTCTCTCTCCCTTCTCTCGTCTGAATTGAGTACTCTCTCTCTCTCTCTCTCTCTCTCATCTCTCTCTCTTCTCATCTCTCTGTCTGGTGCTGGATTTGGAGTCTCTCGTCCTCTCTCTCTCTCTCCTCTCTCCTCTCTCTCTCTCTTCTCTCTTACTGGAATTTGAGTATCTCTCTCTCTCATCTCCTCCTCTCCTCTCGATCTTCTCTCTTCCAGTCTCTCACTAGTCTCTCATCTCTCTCTCTGCCGTGCTGGATTTGATTCCTCTTCTCTCTCTCTCTCCCTTTTTTTCCCTCCCCCTCCCCCCCCTCCCCGACGGCGTGATTATTGTCGTCTACCCAGGACCATCTCACAACTTGGTGTTTTTCCTTACAGCAGAAGGATTAATTACTCGATGAAACTCTGCCGTTGCTTCTCTTTCCACCTGGGATTTGCAGACTCCCTCTCTGGACAGCTTCTCCCCATCCCCCCCCCCTCCCTTTTTCCAGTCTGAGAGGAGAAGTTGGATTGATAAGAGCAGCTTGACTCTTGATTTTATATGTAAAAGGTTCAAGTTGTTTTATTTATATATTATATATATATATATATTATATATATATATGTATATATATAGAGTTATATATATATATATATATTATACATAGTGTATATATATATACAACATATATATATATAGATAAAATATTATATAGTCTATAATTATATATACATATTATATATAGATATAACATACATACATGTATTTATATATATATATATAGTATATATATATATATATATCTATATATATATATATATGATAATACATACATATATAGTATTATATATGTATATCTATATATATATATATTAAAAAAAAAAAAAAAAGATATATATATAGATATACATACATATATATATTACTATATATATATAGATATATATATTATACCTACATATATATAATATATATATATAGTATATATATATATATTATTATATATAATATATATATATATATATATATATCGTGTGGTTGTGTGTGTGTATTATACGTATCGTAATGTATGTTGTATGTATGTATGTATGTATATTATATATATATATATATCTATATATATATCTATATATATTATTTATATATATATGTATATATTTATATATATATATATATACATATATATATATATATATATATGTATATATATATATATATATATATAGGATTGTTAGATAAATACAGAGAGAGAAGAGAGAAACACATTAAACTCGGAAGACCGCGTACAATGAATATCTTTTTTATTTTGTTACTCATTTTTTTAAGGGGAATATTCGTCCTTTTTAAAAATGTGACTATCTTTTTTTAGAATATGCTAGCTCTAAACATATCAAATAATTAATTCTTCAAGCAGATTCAGATGGACTATTTACTAGAATAATCCATATTCATCAGATCATATCGAAATACTTAATTTCGATACAGAATCAGGGCCTTTTTTTTTTTCTTCCTATATTTTTCAGCTGATGCCGATATAAGAAAAAGACTCAAAGCTCCCATATACGACAGGGTAATTAGCATAATAGAACGAAATCGCATTTATAGCCTTCCCCTAAAGAAAGTCGTGTCGCGGAGATGAATCTTTAGGCAGCCTTTTGCTCTGCGGAAAAATGATTTATTGCCTTTTAAGAAAGAATATCCTGTGACGAGAAACGACCTGCTGGCTAAATTAGATCTAGAAACTCCAAAAGTGTGAAAGACTGACATTTCCCAGATTATACGTTTTCCATTCGCTCAGCGAGCGTTTGAAGACAAATCCTGTATGTTTTTTATTATTATTATTATTATTATTAGTATTATTAGTATTATTATTATTATTATTATTATTATTATTATTTTTCATATACAATCGCATTTTAATATTTTGTAGTGTAAGCTTCAGCTTATATCATCAAACAGCTGAAAAATGTTTTGGACATAACTTTTCGTTTTCGGGCTTCATAAATGACCGGACAGTGGAACGGACAAAAATTATTGCTCGTATTTTTTTTTTTGCGTTTGTGTTGCTCTCGATAAATATCGCCGACTATTTTGATATTGTTCAACTAATTCTGGTCGACTGGGCGTCCATTAAATCATTTAGAATCTCACAAAAAGAATTCGGAATAAAATCACATGAAAAACAGTTTGCAATGAATCTGAAAATTTTGTATGCGAAGTGTTGGCGACTGGACATAAGACATTATAAATGTTTAGTCAGTGTCATATTTTATTGTGTTAGGATATGTAAAATAGTTATGAAAGCAAATATGAAACAGGAGATACAACACTAACACAGACATACATACATACATTCATACATATACATACATACATACATACAATTTCGGCTGGCCTTATGGATCTTTCTGCTGTTCTCTTTTTTTTTCATTTGGTTATCTATTTCAGTGTTGCTCTCATATCTTATATTATTTGAGGGTTAATCTTTTATGTATTATGTATGTCTGCATACACACACACACACACACACACACACACACACACACACACACACACACACACACACATATATATATATATATATATATATCTATATATATATATATATATATATATATATATATATCTGTAAGGCCTAGGGTTTTGATTAATAATATATTTTCCATGTCTCAGTGACCTATGGAATGTGAGAACAGTGCAGGAGTGACGACCTGAGAGTAGCTGATCAATGAGTTTTCTGGGGATGGCGTGAGATAAAAGTGCTTAGTTCGACAAGTCAATGTACGACAGTTTATGAACTCTTCTCAAAGTGCCTTTGTGAAACTGGATGCAACTAGTGTCGCGAGGCGCTAGCGAACTGTGTGTTCGTATGTGCGTGTGTGCCTCTTCCCTTTAATAGGTTCATACCCAACCCGCCTATGGGAGGGATTTTTGATAGAGGGCTTCAAGTCACAGGCAAGATGCCGTGGCATTCGCTGGGGGGAGTTTTTTATTAAGTGTTTAAGTGTCCGGTTGTCTGGGTAAGTGTTCAAGTGCTTTAGCCAAAGGGATGGCTTGTTTGATATCTTGTAAGATGTTTCCATTTTATTAACTTTGTCTTTAAACTTGTGTGTACTTAACGGGATGTGTTCTGTATCTTTGAAACAGACGGTGATCTGGTACTTGTGGAATGCAGAGGGACAGAGAATTCCCAGAGGGGTGTGGACTTTTTGGTGACTAGACATTGCACTGTTTTTGAGTTAGTCTGTAAGACTGGATTACTTCATTGGTTTGATTTATTTATTAGTTGTTAATAAACGTTAATGTTATGATGCAACTCTCTCATTTTCATTACCTGTTAGAATGGAGAGAAAGAGGTGGAGAGAGAGAGAGATTGCCGAGAGAGAGAGAGATAGAAAGGTTATGAGTAATGGGGGGGTGGGGGTCTGCCTTCCGTTTCGTGTCCACGCTTACCTTATGAATACTGGGAGAGAATTCCCCCAGTTACAGTGGTGGCAGACGTTTAAGAGAGGGGATATAAAGTTTTCTTTCTTTTTTATGCCTGGGAACGCCAATGTAGAGATGGTGGCCAGTTAGAAAATAAAAGGGGTTATGGCTTAGCGATAGTTTTCGAACGACAAAGCTTTGTGGGATTGTGGAAAATCGTTAAACTGTTAGTTTTTCAGTTACTTAGTGAGAAAAAAAAGAGAAAATATCTGTCTGTTAACTGTGCTAAAGGGAGGGAAGGATTTTGTTGGACTCAGCATTTTTCCCAGGGAGTCAGCCTAGAAGCAGTGAGCGCACCCAGTGTTACTTTTGCTTGTGTAATGACGAGTGTATTCCGAGATACCCGTGCGGGTGTTGTGTTAATGCATATATCACTGCCGTGTTTTACGAAGAATTTCGAGTTTCTTTTGTTCCCATTATGGAGTGGTGAGTGTTAAAGAACTATTGTTTATCAAAGGGAGAGGGTTTTTGTTTAAATATTTTCAGGGTTATGGGATTGGTTCAAGAGGTCAACATTTTTCTTGTCTTTGCCCCATAGTGACGTGTTTTTCTTTATTTGCCACGTGTTTATAATAGACGGATTTGTCTTTGTTTAAACACATGAGAGTGTGTAGAGATGTGTATTTTTCTATGCATGTGAACTGTGCTTAGATAAGCATACTTGGCTTAGAGACACAGAGCGGCCACAATTTTACGGGCTCAGCACATTTTCTGCAGAGAAGCGCGTTGTATTGCGAGGTACTAGTATCCCTCGGGGGTAGTTGCATGGGTACCTCTGGCCTCCCTCGAGAGATAGTGCAGGGATGGGCACTAGTGTATACCTTGGGAGGGGTCCTCAGACACTGTTCAAGGGGAGATGGGGATACTGCTGGTATGCCTCGGGCTGTTCTGTCGCTTGACTGAGGGGTTGTTCTCACGGGGGAATGAATTTTTTTTTAAATTTTTTTTTTCTCATGTGGGTGAACTCCCCCTTTTCCCCTTTTTCCTTTTTTTTTTCTTTGTGTTGGGGTATGGGTTTTGGCCTTGACATTAGATGCTAAGATATCACTGATTGATTAGTTGATGAAGTGAAACGCCCGTAGAGTCTTTTTTTTAGAAAAGAGATTTTTTTTTTCTCTCTTGGAGGAAGAGAAAAGGAAATAAAAAGAGATTTTTTCTTTTCTGTGAATGAGGGGAAAAGTAGTTAACATGTACGGGATGTGTTATGTTTCTTTGTGCCTTGAAAGACACAAATATAAGGGGATACACAGATTATTTTTTTTTTATTGTGTTGGAGAAATTACTTTGAAATGCCGATGATTGGTGTTGTATCTGTGTTGTGTGCAATGGGGTCATGTCATGGTGTTGCATGCTGGAGAAAATTGTATGTCATAGGATTCAGCAATACTGTTGTATGCTATGTGAATTTCACCTTTACTTGAGGTCTTTGCAAGAGAATTATTGCTGTGGAGAGTTATTATTATTATTTATAATTATTATACTTGAGATGTGTCACGGGAGGGTTTGCTTAAGTATAATTATCATTACGGGAGAATTGTTTTACGAGAGAGTTTTGAGATATTTCATGGGAGATTAGTTGATAATTATTACAGATAATTATTCAAGGAGAATTATTACAATGAATTAATGGGAGAAGTCTTGTGTTTAATTAATTGTTGAGTTTTTTTGTAACTTTGGAGAATATTTCAGTGATTCATGGGGGATGAGTTTTGCTGAATCTTGATGAATCTCGACTGAAATCTTGGTGAATTGTGTTGAGTCTTGTTGAACTTTTGCTGAATTTTGTGCTGAAATTCTTGGAGAATGGACAAGCATTAACATTGGTGATGTTTTTTTGTACTGATACTGATGATTTTAATGATAGCAATTTTTTTGGTGATTTTGTGATAGTGATACTTCTGATACTGATTTTTTTATACTAATACGTGGGTGCCGTAATGCTATCAAGGGAGGTGAATTTTTTTTGATTTTGGGAGGAACTAACAACACATTTTAGTTTTTTTTCTTTTTTTATGATTCAGCTGATAATTGCTTTGACATCTAGTGAGTTACGGGAGATAGCTAATAATGCCGTTGATTTTCCTTTTCTCCTTTTTTGGAAGTTGGCCATCGCTGACACAAGTTTTTTCTTTACCAAGGGTGAATTTGAATTTGTTTTTTCTCCCCAGTTAGTGTGAATATTATCTCAGTTCATGACTTAGAGTCATTGTTCGGGAACTGTTTGTGTTTTAGCTATTTGATGCTATAGAGAAATATATGGGAGAAATTTCTTGCACGTTTTGAATGCATACGTAGTGGCACTACATTTTTCTCTGATATTTATGTTCAAGAAATTGTGAGTTTTCTTGCACAATACAGTTGTTGTATTTGTGACAACTTTGTGAGAGATAGGAAACTTGGGTTAAGTTTTCTAGTGGCCTATGTCGTAGTGCATATGGAGAAGTCTTGGCTAAGACACTGTGAGTTGGGAATTCTGTTATAATGAGTTGTGGCACATTAGTGATTTTTTCTAGAATTTTCTAGACAGTTTTTTATTTGCCGAGTTTTGCCCCTTCCCTTTTTTTTTTTTTTTTAGCAATTATGCTAAATGGAGAGAGTTTTTTATAGTTTTTTGACTTTAACATTGAGTTATTCTCTGGAGAATTGGAGTTATAATTGGAGGGTATATATTATTTTGGAGTTATAATTTGAGATATAATATATGGGAGATATATTTTTGGCCATTTTTGATATTTACCAATAATGATGAGAGCTATGTTAGTTCAATTATTTTGCAGTCATCTTTGTTGCAAATGGAGACACATATTTGGAGATTATGGGGCAATATTTGTGAGTGAGTGAGTTAGTTTGCCTTGAGTGCACATTTTTTGGAGATATATTTTTTTGGAGCCTTGTTTTGTTCCCACATGGAATATTGGGGAAATAGAGGTAAATATTTTTGTATTTGCCGAAATAGAGGTGATTATTCTCTATTCCTGGAGTGGTGTTGTTTTTTTTATTGACATGTGGCTATTGGAGAAATAAGAGAATAATAATATGGGGTTGGTTATTACCAAATGGAGGAAATATTTTTATAGCCGGAGTGGTGTTATTATTAGTATGGTGTCTCATAATGGAGTTGGAATTAATCTTGGGCGGGTGACCCTTTTTTTTTGTGGTTATGGAGTTTTTTTTCGAGACAAGAGAAGATTTCTGTAGTTCTTTCTCTTTTTTGGTTTTGGTGACTATTTAGAGGCGAGTGTCATTACTGCATTACGAGTCCTATGGAGATGTGTGTGCATTTTTCATGTTCACAAGTGTGTTTATTCTTGGAGAAATATAAGTTTGGGCAAAGTCATGTTGAGAGGATAAGTCTTCGAGACAAATTTTTGAACACATTAGTCATATCCTGGAGTTAATTCTGTGAAATGTGTCAGTTAGACTTTTTTTGTCTAGAGAATCATGAGTTTCCAAACTTATGTGTCTGACTAGACAATTTTTGTGCTACAGTCTAAGCATGCGTCTGCAGGCGATTTTTCTGCTGACAAGCGATGTGATGAGCCGTGTGCTGATTCTTTTCCTCTGATGGTGACAGATCAGAATTTTTGCAATATCTGGAAATGTTGACAATAGCATTTCACGAAAGCGCATGTGTGAGAGTTGCTTTCTGTCTGGCAAATTCCATAACTTTACATGGAGCATTTCTGGGGTTAAAACGCGGGAGTTATGCATATTATACATGTATTATGTATTTTGTGATTGGGGAAATCTACTTGTGATTATCTTTTTTTTAAATTGTTTTTCTTCCTTTCCCTACGCGAGATATATAATTTGGGTATTGGGCTTAAGTAAAGTAGCATTTTTTTTTTTTTGGACGGGAGATTTGATTTTTACCGAGAGATGTGATTTTTCTGGGGTCGTTACTTACCTAAAAGGGAGTTTGTGACATTAAGTCTCATTGTGATTAATTATTGAGCAGTAAAGGGGTTTTTGCTGTTAAACGTTGGAGATTTTTACTGATTTGTGGGTTGTTCAAATATCAGAGTTTGAGAGAACATTTTTTTGTCTGGGTGTGTTACGTGATTCTTTTTTTCCTTGGTTCGTTACGAATTTTTCCTTTTTTTCCTTTTTTTTCTTATGAGCACATTCAAGTTTGAAATGTGAGTGCAGAATTCCGTGGAGTTGCTGTGATTTTCTGAGTGTGTGTGTGCTGATGTGTGAGTTGGAGAATTGAGTTGGAGAACTTGATGTTTTTTTTTCTTAGAGAGTTGTGATAATGACTTATGATTTGGTAGTCATATTAAAGGGAGTTAATTGGGAGACGTTCAGTTAGTATTTCTGACTTTTTGAGATCGTTGTTTGATAGAAGTAGTATGTCTGGGTTAATTTTCTTAGATTGACCAAAGACCTGACTGACATACTAACGTACGCCAAAAAAGTCGTTCCCCGACACCAGCAAGACGTCCACCAGACCGTGAAGAGAGGTTGCTGCCATGTTGTCCAGGGTGATTAACAAGTATTTCCATGATGGGTGATCGCGAGCATTCTACAGCGTGTTTTTTTGGGGATCTACAGAAGCCGTGAGAAGTCTTCTACGATGAGGGAGGGCATTCCGTCTCCTACAGTTAGCTACAGTCTACTGTCTGTTCAGCTACTTGCAGACAAGCGAAGAGGGATATTCAAGAATCCTAATGCAGAAAATATGAGAGAAAATGCGTCTTGTGTTATTGGGAGATAAAGCGTGATAAGACTTTATTTTTATAATGCCAGAGACGTGCAGTTTTACTTTTATTTTGTTTTAAGCCGGCCAGTGTTTGTGTATAAGCAATTTTGCTAGGGCGGGAGCTAGCATTTGTGCGAGGCCGAGCTATCTGTAAGGCCTAGGGTTTTGATTAATAATATATTTGTCCATGTGTTCTCAGTGACCTATGGAATGTGGAGAACAGTGCAGGAGTGACGACCTGAGAGTAGCTGATCAATGACGTTTCTGGGGATGGCGTGAGATAAAAAGTGCTTAGTTCGACAAGTCAATGTACGACAGTTTATGAACTCTTCTCAAAGTAACCTTTGTGAAACTGGATGCAACTAGTGTTGCGAGGCGCTAGCGAACTGTGTGTTCGTATGTGCGTGTGTGCTTCTTCCTTTAATAGGTTCATACCCAAGCCTATGGGAGGGAGTTTTGATAGAGGCTTCAAGTCACAGGCAAGATGCCGTGGCATTCGCTGGGGGGAGTTTTTTTATTAAGTGTTTAAGTGTCCGGTTGTCTGGGTAAGTGTTCAAGTGCTTTAGCCAAAGGGATGGCTTTTTTTGTTTGATATCTTGTAAGATGTTCCATTTTATTAACTTTGTCTTTAAACTGTGTGTACTTACCGGGATGTGTTCTGTATCTTTGAAACAGACGGATCTGGTACTTGTGGAATGCAGAGGGACAGAGAATTCCCAGAGGGGTGTGGGACTTTTTGGTGACTAGACATTGCACTGTTTTTGAGTTAGTCTGTAAGACTGGATTACTTCATTGGTTGATTTATTTATTAGTTGTTAATAAACGTTAATGTTATGATGCAACTCTCTCCATTTTCATTACCTGTTAGAATGAGAGAAAGAGGTGGAGAGAGAGAGAGAGATTGCCGAGAGAGAGAGAGAGAAAGGTTATGAGTAATGGGGGGTGGGGGTCTGCCTTCCGTTTCATCCACGCTTACCTTATGAATACTGGGGAGAGAATTCCCCAGACATATATATATATATATATATATATATATATATATATATATATATATATATATATATATATATATATATATATATATATATACATATACATACATACTATATATATAGTATGTGTGTGTGTGTGTGCACGCGTTTACGTGCATATAGCTTTCACTGTTGTCAAGAGGACTGTAATGCATGTTTAAATACACACCACTTTTAGGTGTTTATACAGCACTTATTCTATCTCATTCTTTTTATACTTCAGGTAACTCTCCCTATTTCTGTCATCTCTTTTAAAAGAATGTTCGCCCTTCCCTCATGCTCGCTACTCTGGTCTGTTTGACTTCCCAAACGTGAATGCACAGTCATGTTTCATTTAGTTCAAGGAAAAGTGTTATTTTTTCAGTTTATTTTCTGAAAGAAAGTTATATATTATTATTATTATTATTAATATATTATATTATTATTATTATTATTATTGTTATTGCAGTAGCTGAAACCTATTCACGTGGAAGAAGCCCACAAAGCCACTGACTTGAAATTCAAGCTTCCAAGAATGTTGGTTTCAACCTCTCCCTGCCGCAGAGCCCACACTGCGGCAGTAACTGATCATGATACAGAGCCAGTGATTTGACATAGGCCAGGGGGAGGCGCTAACCGGCGACATCCGAGTGGCATGCCATGACACTAACCACTATACCAGGTGATCAGCTAAATATATAGAAAGAGACAAATGAAAATCGATCGTTTTCATGATCGTGGAACTCGCAAGGTTGAACAGAACTTATGGTAAAAAGTTGGTCATTCGTCTGTCACTGTTTATCGAAGGGAATAAGAGATGCGTACTTTTATTCTCAGTGAAATAAGCTCAAATGTCCGTTTAGAAGACCTGGCAAAAAACTTTGCCATTGTTGAAGAAAACCTGCAGGAGGATTTTCCAAAACGGTGGAAAAATGTCGTAGAAAAAAAATCTGAATTTTTCTCCTCTCTCTCTCTCTCTCTCTCTCTCTCTCTCTCTCTCTCTCTCTCTCTCTCTCTCTCTCCGTCCGGAATATTTTTCTTGTACTTTTTCGTTATTGAAAATATTCCTATTTGTTGTCATGGCTGCTCTTGGTCCCTGTCCCTGGGGGGGTCGGCGGTCCCTAGTTTTTCGTTGTCTCCCCTGTCCCCACCAATCCCGAGGCCTTATCACGCGTCACCTCATATTTTTATTTCGTTTTCTTTCTATAACCTTTATTCTACTTTTTTGTTCTTTTGCCTTCCATTCATTTTTGCTTTCGTTCTTCTTGTAGAGAGTTTGTTCAGTGTCCTTTTTTTATTGCGGGGAGGGGGGGAGGGGGGCTTCTGTGTCATAGAAATTCAGCAGCTTTCGTGTTCATACTCTGTGATGAATACTCTATATATATATATATATATATATATATATATATATTATATCTATATATATATATATATATCTATATATATATATACGTATATATATTTGTGACTTCTAATACTATGTATCAGTCCTTCGTCAATGGCTTGGAAATAAAGTCGAAACGGTCAGGACCTACACCCCGCCTCTTATTTGTCACCTGTGGATAGGTGTGATTACATTTGTGTGTGCGTGTATGTGCGTAAAATGCAATATCTTTCAAATTTTAATTTTGAGAGGAAGATGATATTATATTATTTTTACCACTGGCCTAGTCATAAATTCAACATTTTGTCTATACAATCCTACCCATACTTAGGTAAATGGCTCATGTTTCAGTCTTATCTTCTTATAATTTAGGTAAATAAATGGCTCATGTTTCAGTCTCATGTTCTCATACCGTACCAGGTAAATTTCTCTTGTTTTCAGTCTCATGTTCTCATACTTTAGGTATTCTCTGACTTCAATCTTATCTCTTTTGAATTAATGGCCTTCCATTCTCGCACCAATTTTATCCCATCACAAGTTTTGCTAAGTTCGAGAAGTAACTTAGTTCTCAAATCAGCTTTGAAAAAACTCCGACCAGACTCTGTCATTAACCGTCACTTCTAATCATCATTTTGATCTTGCTAATACGAGCTTCTCTTCAAATTTTCTGTGAAATAAAATTAATAAAAAAAAAAAAAAATGTGTATTCTTGACGAATCATTTTCTGAAACGAGGAAAGAATGTCAATAAAAGAATTTGAATTTTTGTCCCTCTCTCTCTCTCCCATCCGGAATATTTTACTTGTACTTTTTCGTTTTGAAAATATTCATATTTGTTGTCATGGCTGCTCTGGGTCCCTGTCCCTGGGGGTCGGTGGTGGTTCCCCTAGTTTTCGTTGCGTCCCCTGTCCCTGAGGACTTATCACGCGTCAACCTCATATTTTTTATTCTCTTTTCTTTATTCTATAACCTTGATTCCACTTTTCTGTCCTTCTACCTTCATTTCTTTCTTTTTTTGGGGGGTAATGGGGGGTGGGGGTGCTTTTGTCGTACCTCTCTTGTAGACTTAATACTAGTGCTTGTGGGGGGGGGGGGGGTGAGAAGGCCGATAGGTCCTTTCAAAAATTATAGTCTTTGATGTTCTATTTTTATGCTCTGTCAGTGAGGACCCGTTCTGGCAAATAAGTTCCCACAAAGCGAGTAATATATATAGATAACCAATCTATTGCAAACAGAGAGATATAGCATGGTATATCACGTGGCCACTAATAGATAAACGTTGATTGCATAACCTAAAACATTCGTCAAGTTGTAATCAAACCAGTTGTGAAGATGAT
>NC_061098.1:32004684-32009684 GCF_015104395.2 Macrobrachium nipponense | reverse complement strand
GAACTACTAATATTTTCCTTGATTAATGATGACATTATATATGGACAACGAACGTTAACAGTATATATATATATATATATTATATATATATATATATATATATATATATATATATTTTTTTTTTTTTTGTAGGATTCACAGATGGTAAACTCTTTGCTTTTTTTATAGCCGTTTGTTTATCTTAGAAAGACAATGCATAGGCCATTTGATGATAATATTGCGCTGGTTTCGCCTTCAGACCTCGTGATTTGTGGTAGTTCGTTCCATTTTTGTTTTGAAGTTTGTTTTCTGAGAGCTGTCTTTGATATCCATTATCATTTGTCTAGCATGAGATCCGTTTTCATTACATTTCCCCAGTTAGTTCGTTCGTCATCCAATATGTTTGTGTTGACGGTATTCCATCGAGGAACTTTATGAAATAGATTCATTCATCTATAACACTTGAATTCCGGTCATTGGATGTTTTCCATAAATTCATCCGACCTGATGTACCTCATCAATTCCAGTTTGGATGACGTGATAATTCACATATTAGCTCGGTCACATTGTGTTCAACTGAGTTAAATAGCCAATTATTTGTTTTGCATATAGATTGGCGATTATTTGCTACATATTGGTGAAAATGACACCGCTAGGTTTTAAATTAAGCGTCCTAATTTTCAATCTATCCAATGGACGTTGAATTAACAGTTGGTGTTTATAATGCCCAAATTAATAGAATTCATATAGATGGTTCCCTTAGTAATAAGTTTATTTTAAGATTATATCGAGAATACCCATACCTCGTTGTGAAATACCGAAGCTGGGACCAATATTCAAAACACGGCAGAATAATAGCCTTGGAGCGCCTACAGTTTAGTTGGCCAAGACTATCGTCTGCTAGAAAATTGGCGGACGAATACAAACAAGATGGCGCGATATGATGGCGGCTGGATGGAGGATACTATTTTGGTAAACTTTACAAAGCTAGAGCGTATGTTTTGGCCTAACCTAACCTATCGCTGACAGGGTTCGGGATTATTCGGGCAGGGTTTGGTCACTGAATTACTTACCGTTGGCGGAGGGATTATGGGCCGGGCAAAAGGGTGTTACGCGGCCTGGCCTGGCAACTGAACTGTAAATACGTAGACCTTGTTCTTTTTTTTTTTTTCTTCACAGGTGCAAAAAGAATTTCGGAAAGGTTTCTCAAAAGAGACTTGTGTCAAGGATGACAGTTAAATCGTTGTATAAATTGCAATTAGCTCAAGGAACAATATCAACGAAACAGGATTAATTTGTTTTTTTTTTTTTTTTTTTTTTTGGCATTTGAGTTTTAAGTAAGGGTCAAACGAAGCAGAAATAAAAGTATGAGATAATAGTTCGCTCTATTCGAACGTATTTCGAAATATGCGGGACAGGGAAACGTACGAACAAGCAATGATACAAAACCGATAGTTCAGTGGCCTGTTTCGTGTATTCACTCGTATTAATAAATGTTCATTCAATCCGAATTCCCGGGTCAATTTTGGAGACATAAGACGAATCCCCTCTCCGTCCTAGCCCGCCCCCCCCCCCCCCCCAAAAAAAAAAAAAAAAAAAAAAAAAACTTGAGATAAGAAAATATGTACAAAAAAGAAGGAAACATTATTGTGAATCAGGAACTACATAACTACAGACTACCAAGCATATGGTTGTACATGTAAGAGAACGAGATGTCGTGGTCTTAATACTTCTTCTTCGTGATCTATCTAGGATAAAAGGTGAAGAGATTTCAAGGTAGCGTGACCCCTCGTAATTTGGCCAAGATAGTAGTACTCTCGGAGATCGTCAGTATAACGAATTTCTGTGAAATATACCGGCTGTGATCATTCTCTCTCTCTCTCTCTCTCGCTCTCTTAAGCTTCAGTTTTCTTGTATTTTACAAAGTCCTGTCTACAGCTTCATTGTAGATTTACAGACGACATTTACTGGCAAATTCACAATGCACAGGAACTCTCCTTTTTCATATTTCTAAGTTTCTTTTTTTTTAGTTTTCGAAATGCCACCATGTATATGATTACTTTATTTTATAATTTCAACCAACTTTAGGTTAATTTTAGAAGGAATATTTGTCACTGAAGGTGACCGATAAAATCACTTAATGACTGTAATTATGATTTACAAATTCATTCTGAATCATTATGAATTTTTATAGATAAGTTTATCTCTCTCTCTCTCTCTCTCTCTCTCTCTCTCTCTCTCTCTCTCTCTCTCTCTCTCTCTCTCTCAAGCTTCAGTTTTCTTGTATTTTACAAAGTCCTATCTACAGCTTCATTGTAGATTGACAGACGATATTTACTGGCAAATTCACAACACACAGGAACTCTCCTTTTTGATGATTCTGGTGTTTCAGTAACATTTCACCATTATTCGCATTTCAGTGACTTCCACAAAGTAATTATGATTTCCAAGTTCATTCTGGTTCTGGAAAATTCGTATAGTTAATGAGTTTAGTTTGACGTGTCTGGTGTTTCAGTAAATTTTTATTCATTATACACGTGTTTCTTCGTAATTGTGTTGGTATAAGTGACTTGTGATAAAAAAATAATTCTTTCTTAATATCACATTCTTTGTTTATATGTATTTGTTATAAATAGTTTTTAGTATAGTTTCATATATGTATTGTATTGTTTCATTTAATTATATTGGTATAAGTGACTTGTGGTAAAAAACAATTCTTTCTTGATATCACATTCTTTGTTTATATGTATTGTATTGTTTCATATATGTATTGTATTGTATTGTTTCATAAATGCATTGTATTGTTTCATATATGTATTGTATTGTTTCATATATGTATTGTATTGTTTCATATATATATTGTACTGTATTGTTTCATATTGTTATATTGTTTCATATATGTATTGTACTGTATTGTTTCATATTGTTATATTGTTTCATATATGTATTGTATTGTTTCATATAGTATTGTTTGATACAGGACAACAAATTCAGTAACCATCAACACTCATTAGCGTGCTACCTAATTACAGGCTCATGGAACGTTGCATCAGTGCATCCATAAATATACATCAGCTGATATTTTCGCTTCATAATAAGTGCCTGAAGTTTCCATCATCGTGGAGGGGAGCTGATAAATGTGAGCTGACGAAACCCTCTCTTGTAGCTTTTACTGTGTCGTTTGGGGGATTCAGTCCTAATTTCAGAAAATCCTTGTCGAGTGATAGTGAACCATATTCGTCTGATTGGATGGAAGTAGTCTCATTCTGATGAGAGAGAGAGAGAGAGAGAGAGAGAGAGAGAGAGAGAGAGAGAGAGAGAGAGAGAGAGAGAGAGAGAGAGCATATTTTCTTAGATAAATAAAATGTAATTGGTCTACTTTTTTACTTCCATATCGTGCGTTTCATTTTATTGCGAGGCCAACGTTTTCATGGGTACTTCATTTTGCAAATGATATTGCACGAAAAAATATTATTTTTCCATCATATTGATGATCGAAATTATTCGAACACTAGATCACCTGCTATTAATTCTGAGTGAAATAACTGTATTGCATCACTTGAATATACATACATACATACATACATACATACATACATACATACTACAATATGCGTACATACATACTCAATAGTAGAATTAAAATTCTTAAAAAAAAATAAATAAAAGAGCATTTCTGTTGCGTGGAAACATTAGTTAATGAGGGGTCATGAGAACAATATACATACATACATACATACATACATACATACATACATACATACATACATACATACATACATACATCGAGTATAATTAAAAACTCTTTCAAATAAAATTTAGAAAAAATTCTGTTGCGTGGAAACATTAATGAATGAGGTGTTATGAGAAAAAGCCTCCTTCGTCTTCCCATTCTGAGAACTTCGTCCTCGTGAGGATCATTTGTTGGGAGATTAAAACTTGTGTTTTCAATTCCTAAGTTTTCTCCTCTTTTGTCTTTGTGGAAAGAATTAGGTTTTTTTCTTCTTTCCGCCCAAATGCAAGCTGGGTGGTTATAAAGGATGATCTTGTATAGCAGGATTTAAAATTATATACACAACAGGGGCGGAAAAGTAGTAATCTTGGAGATGATAGTCTTGCTCAGATAAATTTTATTATTGATGCCTTACCTCTTTTAATATAAGTAAAATTGAATAAAGCAATATATATCTCTTAAATATAAAATAAAAAAACAATATCTCTTATAACATATAGGCAAATATCTCTTAAATATAAAATAAAAGGCAAATATCTCTTAAAATATAAAATAAAAAGCAAATATCTCTTAAATATAGCATAATAAGGCAAATGTCTCTTAAATGTAAATAAAAAGCATATACCTCTTAAATATAAATAAAAGGCAAATATCTCTTAAATATAAAATAAAAAGTAAATATCTCTTAAATATAAAATAAAAAGCAAATATCTCTTAAATATAAAATAAAAAGCAAATACCTCTTAAAAATATAAAATAAGAGGCAAATATCTTAAATATAAAAATAAAAGCATATACTCTTAATACAAAATAAGACAAATATCTCTTTGATATAAAAATAAAAACAGCAATATCTCTTAAATATAAAATAAAAAGCAAAATACCTCTAAAATAATAAAAATAAAAAAAAGGCAAATATCTCTTAAATATAAAATAAAAAGCAAATATCTCTTAAATATAAAATAAAAAGCAAATTATCCTTAAATTTAAGATAAAAAGCAAATATCTCTTAAATTTAAAATAAAAAGCAATATCTCTTATATATAAAATAAAAGGCAAAATATCTCTTAAATATAAAATAAAAAGCAAATATCTTAAATAAAAATAAAAAGCAAATATCTTAAATATAAAATAAAAAAAAGCAAATATCTTAGGCGCCATCAAATACCAATGGTTGGTCAATAATTACCGGTCAATTTAGTATATGAAATATATAATAATGCCATCACATTTCACTAAGACCATTATTCTAGCCTTATATCAGTGTACATTCGAATGAGCATACTCC
>NC_061098.1:31975566-32003066 GCF_015104395.2 Macrobrachium nipponense | reverse complement strand
ATATACATAATATAAATAGATTTAGTGCATTAAAACAGACATACAATTAAATATCCAACAATTGAAACTCAGACAAAAAAAAATTTAGCGATACCCTTTCACTCTCTGCGAAGACGAAATTGATGACAGAAAATATCTAAAAATACCCGAATTCCTTTCGGGGCGAGTTTTAAGAAGACGGATGAGGTCGAAAGAAGATAAGGCTATCAGCAGCTGGAGAGGAAGAAGAAATAACACTGGAACAGAAACTGGAACGTTTAATAGGTTCGGGGGATAAAGCCTGGAAGTTCGCGCTGGTCTGGAAAGCCACAGAATAATGAGCTAAAGACTGGATAGGTTATGATACAGCGACACTGGATTTTTTGAGGCCATCAGCAGTTGGAGAGGAAGAAATAACACTGCAATCAAGAGATCAAGTCCTGAAATCTTGAAGACCAACAACAATAAAAACAACAACAAGAAGAAAAGTTTAAATCTTCAAACCTCCCGGATTTCATTTGCATACAACAAATCTATTAATTAAAACAACGAAGAAGCTCGAGGAATCAAGAACACAATCAAGAAGTGGAAGGAGGAGGAGGAGGAGTAGGAGGAACGCTTGGCGCCTGACACTGAAATTTATCTCCATAATCGCTCTTCCTGATCCCTTTATCCTGGGAGACGCAATAGGCTATATTTTTTTGTTTTTCTTATTTCTGTAGCCATTTTATTTCTTCCAGAGGGCCCTTTCACTTCTTGTGAAAAACGAAAGAGAAAATATAATAACTCCATAAAGTCGAGAGATGTGAGTCCTTTGTACTAATATATATATATATATATATATATATATATATATATATATATATATATATATATCATATATATATACACATACTTTTAACCTATTTGTTTCCTTTCTGATGCTAAATACTCTAAATAAAAAAGGACAAATATAAAGTTTCTTTTACTTTTATCAAGTTATCAACATACATTTTATAGAGATCAAATGCTATCAATAAAGAGTAAAGCCATTCAAGTTTATAAGCATTCAATAATTGATGACACTATTCCATTCACGTCACAATTACGCATGTAATCAATTAAGAGTCATGACTAGAGATGTACGCTTAAGCATATCTGTAGACAAAAATGGTCCACCAGCATAGTTATATTTACATATATAATTTACATGTAAGCACAAACACGTGTACGTAACAGATATAAAATTCTGTATATTCTCAATGAAAAGTTTTTCGTTTTAAAACTGTTTACAGATAAAATACGGCTGTGTGAAAATCTACTTTTGTGGAACCCACAAAGAAATACCCCCCCCCCCCTCTCTCTCTATCTCTCTCTCTCTCCCTCTAAAGAAATTCAAGAGAGGGAAGCTCTTCTTAACTCAGTATTATCTGAACAACGAACAACAATAACAATTCCAGGCTAGATGTTAATTCATAATTAACATCCAGCCTTGGTCACCGTCTGCCTCCCATAAATCACCAGTGGATTTAATCGCGCCTCAAAATTGTTCTGTATCAGGGATTAGTTACTGATCAAATTGCTATAAAACAACCAAGTAAATAATTTTAATGATATCAATAAAACAACACTGAATGGATGCATGAAAGAACGATACGATACGATCAATTATTATCTAAGAATAAGTATTGAAATTGGCTACTGTACCAGAAAGGGAGTCATTAGTTCAAGCATCAACGAAAATGCAATAATAATGCAATGATATATTCACCATCGGTCATATCACATTTTTCCAACTTCTGTAAAACAGAATACACTCACAACATAATATATAACCTCCTCGGTTATTTACGTCAGTGAAAGAAAATATGATCAAAGGGAGAAGAGGCAAAATGCTGTCAACATTTTGAATGTCATATCCAGTGGAAAAGTGACGGAAGTTTTATAGAAACTAGAAAATACGGTATAGATAAATATCTCCTATTTCACGGAACGGATTAAAAATTCATAAACAGAAATGATATTCCACTATTTGCCTCACGGTATTATCAAGTATTTTAAATTGAATATTGGGGTAAAATAAAAATAGTATTCGTCTCTTAATTCGAGAGAGGGAGTTACAAGGATTAGGATGTCTGTAAGAGTTGTCCGTCCATCCGAGGAGACATCGCGTGCTCACTTATCTCTATTTCTACTGTTAATTCGAATTTATTATCATGACTCATCCTCACTGCTTGATCCCAAATACACCCTTATGGCTCTTAACTTCACTTTATTTCCATTTCCGTTCTCAAAAGGAATGTAACAATACGTTAATATTAATTAAAAAACAATCTTGTGCATGGCTACTGCATGTAAATACAATTCCCCAGATCCCATCCACGACAATCAACAGTCAAGAGTCATCCCTTAAAGTATATTAAGCTTTAAAGTTTTATTTAAAGAGTGATTCCTTAGTAGAGGGTTCGCCAGCGCGGGACCTCTTCCCTGCTCTTATCCTTTTGGGTTAATTATTCCCTTGACGTCACCTATTCTCGTCTTCCCCTAAATATTCAAAAGCATTTTTAGAGCCGAGAATGATCCCTTGAACAATGGACGTTTCAACTCTGCTAAATATATCAGAATATAAATCAAAAGCACCAGGCATTTCGTCTCTTCATCACAGACGTTTCTGTTGAATATCAATATGGTCTCGATATTATTCATGAGCTTTCGGTAAATGAGTGTTTAAATCTATCGGGTCTGTTTCTGCGACACTTTCGAGAGCGGGCAACTCGGCGACCACGTCTTATGTGACTGTGGAAATACGTCTGCAAGCCTGTGAGTACTGTCGGCCAAAAAACTCTTGGCAGAGTTTCATTACTTTTCGTTTACCTGCCTAACGCACGATTCATGCCTTATTTATCTATTTTTCTTTTCAAAGATGGAAGAAATCATATGTAATGACGTTAAAAAGTCACTGATATCTTTAGAAAATTATGTTATGTTATTGAGTAAAACTATTTTCCATATAGCAAAATTGACGTGAACGAAACGAAGTGATAAAAAACGTCATATCACAACCATAGATATACATTACCAAATAGATAGGAGATACTCATTTCAATATTAAGTTGAAGGTAGTTGAACTATTCCATTTGTTAAATTTTACAGAAAACATTGGAATCTCACAAAATGCTATCAAATTTAAAAGCAAAAAGAAAAAAAAAACGATATCCTAACAGTGTGAACCAGGCGACCTCACTCTATTGCTTTTGGTGTTATGTGCACGGGAATCTAATGTCAATGTTTCATTTATCGGTCTAAGAAACATCCCTCGATGAGCGAGAAACAATTATTGCACTGCATTCGGTGCAAGTTGCTGTTGGAGAGATATCAGAAAGCTTAATAAACGGAGAGAATCATACATAGAAAAATCAATTGTTAAAGAACGGCAAAATTTAGAACATGGCCTAGAGGTGGAACACCTCGAAGCACCACAAGAGAGCAAGACAATACAGCAGTTTAAATGTGGCTGAGCAACATTCATTTGTGAATTTTGAATTCTAGCGCCTCGTCACGACACTGCTGAACCAGGAATCATGACTAGCTCTACGCTTATGACTGGTGTCTGATGAATACTTTAGATAGAGAGGAAGAGATTTTTAAATCTACACTTGAAATCTTTGATAGATGTCTAATGAATAAGCAAACTTATCTTTGATGGATGAGAGATTCAGTTAGGCTTACTCTTTTTGTTTTGTTTTTTATTTGTGGCCAGTGAATACCACGGATAGGGAGAGAAACAGTTTCAATGATGCATGCATTTTTTTTTCTTCAAAACCTAAAGAATACATTTTATTGGGAGATACTTTATTAACATCGGCCTAATCCTTCCATCACTCCTAGACGCCACCTCCGCTCTCTTCTCCATCTCAGGTTACTCGATCCGACGAACTCGTATCGCGTGAAAGCATCTCTAATGATGGCGGTTATTTTAAAATTTCCCGCATCGACAACGGACGCCTTAAAATGGATGTGATGTTTATAAAATATTTCCTGTTCAAAGAAACTTTATCTTTCATTCCCCAAAATATGTTCATACACTCGTGTTAACCCTGCAACCGTCAAAGAGCAACCCTTGATTAAAGCAGTAGGTTTTAATTGGAAAAAAAAAACAAAAAAAAAACATATGAAATTGACTTTAACGAGAACGTCACCTTTCATATTTCTTATCCTATCAGCTACTTATAATATGCTTATGGTAGTAGGTCTAGGTATACATGTGAAACTAATTTGAATTAATCTTTATTTAGAAGAAATGAATAGCTACAGAAAGATGTTTAATTAAACATCGTTTTCAAGGAATGTTAACGCCTTGATGTATTATTTATCGGCTGTAGGAGACGAAATGACAACACCCCAGTGCAGTACGATCCGTTGAGTCAAGACTCGAGCGGCAGCAAAGCTAACTTCAAAATTCTACGGTATGCCGTCACGAAGCTAGAGTTGAGAATAAAATTAGAAATCGTGGAATCGTGGACCCATCGATATATATTTTCCTTACTTTGCAAAATAATTATCTTCAACACGTTGAATAAGTCTACTCAACTCTAATGTAATTTATTTTAAAGGAAATGTTATTATTGTTAAGTAAATAATCTGGCACCTGCATATGGCAATATTTCCATAACGAACAATGAATTAAGAAACTACGCCAATTCTTCGTTGGCCGTCTGTACATTTGCATATAATCATACACTAGTATAACACCTGTCTGCCCTTGTCTCAAAAAACATTATTAATAACACTATTCCATCATTTCTCCGTTTTCTTGCGTGGGATGATATTCGCGTACTAAAAAGTTTCACTTTTGTAAAAACTAATGTAAAAACTGCCTCAACACCCAGTTTTCAAAATTTTATTTCTTGTTATTTATTCATTTTTTTTTGGTTACTTAAGGAATCATTAAGTAAACGTTGTTCTTCTCACAATAAACAGTAGGAACCAGAAAATATATAATTCTAGCTAATAAGGATATTCAAATGTCGAAAAATTAACACTTGAATAATGTAAACTGAGCGCATAATCATCTTTACTTCAATTGACGCAGAAATGATAACACAAAAGCTTTCAAATTCTTAAAAAAAAAAAAAAAAAAAAAAAAAACATACCCTCATTCCCTCTGGCTGTAAATCAAACTAAGCACAATAATCATATTTTTCTTAATTAATCAACAAAACAGTTTTTCCTACATTAAAATCCTTTCTCAAGGCGTATACCAAGAAAAATCATGCAGTTTGTATCTTATTCTCGTCTAGAGAAATGATTTTATTCGTAATTCACTTCAAGTAGATTGACACTAGATTAAAGACTTTCAATAGAGCTTTTAAATATTATTGCAAATAACGCCGAATAACTAGCTCCCATAACCTCTACCCCTGCAGACATATATTGACGCTAGATTAAAGACATTCAATAGAGCTTTTAAACGTTATTGCAAATAACACCGAGTAACCAGATCCGATAACCTCCATCCCTACAGAGACATAAAGAGATCAAGTTCCGCTTATTCAAAGTAGAGTCAGGAACCTGACCAAGAAGCTAGGAAAATTGGGAAACCAGCCTTGACCCCTTGAGAACAGGCCCATCCTCTCTCTCTAAAACAAGGACCTGCAAAGCCTGGTCAACCCCTGACCTTCCGGCAAAATATCCCTCAGGAGAGGTGGAATATACATCCTGCCTATGTGAACGCTCGAGAGACTGAGAGTTTCCAGCCCTGTGATTGGCTTATCAACAGCCAATCAGGAGCGTCGTAAGGGACTGGCCTAGACATCAAATCCACGGTTGATGTGAATCTTCTATAGTACATACCTACCTGATAATAAGTGACCAGTAGAATCTATATATACGCACTTACGAGTTTGGATGATATAGTGGTATCATTCACTAATAGTTATTTACGTAAAAAAAAGGGTGGGGGGGTGGGGGGGGGATGTGGGAGGGGAAAGGTTGAGGGTGTTTCTATGCAAGTGCACGAAATGCTTTTGAGGACGTGGAAGTTTTTTCAGTAAATGAATATCATCCCTGGCAACAAATGGGGAAATGGTGGGAGCTTGTACCAATATTTCCTGGAATAAGGACGGCTTAAACAAACATCTCGACTCGTCAAAACATCTCCAGCGATGAACCATAAACATATCCTCATACAATCTCTCGTGCCATTACGGATATTGCCATAGCTCTCCTTGGACGAAGCAAGCAAGCAAAACTGATAATAACCGAAGCGTAAGACTCGTCATAGGACGGAACTGGGGAACAGCAGTAAACTGAAGAACAGCATTACATTGAAGAACAGCAGTAAGCTGGAGAACAGCAATAAACTGAAGAACAGCAATAAGCTGGAGAACAGTAATGAACTGGAGAACAGCAATAAGCTGGAGAACAGCAATACACTTCAGAACAGCAATAACAAAGCAACATCAGGCAGAACATCAGGAGGATAATATCATGTTTGCGTCAAGGCAACTCTTTCAGTGAGCTATATCTATGAAATAAACAAGGAGAAAATACTCTACCACACGAAGAAAAATGTGCCTCGTTAAACATATTACTGAAATATATTAACCTGAAAGCTTCTCGGAGACGAATATGGAAAGTGTAAACTCATTCAATTAAACGAAAAAAAAAAATTGAAAAAGAGAGGAGACTCGTCTGTTCGAGTGACACAATGAATTTGGGTGAAATGCCCAAAAATGAAGGTAAAATTGCCCGTCGAAGCACACTGGGAAAATGAAGAATCAGACGCTAATTCACTTTTATTTTTAAATGGGGAAAATTTGATTCTTTGTTGCGTTTGGGGAAAAATCTGGAAAAAGAGACTTAATTGCGTCGAAGGAAGTCGTGGTTAGAAGAAAATTCTATAGCCCCTTTTTTTTATTGTATCAAATCACAAGTCACAAGTACTTTTGAAAATGTAGAAAAATTCGTGCAACACTTCGTGGCTATTAAAAGCAATGCAGAAAAATTTTGATAAATATATTTATTCATATTTCTTTCAATCGATATAATATTGTAAAAGAATAAATAAATTTTGGCTATTTTGTATATGAAAAATATACGTTCTGTATAAAATATTTGCTGTGTATTCAGCATTAAAATATTTCTTTTCAAAGTAATACTATTAAAGAAATAGGTATATGCGTGTGTTTGAGGGTGACTGTATGAATACTTAAATGTAGTATAAACATTATTATGCATATATGATTGTATTTTAGTAATGCTAGATGCTGACTCGTGTATTTAAACATATGAAGAGATGATACAGAGTGACTGTCATTATATTGTTTTTTTTTTTTTTTTTTACTTTTTTTTGGCTAGTCTGTTTTCATTGACTATATGCGTTGTTTTGCTTTTCATTTCTCGGCAAATTTTCCACGATTTTGGTTCTGTCAAAAACGGCAGTCTACAACTCTCTCTCTCTCTCTCGGTTTGTCATAATAATAACTGAAGAAGATGTAGTCACACACTCGTCAGCCAACAACTTCGAAGTCTCACCACAGTCACCACATACGATACGTTGCCCACGCGTGTACAACAAAGTATGCAACACTTACTAAATATGTATGCAACTTTTCAGCAACAAGAACCGACGAGCAAAGAGCGTCCAGGCGTCTCTCAATTAACCTGAAGGCCACCTCAAATTGCAAACATTTGAGTATATTGTTCGTTATAGAAGTAATATTGTGTAATATGGCGAAGACATCGGGTGTGTTTAACAGCCCTGCGTGAATGGAACATGGGACCATTTCGTAAAGTTTCATACATGTCTAATACATGTCTAATACATCCATATTGCTCAGACTAAAGTTGCGTCTTGTTATTATATTCCTAGTACTGTAAAGACTAATGTTCCATAACGACCTCCAGATGTCCAGCTACGACTTGGAGCGGTTGTTCAACATGTCTCAAACACAGTTCAACATGACACCGACTGACGGCTGCAAATGTTCGCAACAGATCCCGTTGTCCCACACATGTCGCCTACATGTTATCAACATATCTACATCACATTGGTCCTCTATACTTTTTTTTTTTTTTTTTTTGTAACAGGAGATCATGTAACCTTGTATAATCCGTTTCCAAAATCACAATGCTCCCCCCATTTTTTTTTTTTTTTTTTGTAAAATCTGAAAAATTATTATTATTATTTTTTTTATAATAGTAGATCATGTAACCTTGTATAATCCGTTTCCAAAGTACTGTACACGTTTGCCAACATGTACGAAACCGGAATGAAATAAAATCTAGATAAACTGCTGCACTAACGACAACGAAATTCACTATTCACGGGCTAAATTTTTGTTGTTGTTGTTAACGTCATTTCACTGAGCAGAGATGAGAAGAATTTATAAATATTTAAGCTTTGGAGCGGAGATTTCAAAACTGACTGAACCGATCATTTCATTGTTTACAGTTTTGACGGAACGGAATATCTGATGTATCTGATGTAACTGCAATTGTTTTCCCAATTTTTTTTTGTATATATTTGGATGATAAATATTCACTGTTAAGTCTAGAAACAAATTGTCGTACTTTCAATTATTTGTATTTATGAATTTTATCGATTATATTAATTCTTTCTATACCTATTCATCGAATGCCTCTGCCTTGGAATTCTCATTGTCTAACTTCTCTTAACCAAACTGCTACTTGCTACTATAGTCGATTCATTTAAGGTAGATTCTTGCGCCTACGAGACGTTTGTTTGGCGGCCTCTGATTGGCTGGTACCGGGAGGTAGGCCGCTCGCTCAGTCTCATTATTTTCTACTGTGGCTCAGAAAACTAGCAAAATTATGTTTATATTTCTTCAATCAACTCACGCTTTGCTCAAGATAGGAAAATTTTGGTCATGCCATAGGATTCGGTATTAATTGTACAACTAAGTCCTCTTTTCCTGAAATCAATAAGATAAAACACAAAGGAATTACAACGAGTAAAAGTGAAAAGAGAAGCATTTAATTCTTTATACCTGTTTTTTCTATATCATCGGATTTTGCATCATTAACGTGATTAAGATAAAATAAAACTTGTGTTTTCATACTGTGGGCGGCCCAACGTGGGTTTGAGTGATACGCGACTGTCTTATAGTTTCCTTTATTACAATCGGTCACTGAAAAAATGAACAAACACAAATATTCACAGTGGTGACAATTTTGCCATTTTAGTTAAATGATAACTCCTTAACACTAGGACAGGTAAATCCCTTAACTCACATTAGAATCAATTTCTCAGTGATCACAATGGTTAAAATAACAATAATTGCACATAGAATCTTTAAGAAATATACCTAGGCATTACCATGCACTTCGAGGAACCAAAAAATGTCATGAGCGATCTCTTAACAAAATAATACTCTTACTTACCAAATCGTTTGCTTTCCCACCGTAAGGACCGTCCGTCTTAATCCCCTCGTGGTCCACTGCCTACATTCCTGAAGGGGAACGGCATCGTAATTTGTGCACATGACCCCTAACGACACTCGTTAAACGAGCCTATATTTCCATCATATTCACTTCTCTATTTAGGACACTTGTTAAACGAGCCTATATTTCCATCATATTCACTTCTCTATTTAGCTATCAACTGTTATTCATCAGCAACAACCCTCTCTTAGCTCTTAGTTTATAGAATCTCAGTACACTGCAATGCTTACCTCCTAAATCGCTTAATTTTCCTCAAGGCCCATGCACATCCGTCTGCTTCTAGGTTTAAAACACAAAGCGAGCTTCCCTCCCACGCACTTGACCAGGCGGCGGGAAACCGAGCCGATGGTTCCTTTTTCTTGCTCGTCATGAAGGAGAGAGGAAGTAGGGAAAGCGTCCAAAATCACCCTTAGTGCCCACAAAAGGGAACTTGTTCACTCGTAAATAAAAATTTTTTTTTTTTTTTATGGGACAAGAGTATACGCTTATGTCTTATATCGAGTGGCCCGAAATTCAATTACCAAACTTTCTTTACCACAAAAACAGCTGTTTTTCATCGCGCAGCGGACATATTGTTAACAGTCACACAGAGAAGATGCCCAAACTTTCCCGCGTCGACACCGCCCCCTTTGAAACCTCTTGACCGCAAGAGGGTTCAACACCTATTGCCTAGCATTGTCCACTAGGGTCCTGCTCTTCCCTCCAGAATTAAAACAAGTTTCGACAGTGGTCTATCATAATCCTTGCCCTCCCTTCTGACAGTCACCGTCCTAACCAGTCCATCTTTCCCTGCTTTAGTCTGTACTACTCGAGCCAGTGGCCAATGGCAGCGTGCTACACTTTCATTGACCATAAGGACTATGTCTCCCACCCTGACGTTTCGTCGTTCCTTGAACCACTTCTGTCGCTGTTGTAACCCCGACAGGTATTCGCGTTTCCAACGTGCCCAGAACTGCTCAGCCATGTGCTGCACTTGCTTCCATCTCTGCTTAGAGTAGCTACCTGTTGCAACATGGCACCCTGCGGGTGACTCTCCCATGTTTAAAAGCTTGTTTGGTGTGATTGGCTGGTCTCTACTGTCTGAGGTGACAATGGTAAGGGGCCTACTATTAACTGTTGCTTCCACCTCACAAAAGAGTGTACACATCCCTCATAATCCAATTGCTGTGTCCCCAAGACTACATCCAGGACCCTCCTCACATTACCTATCAATCGTTCCCATGCTCCTCCAAAATGTGAGGCGCCCGGGGGATTGAAAACAAATTCCACCCCTCCTGGAGAAACTCATTCGCACCTTGTTTTCTCCAAGAAGAACTCATAACTGGAGTCTAGAACCTTCCGTGATCCCACAGAATTAGTGCCGCAGTCGCATCTAATCGTCCTAACATGTCCACGACGAGCCAAAAACCTTCTGAAGGCACTAATGAATGAGTCTGATGTGAGAGTTTGACGCTACTTCCAAATGTATGGCCCTCATGTTCAAACAGGTGAATATAACTCCCCAGTGCTTTATCTGCGCTCTGCCCCTTTTCACGAAGAATGGTCCAAAAAGGTCCACCACGGTGCGATAGAAGGGTGGTTTCCCTGACTCCACGCGATCAGGTGGTAGATCGGCCATTTGCTGTTCAATTACCCTTCCATGTACCCTGCGACACTTGATGCATTTTCCTAGCACGCGCCTCACCGCTGCATTGCCCTTAACCACCCAAAAATTTCTCCCTCATTAGACCCAGAACATACATTTATGCCCATATGGTTGGAACGCTCGTGATAATACTGGATAACTATGTCAGTCAAGTGGCCCTTATATGGCAGAATAATTGGATTCCTTTCGCTCGGGGGCAATATTCGCCAGTGATAACCTCCTTCCAACGCACAATAGCCCCCCCCCCCCCCCCCCATTTCTCAGGATTGGTTTCAATTTCTTAAGGAGCTGGAAACCCTGATGGTGCTGCCCTTCTCAAGACTTGCTATTTCTACCTCATAAGTCATTCGCTGTGCTACCTGCACAACCAACAGTTTCTGCCAAGCTCATAACTTGTGTAGACAAATGCATGTTAGTTGTTTCGCTAAGCTGCTGCCTATGTTTGCACATTAAATACCTGGTAAACAATATGACCCAACCTACGGCTCTGAGTAGCCGGATCCACTTTGAGTAGTGGTGGATGATTTTATGCCACCCTGTCTGCCTACAATCCAACCCAACCCTGAAGCTAATTGTTTGGCAGACTTGCGCCCTTTTGGGACCTATCTCACGCCTAACTTCTAGTCCCTTCCACACTGTTGGACATGTGGGCTGGCTCTGCTGGCCAAAAACAACTCCTCCCCTTCAGCAAAAAACCCGGCCTGTTCTCCACCTTTCAGACTGCTTGGAGCGTGATGCATCGTCTGCCGGGTTCCATTCAGAGTTAACGTACCTCCACTCATCTGATCACTTCCTTCCCTTATCATAGAGACTCGGTTCGCTATAAATGTTTGGTACCGAGCTTGATCATTCCGAATATAACGCAAGACCGTTGTTTGAATCTGTCCAATAATAGACCTCATCCACCTTGAAATCTATCATGGCCAGAATTGTGGTTCCAAGTCTTACGGCTAGTACAGCTGCACTAAGCTCTAGCGGGGTACTGAACGTCCTTCGAGGGCGCTACCCTTGCCTTTCCCATAATGAATCTACAGGATACATTTCCCCACCGATCTGGTGACCCGCAAGTATGCCACTACTCCTAAAGCCATGATGCTCGCATCCGAGAACAGATGCAGCTGTATTAGGGTAGCTGACTCCCACCCAACCTCCTTAGGCATCTTGGCACACTTATCCCTCTGGTCTGATTCAACTTGTTCACCACACCCTGATGCGGTCAGTGGTGTTGGAGTCCAATCCCCTGTCCCAGCCTATCTTCAATCTACACAAGTCCTGCACAATTATCCGTCCCTCAATTAAAACTGGTGCCAATATGCCAAGGGGGTCGTAAATCGAGGCTATGGCTGACAACAAGCTGCGTTTAGTCCTTGGAACTGAAACCAGATCTGCCTGGACACCCAATTCATCAGTGGCCAAGTCCCACTGTACTCCCAATGCCTTTGTCTTATTTGGCCCTGATCCATCTATGAACCCTGAAATGCCCTTACTGTACCACTCCCTTGGGATGGATGACAAAACCTCCACGCATGAGCTACTGAACTTCGTCAATGTAAATCCCCCTTTTTCGCAAAGCTCCTTAACCTCTAACAAATTACTTAACAAGGCATCTTGACGATCCTCGGCTCTCAAACAGTCGTCTACATAGAAATTGTTAGCAACGGTGTCCCGCTCCTCATTGGAACCCATTCCCAAAGTCGCTTGCTGTCTGTTTCAGCACAAAATTCGCAATGCTGGGTGACGAACAGGCCCCAAACAGATGTACAGCCATTCTAAACTCAGTTGGCTCCTCATTAAAACTATTTCCCACCAAAAGAACCTGAGGTAGTCCCGCTGATGTTCTGGTACCCGTACCTGGTAAAACATTGTATTTTATATCCCCTGAATAGGCAAACAGACCTCCCCTAAACTTAACCAACACACCCAGCAAAGAGTTCATCATATCGGGTCCCTGCAATATTAGGTCATTCAACGACGTGCCCTCCACCCTGCTCGCACAGTCAAATACAACACGGACCTTGTCTGGCTTGTCTGGATGTTGCACACCAAAATGAGGGATATACCATACATTTTCCTGGCTGGCCGAGGTCACTCGCTCAGCATATCCTTTCTGTAGCATCTCGGTCATGAAGGCACTGTATTGCTTAGCGTAGGTACCATCCTTCATTAGCTTCTTACGAAGACTGTGCATACGGCGCAATGCAATGTCTCTTGTTTCTGGCAAGGGTCCAAGATTGTCGCGCAGAGGCAGTGGCACCTCATAACCCCCTCTACAGTTCTAACCCCCCTTTGAATTAGATCTAGCCATTTCTTATCTTCTGCAGACATTTCCCTTTTGGGAGATGCCATGTCCTGGAAGTCTCATTATAATCTTCCACCAGCATGCGGTCCAACTCCAAACGCCTGCTAGTTACTTGGATCCTATTGATGTGCTCTTGACACCTCTTGTCCTTTGCCCCACAGACTGCCCAGCCCAATAATGTTCGTATGGCATGTGGCTCATGGAAAGGTTGGGGGGTTGAGTTAATGACTTCCCTCGGCTCAAGTAAGTGAGGAACATTGTTCCCAATTAACAAACCCACTTCGGCATCCACCATCTGGGATATCTATTTCTCGCAGATGTGGCCAGCGTTCCGAAATCTCCGGCCCCTGATCACATCACACTCATCGATAGGTATGCGGGAGGTGCTCAACACTGGGGGGAGTGTAATGCAATTCTTACCCTCATAGTCTAATACTGACAATCCTGAGACTAGGCTACATGCAATTTCCCCTGTTCCATTGATGGTTTCAACATTCACCTTTATGTCTTGCATCTCAGTGCAACCTAATGTCTTCATTAATGCCTCTGAACAAAAGCATGTAGAACTCCCATTGTCCAAAAAGGCCCTCATCACAACCTCCCTTCCTTCCTTGACCTAACCCTTATGGGCACAACTGACATCCCTGTGCCAGCACTACCCCCCTTAACTGCTCTGAACATAGCAATTTTGTCATGCGTACCTTCCCCCTGAACCACTAAGGCCCTATTTTGTGCTCTCTGGTTCCACCACTTCTGCTTCCTGGTGTCGGTGCAAGAGTTGGATGGTTTTTGTTACACACATTGCACCTTTTCCTGTACCTGAAATACTGGGACATATGACCATTTCTCAAACAACTAAACAAAGCCTCAATTCCTTAATGGTGTTTAGTTTGTCCTCATGTCCCATTTTAGCTATTTGGTCGCATTCATCTATTATATGTGGTCCTTTACAGTGCCAACTGAAAGTGGAGCCTCCCCAATTTTGTTACACGAAACTTTCCTTGCACTCGTTAAACCCTGTGATTTGCTTGGTGCTGAACCCTCTCCTAACCCAGGGGTGGCCCCCTTTTTACCACTCTCGAACAGGTGGCGTCCAAACAAGGGATTTTTTAAGACCCTAGCCTCCCCTTCAATGAAACTAACTAAATCATCAAACTGTATGGTCTGCTTCTTCTCACTAATTATCTTGTCGGCAACTCTACACCATCGGTCCCGCACACTAGATGGGAATTTGCTCAGGATCAACCTCATTGTTTTTGGGTTCTGCAATTCAGCGACACCATAAGGGACGCACGAAATTGCATTTCTGCAAGTTTTAGCATCACTGCATACTCATCAAAGTCCTCTGCATTATTCTCCCCCATGTCCTTCCATTCGATTACCTTATTCACGTATGCGGTGGCTATTTGCTCAAGGTTGCCATATCGCTCCTCCCAGCAATTTTCTTGCCTGCCTATAGCCGTCTGAAGCATCTAAGTGGAGGCAAGCTGCCACTTATCTCATTTGGCCTACCTGTTGTGTATAAATCCAGATACCTCAGCCTTTCCTTATCATTTGTCAGCTGGCTGCTAAATATGTCATCGAATGAGCGGATGAACCTAAAGTACTTTGTATAATCTCCATCAAACTTAGCATATCCTGCTTGGGCATCAAGCCTTTGAGGCTGCAAGAGATTAATGTCTGCAAGATTTCCTTATTACTTAAGTCCCCTTGGTTATTCCCACCTGAGCTAACTTCAGGCGCTACTGCACCTAAGCCCATGGGTTGTTCACTCCTGTCCATGTCAGGGTCTATGTGTTCCCTTATCCTAGTGACGGGAGCTATTTCTCTATTATTTTTCGTCAAATTGTTGTAAAACCTTCTCCTCTGCCACCACCTCAGCTATCTCTGCCTCCAACCTAAGCTTCTCCCTCCTCTGTCTTAAGGCTTCTTCCTCTCGCTCTATGGCTTTGCAGCTCTTCCAACTTCTGTAATTTTGCTTCCAACCTGGCTCTAGAAGCAGCTGCCAACACACGCCTACTCCCAGTAGAAACTCACGCTTGACTGTTTAGAGCCCCCTGAAGCAACAGATTGCCTACCCATAACTGATGCGCTATCCCCCACATTTAAATGTTCCTCCTCCTCTGGGATTGGGCCCAATGTCCTCTCCTGCCTCTTGGTCCTGATGACTCACTGTTCTGCCTGACCTCGAGTTTCCTCAAAAAATTCCTGAACACTCCTGCCCTCCTTCTCTAGTAAACTCGCTCAGATGCTGATACAATGCAGATTTGTTCCCCCCCATTGAGAGGCTTCTAGCTCTCAAACCCTCCCTCAATTGCACAACTTTAAGGGTCCCTCCATTTTCCTGGATTCAGCTCTGGCCACTCCCTATGAACTAACGAAATTCCCAGATCGAACTGTAGCTGACCTAACCAGGAGTTGCCAAAACCCGCACCACTCCGTGAAGACAACTACCAGTACCTTACTCAGTTGCGACGTCACAAAGATCCTTCAAGTCTAGGAAGCAACCCTGAATGCCAACAATGTCTCTTGTCCCAGCCTTATTTACTTAAGCCTTACTGCAAGCGGCAAACAGACTGTTGGGAAATCATCCTACGACCTAATTAATACACCATGAGGCTTAAACATGTTGCACTGCTCTCCCGACTCGAGCACGCCTGCCCCTCTAATTGCTATTAACCCTGTACCGTGGTTCATTAGGGTCCCATAGCGGGGACACCACGATCCTACCAATTTCGTTACACCCACTAACACGATCTTGAGCCCCTCAAATTTGCCAATCAGCCCTTGCCTGGAAAAACTCACCCAGATGTAGTTTGCATGCCCCACAAAATTACGCCCCTCCCTGAAGAAATGGCACAAATCTGGGCACCATCACAACCTATAGATATATATATATATATATATATATATATATATATATATATATATATATATATATATATATATATATATATATATATATATATATATTTACAAAAGGTAAGATTGTAAGAACCCTAGTTAAATACACCCTACACACACAAACCACTGCCCAGCAATCAACAATTCCCACATTAAATGACCCACCCAAATGTTTTTTTACGCATGGTTACCAATGTGCAGATTATCTGCTGAATAATTCTCCCAAACCAAATTAATTGCCCAATCCCTGAATAGTTCTCCAAACAAATTATTTACCCAACTTGAATATTATCCAAAACAACATTGTTGCTTTACTTAACCAGTCCCCTCTTACGACGCCAGTAGAATAAATTTGAGCAGCCATCAGAAATCTTAAAAAACTTAAGGTCTCCCCCTCCTCCATAACTGTTAAATATTAATACGACTCCAAAATCATTAAGATTCGCTCATGAAGATTTTAATCCCTTCGTTGCAGAACCACCATATGCCTGATAAAACTTGACTCATGTGACACCTTTAACAATCGCGCCCAAACTTTCGGCGGTACACAACGTTAAACACGACTCTTAGCATTCGTTGCGGAACCACCATGGCCCCCTGACAAATAATTGCATTGGTGACGGCACTACACTAAATACGCCCTAACAATGCCTTAAAGAAATGGATCCAACAAATGGCTTCTTATTTGTGTAGACTTAGCCTAGCTTTCCTGGCACTCCTGGTCTTCTTTGGGCGCAGAGTGGTGGCGGACGTCCTTTGAAACCAGCCTCATTTCCTCGTCTTCTCCGCACAGCTTCGCCTGAGTGGTGGTAGCCGATTTGCGACTGTGGGCTGCCCAACGTGGGTTTGAGTGATACGCGACTGTCTTATAGTTTCCTTTATTACAATCGGTCACTGAAAAAATGAACAAACACAAATATTCACAGTGGTGACAATTTTGCCATTTTAGTTAAATGATAATTCCTTACACTAGGACAGGTAAATCCCTTAACTCACATTAGAATCAATTTCTCAGTGATCACAATGGTTAAAATAACAATAATTGCACATAGAATCTTTAAGAAATATACCTAGGCATTACCATGCACTTCGAGGAACCAAAAATGTCATGAGCGATCTCTTAACAAAATAATACTCTTACTTACCAAATCGTTTGCTTTCCCACCGTAAGGACCGTCCGTCTTAATCCCCTCGTGGTCCACTGCCTACATTCCTGAAGGGGAACGGCATCGTAATTTGTGCACATGACCCCTAACGACACTCGTTAAACGAGCCTATATTTCCATCATATTCACTTCTCTATTTAGGACACTTGTTAAACGAGCCTATATTTCCATCATATTCACTTCTCTATTTAGCTATCAACTGTTATTCATCAGCACAACCCTCCTCTTCTTAAGCTCTTTTAGTTTTATAGCAATCTCAGTACACTGCAATGCTTACCTCCTAAATCGCTTAATTTCCTCAAGGCCATGCACATCCGTCCTGCTTCTAGGTTTAAAACACAAAGCGAGCTTCCCTCCACGCACTTGACCAGGCGGCGGAAACCGAGCCGATGGTTCCTTTTTCTTGCTCGTCATGAAGGGAGAGAGGAAGTAGGGAAAGCGTCCAAAATCACCCTTAGTGCCCACAAAAGGGAACTTGTTCACTCGTAAATAAAAAATTTTTTTTTTTTTTTTTATGGGACAAGAGTATACGCTTATGTCTTATATCGAGTGGCCCGAAATTCAATTACCAAACTTTTCTTTACCACAAAAACAGCTGTTTTTCATCGCGCAGCGGACATATTGTTAACAGTCGCACAGAGAAGATGCCCAAACTTTCCCGCGTCGACACATACAACAAATTCACCTGAATACGCTGGTGCTTTCAGATTTTGGATGCGTGTAAAATGTGAGGAGAAAATGAAGAATATGTCTTATTATGTTGCATCAGTAAATGATTCAAGTTGACGGTATGCTGAGAGAATGAGGTCTGCAAGGCGTCATCGTTGCATTTGTCGCCTCAGCGAGAGATTTGAGTTGCCAATTAGCGATATGAAAGGTTGCAGTTTCGACAAAATTTTACCAGTGTTATATTATTACATTTCTGAAAACAAATACACAGAATTTACATTATAAACCTGTCGAACATTTTAAATCCAATATCATATAAGTATGTCTGGGCATATGTGATAAGGAAAAAAAAATAATAATAATCAGATGGATGCATCTGGTATCGTTAGCTCAGACCCATGCGGGCCGCGGGGAATTCAATCCAGCAAAGAAGTTGAACTCTGTGAAAGACGACTTCACACTCTTCAACTCAGCCTAAACTTTAATCAGGTTGTTTCAAGATATTGTTTCTAATTTATTTTTATGAATATTTTTCAAATGAAACAGACATCAGAGATTTATTTGTGAGTGATATGAAATAATAATCTCAGTGAGTAATAAACAACAAATAATTAAGAAAGAATTGAACTTCCTACAGGCTGAGTCAAGTACGGCTGCAACATATGGACATATTCTTCATTTTCTCTTCACATATTACACGCATCCAAAATCTGAAAGTACCAGCGTATCAGGTGATTTTATTGTATGAAAATACAAGTTTTAATTCATCTTGATCGTATGACTTATTAAAAATCCGATGATAAATACAAAACAGGTGTAAAGATTGAAACTTTCTCTTCACTTTTACTCGTTGTAATTCCTTTGTGTTTTATTTAATTGGTTTCAGGAAAGATTATTTAGTTGTACAATTAATACCGAATCCTTTGGTATGACCAAAACTTTATTATCTTTGGAAAACGTGAGATAAATGAAGAAATATAAACATACTGCATGTTTTCTAAGTCACAAACGAAAATATGACACAATAAGCGAGCGGCCTACCTCTCGGTACCAGCCAATCAGAGGCTGCCAAACAAACGTCTCGTAGGTACAAGAATCTACCTTAAATGAATCGACTATAGTATAATAATTATAAATGCTAATTTCTATAAGTAGTAATTATTATAAAATGCTACCTGCTACTAGTAGTAATTGTTATAAATTGCTACTAGTAGTAACTTTTATAAAATGCTACTTGCTACTAGTAGTGATTACTATAAATGATACTTGCTACTAGTAGTAATTATTATAATGATACTTGCTACTAGTAATGATTATTATAAATGCTACTTGCTACTAGTACTAATTATTATAAATGATACTTGCTACTAGTAGTTATTATTATAAATGATACTTGCTACTAGTAGTAATTATTATAAATGATACTTGCTGCTAGTAGTGATTATTATAAATGCTACTTGCTACTAGTAGTAATTATTATAAATGCTACTTGCTATTAGTAGTAATTATTATAAATAATACTTGCTACTAGTAGTAATTATTATGAAATGCTACTTGCTACTAGTAGTAATGTTTATAAAGGTTACTTGTTTACTTGCAGTAATTATTATAATTAGTGGTCAACCCCGTTAGTTTTATAAGAAAAATGTTGTAAACATTTTATAAGAAAACATTGTGAAAATTTCATAAGAAAACATTACGAAACATTTCATAAGACGTTGAAAAAATTTCATAAAACATTGAAAACATTTCATAAAAAGATGTTGTAAGCATTTCATAAGAAAACATTGCAAAATATTCCATAAGAAAACATAGTCAACATTTCATAAAAAAAAAACATTGTAAGAAAACATTGTATAAACAACAGAACTCACCCTGTCGCATCGTCCAAGCAATGCTTCCCAGACATCATTTGTTTATTTTGACATCCCAACCCCAACAGCCCCCACCCCTGTCCCCAATTTTATTGGCCCTTCGAGTCAAATGGACCCATTTCCCCTCACTTGACCCTGCGAGTGCATTTCCCCTCGTAAAACGGAACCCAGTCCATCGGGTTACGAAATGGTGTTGCAGAGTTCATGCAATTTTGATGTGTCATTTCAGTGGAGATTTAAGCTTTTAGTAGACTTCAGCAGAGGGTTCTTCTGACAGTGACGAGCGAATTATTAGGCGAGACGAATGTAAGCTACAGAGAATATAAAGTTTTTTTTTTGAGTGTTAAATAACAGTAATTTCGATACTGAGAGGCTAAGGGTACTCGGAAAGTGCAAATCTGCAACGAAGGCTTGTCAATCTATATAATGCAAGCTCCCCTCTCTCCAAACAAGGTAGGTTGCTATCTTTGAAATCGAGTCACTTACTGTCAGTTAAAATATAAATATATAAATAAGATAAGTAAATAAATAAATAAATATATAAATATGCGTGTGTGTTAAGACTTATATTCATTGACATACTCTTATAAATTAGTTTTATACATAAAATGTTCTGTTACGACAGAATTACATCTAATAATCACTTACAGCTAGTTAAGATATAAATAAATAAATAAATGAATAACAAAATAAATAAGTAAGTAAGTAAGTAAATAAATAAATAAATAAATAAATAATACATGCGTGTTAAGACTTATATTCATTGAGATACTCTTACAAATTAGTTTTATACATAAAATATTCAGTTACAACAGAGTTCCATCTAATAAAAAAGCCAATAAAAACGCCAAAATATAGAAAGTGAGTATACTATATTTCCGAGACTGCTGCTGTCTCTCTCTTAGGTAGGTAATAGAGAGAGAGAGAGAGAGAGAGAGAGAGAGAGAGTAGTCAATAATAATAATATAATAATAATAATAATACTTTATTTCCAATATATATACATTGGGTATTATACCATTATATACGAAACAACATATAGTGATTATCTGATATTTCTCTATTTCCTTATGATTACATTAAAATTTAACATTTACATGAATAGTGCTTTTATAGAAATTATTTGACTAGCAACTAAAATACATTTGGTACACTACTTGCATTAATATGACTTTAAAATAGAAAAATAATTTAATAATAGTAAAACTCATTAAAAAATCTATACTGGGTGCAAAATTATAGTAGACACCATAAAACATTGAAAACAGATATACATACATACATAAAACCAATCCACAAATTTCTAACTAAAATTCTTGTAGAAAACATATATTTCCTAAGATTTGCTTTAAAAAGTGTCGAGATTCGCCGTTGTTTTCAATGACTCAGGTAGGGTATTCCACATCGTTGGTCCTCGTACCGTAAAGCATCTACTTCCCAAGTCTGTGGTGGTTCTCGGTATATACAGGTCATTGTTTTGTCTCGTTCGTCTGTCCCTACCAGCTCCAACTGTTATAAACTTAAAAAGCCAAATTGGTATTAAAATTCTTCGCATAACTTTAAAAACTCCTACACAAATGTCGAATTTAATCCTTCGTTCAACATTTAGCCATTCTAATTTATCTAAAATTGGTGATGCATGGTCATATTTTTTTGGCCTTACCATCAACTACTTTTGCCGCAAAGTTTGTAGTTTTTGAACCCGTTGTAATTGTTGTTTAGTAGTAGTTCCCCAAATCTTTAAGCATAATTTATTATGCTCAGTGCAAGCGACTGAACTACCATCGCCCTCATGTCAATATCGAATCTGTCTTTAATTCTGTTTAAAATATATTAAGGTTCCATTTACTTTTCTACATATTTCAGATACGTGTACATCAAAAAGCATATATTGGTCAAAATAAATACCTAGATTTTTTACGTGTACACTTCTTTCAATTTGATGGCCATTAAAGTTTAGAACGGTATCTAATGGGATCTGTGATACATATTGCCTTGTACCAATGAAAATTATTTTAGTTTTTGATTCATTTACATTTAAACCATTTAGTTGAAAATATCGCAGTCCTGCTTCTAATATAGCTTCTGCCTTTGTGATGAGAGTGGGTATATCATTTATACTACCTCCAATTAAAAATGACTGTCGTCTGCATATTGTACGAGAAGATAGTCTTCTAAAAATTTTGCCATATTTTTGAAGTAGTCCTGTATAAAAACTGCCATATCATTGATATGAATAAGAAAGAGCACGGGGCCTAAAATAGAGCCCTGGGGGACTCCAAAATGTACTTGTTTACGAGAAGAGATGGTATTATCTAGTCTGACTATTTGAAAACGATTTTGTAAGTAGTTACTAAACCAAAAAGAATCTATTTTCATTTTCCTACACTTATTTAACAAAATTTCGTGGCTAACGCTATCAAATGCCTTTGAAAGATCTAACAATATGAGTAAGTTTATCTTTTTGTTGATTGTCAATATTTTTATAAATCCTTTCCGATAGCTTAAGTAATGCCATTTCAGTAGACAGGTGAGGCCTAAATCCATATTGTGTAGAGGACAATAATTTATTTTTGTTTCAGATATTCAAGTAATTGATTTGTTACTATTTTCTCTAATATTTTTGACAAAATGGGAAGAAGAGATATAGGTCGGTAGTTTTCAACGTTTTCTGGGTCGCCACTCTTTGTAAAATGGTACAACATGAGGCAGCTTCCATCCATCTGGGTAAATACCAGTTACTATTGAGGTATTGACTATTATTGTTAAATAAAAGGCTATTACAGGTAACGCATCACGAATGAAACGAGGGCTATTCCATCTGATCCTACTGAATTTGTGTCATTTAAATTCTTAACTGTGAGAATAACTGTATTAACATCACTGGCAGAGGTCTAAAAAAAGCTAATCACATCTTCAGTTGATTCGTTATTTACGGGTATCTGGTCTCTATGATTATCATGAATATTCTCTTGTGATTTCTCATAAGCCGTCTTTCCAACGTTCGAAAAATATTCATTAAATTCTCAGCCTTTTCTCTTTTAGTGTCACAATTTAATATATGGTATTGACATTCGGGTTTGGAATCATTTCATGAACAATATTCCATTTATTACGTATATTTCCTTGACAATTACTGAATTTGTCTTTAAAGTGTTTCGTTTTATTTGTCTTAACTAGTACCTGGGTACGTTTCTTTTCATCTTTATACTGACGTTCGTAATGTTTCGTTCATTCTATCCAACTTGTACCTATTTTGAAGGGCATCTCTAACTCGCATCGCTTCTTTACATCGCTACTTATCCAGGGAGCTGGGGGTCGGGTAATTTCTCTAGTTACATATGGGGCACATTCATTTAGACCATCAATGAAAGTTTCTGCTAAAAGTATCCACTTGGGTATTTACACAGTCTGTTTCCATTATGAGGTTAAAGACTGGATTCCTATTCAGCAAGTTGTCACGAAATTATTTAGATCATAATTTACCAGATTACGGTATGTTTTTACTATTGGGAGTCTTTTTGGCTTGGAAATGTTTATTCTAAGTGTAGTCATCTCATGGTCGGCAATTTGAACTAGAAATCACACCGGCATCTGAAACCATTTGTAGTTTGTTTGTAATTACAACGTCTAGTAATGTAGCAGAAGTGTCTGTTATCCTTGTCGGTTCCTTTATTAATTGGTTAAGGTTTAACTGATACAAAATTTTATTTAATCTATTTATTGGAATGAAAAGGTCGTCATTTAAATCCCCAAGAATAAAACAGGCTTCCTACGTAAACATATTTCTCTAAAGGTATCCTTAATATACTCAAATGCAGAGGCAAGTGCTTTCGGATGTCGATATACACACCCCACAATAAATGACGGTAGCTTTTTTGTTGTACAGCAATCCATATATCTTCTACTCCTTCTACTTTATCATTACTATTTTTAATTTTTGGTTACTTTTAAATCATTTCGTACATAAAATGCAGGATCCCCCACCCACCTCTTCCAAGATCACAACGATAAATAGTAAAGTCAGATATGTGAACAAATTTGTCCTGTAAACGTAGGCTCCAACCAGGTTTCACTTAATTACACATAAAATGTCAATATTTCTTTCTTGTAATTAATAATTCCACTTCGTCGATGTGTGATAACAGAGACTGAGCGTTTATATGCTCGACAGTTAAGAGATTCCATGGAGCCATTTCTGTATTCGTAGTATCCACGGAGATTTTTGCGGCGCTGTCTTCTTGGCCGTTATCCTATAGAGAGAGAGAGACAGCAGTGTCTGAAACACAGTACTTAATTTCTATATTTTGTTGTTTTTATGGGCCCCTATATACGAATATATATATATATAGTATATATATATATATATATACTATATATATGATATATCTATATATATATATATCATATATTCGATATATATATCTATATATATATATATATATATATATATATATATATATATATATAAATATATATATATATATATATATATATATATATATATATATATATATATATATATATATATATATATATATATATATATATATATATATATATATACATACATACATTATATATATATATATATATATATATATATATATATATATATATATATATATATATATATATATATATATATTGTTACGAAGTACCAAGTATCTGGTTACTACACTTACCATTCATTTAATGTTACCTCACAAAAGCCAGACACCTGAAACCTCATAACACGTTTAAACGACTGAATACTCTAAAGGCAACAGTGATCCCTCAACACTTACCAGTATTGCAGAAAATCAGACTAATTTCATCAAAACAGGTGTGAGGTAATCTTGTAAGTAATTAAATTAATCAAAGGGCATCACTCATCAACAACTTTAAAAGTCTAAGTATTTCCCTGATTTCAGAAGTCTAAGTACTTCCCTGGTTCTAAGTCACTTCAAATAAATTGAAAGAAAGCAAATCAATTACCACTCTATGTCTCTACCTATCATTAATATAATCATAATCAAATATACTTATTTGTAAGATAAAGAAAACACTTATAAAAATTTTAAATACAAAAATTTATTATTAAATTCAAAATTTATAAGTGAAATTCACAATATCAGGGAAAATTACTGTTACTTGAAAACAAAGTAAAATTTAATTAATTCTTGAATCAAATTAAGTAAAATTAAATCAAAATTAATTTATCACAAAATTCAAGAAAATTAATTCAATCAAAATTCAAAAGTATTAGGCAATAATTGAAAATCTGAAATTAATTCACAAGTCTTAAACAATAATAAATCTTGAAAAGAATTCTAATGAAAATAACTAAGTCAATTAAATTGTGAATGCAAATGAAAATATAAAATAAAAAGACACACTTCAATAAGAAAATGAATAAGTGCACAAACAATGGAACAGACACAAACACAAAAAAAAAAAATCAGCAATGTGTAAAAGTGTAAATCTTTTCACCAAAAACACTGTAACCAACAGTTTTTACCAAACCTTCACAACCATCTGTTATTAGTTAACCACACCCTTTTCCCATTAACTTTTAGTTATTAGTTAAACACAATTCCTATCCGTTATTAGTTATTACCTAACCGTTATTAGTTGCAACTAATAAAAATATAACACTTTACCTTTTTGGTATACCAACTTCTTTCTCTCTTGCTGCAGCTTGTATAATACACTTTCACAAAAACCAGGCGCCGTTACGAAATGTTTGTTCAGATTCCACAAATGACACTATTTAATACTAAATAAACTCTAAGAAATATCAAATACGAAATTCTAAGTTACGAGTGACCAAGTTACGTTACGTTAATATAATCTCAATGATGTCGTGGGAGAGAGAGAGAGAGAGAAAGAGAGCGAGAGAGATGTTAATGCCTCGAGGTCTTAAGATAGAATGAAATCTCTTGGTTTACGGAAACTGGAGAGAGCAGATGTCAAAACGTTCTTGGCACGAAAGCTTCTCGAATCTTCGAAACTGATGCAATCTTACATACAAAATGTGCAATTCCCACGTGGGACTTGACAAAGACATACACGTACAAGTCCAGTCTGTTAAAAAAAAAGGAAGACGTACCCGACTCGATCGAGACGGAGGCTGGGCGACAATTAAAATTAACATGTTTTGACAACAACGCAAGACTAGCTCGCTCGCTATCACACGTGTTGAAAGATTAGGGAAGCAAACCGAGATCTCTCTCTTTTTACGTTATATATATTCTTTTACAATACGTAATGCGAAAATCTGAACACACATTTTAAAAAACACATCCTATTCTAAGCTATCTAGGAATCTGAAAAAATGTTACACATCTACAAGACATTTCAAAAAAGGGGAAACATGCATTTTGAAAGAAGCAATATATATATATATATATATATATATATATATATATATATATATATATATATATATATATATGTATATATTTGAATATATATATATATATATATATATATATATATATATATATATATATATATAATATATATATTATATATGTGTGTGTGTGTGTGTGTGTGTGTGTGTATGTGTGTGTGTGTTGTATATATATATATATATATATATATATATATATATATATATATATATATATATATATATATATATATATATATATATATATATATATATATATAATACAGTCCCACACAATGGCTTTGAATTTAATATGAAGCCATTTATAAATAAAAGGTGTAGTACATTCGTTAAATGCGTTCGAAACGGGAGAATTCCTGTATCGTGGATGCTAGTCAGTATTTTTCCAGAAGCTGGGAAAAGCTTACCTTACCACATAATGAATTTAGACAGCTGCTAGACTAGGCTTTCACCATTTTTTCCGGCTATGCAGCCTACTACGTTAGGCCTAGATATAGCGCTTGGATTATGCTTTTTTTTTTTTTTTTTTTGTGTGGGGTGGGGGGGGGGGGGGGGGGGGGGGGGGGGGGGGTGGGGGGGGGGGGGGGGGGGGGGGGGGGGGGGGGGGGGGGGGGGGGGGGGGGGGGGGGGGGGGATACAGTGAAGTTTCTAAATGGGAATGAATATTCTGGTTTCGCGTTGCAGATAAACGTGATACTTCTCTCCCTGGGCAAAATGACCACGAAGGTGTTTCTAGTAAAAGCAAATGGAAATTGTAAGTTCTAACGGTTTCTAAATAGCGTTTATACTAACTAGAATCTTAAGTAATATCACTAATGTCATTTCAAGGCTATTATTGCCAGATTTTTCTGTCCTTTTTGGAAAACATATTGTTAAGATTAATACTGACGATTACTTTTATTCCTGGTTATAAACAAGAGTACTATATGTCTAATTTCCATTACGTCATTCTGACCATTTGTGAAGAAAACTATCAAAAGTTAATCAAAGGAGGAAGGTAGTCAGCTTGCTTCCAGTCCAGCAGTACTCTCTCTCTCTCTCTCTCTCTCTCTCTCTCTCTCTCCTCTATCCTGCAATGTGAGCAGAAAACTAAATTAAGATCCCCTTCTCCAACGAGCGGCCTTTT